>NC_083577.1:15535263-15876763 GCF_027579695.1 Neoarius graeffei
GAATACTTCGCCATACAATGGATGCAGCAGAAGTAATACAGTTTGCCATACTACGCATCTACCGGGTTCCTGTATCTCAGCCCCTCGCCTCGTATTTTCGGAAGCATTTTGCAATAGGCCTCCCGGCAGTGTACTATTTAATCTATCACCCTAGGGGATTCAGCCTGCAGTGTGATCTATTCTACAAGGCCTTTGAAGAACCCAAGCCACCAGAACTGATCTGGGTGAGCCTCATGCTCAATTGGACAGCTGGATGAGCTTGCCAATGGGTGGAGTACCTGATCTGAGTCAAGCACCCATGCCTTCGGAGTTCACAGACTTTCTTAGCCATGTTCCAGTTTATTTTTGAATCTTTGGAAAAGGAGAAATCCCATGAATTTTTTGTTTGTTTGTTTGTTTGTTTTTTGGGGGGGGGAGATCATGCTGATGGCCAACGCAGCAGAGGAGGCCATTGCTCCAGAGCTCCCTCCAGTGGCTGATGCAGCGAAGGAGGCCATTGTACCACTGCTCCCTCCAGTGGCTAACACAGAGACAGCAGAGAAGGCTGTTGTTCCTGAGCCCCTCCTAGAAACCATCTTTCCAGAGCTGGTTTCTCAGCCAGAGCCAGCACCTGAATCAATGCCTGAACCAGAGCCAGCGTCTGTTCCAGTGCCAGAGCCAATGCCATTGTCTGCTCCAGAACCAGTGCCAGAGTCGGAGTCGGTGCCAGAACCAGTGTCAGAGTTGGAGTCAGAGTTGGTGCCGGTGTTCACTCCAAAACCAGTGCCAGCATCAGCTCCAGAGCCAGTGTCAGAGCCTGTGCCAGTGTCTACTCCAGAACCTGTGCCAGTGTCAGAGCCTGTGTCAGCTAGACCATCAGAGTCAATGCCAGAGTCAGCACCTGCACCAGCTCCAGTGCCTATGCCAGAGTCTGTTCCAGAGCCTGTGTTAGAGGATGGCAGTGCAACCTCTGCCTCAACTGGCTATGAAGACATCACAGTCCCACCGCCAGGTCCTAACCAGGACTGACATAATGCGCTGACAGAGCTCAAGCCCATGCCTGAGTCCAAGTCAAGTCCAGGATCCAAGTCATCTCCAGAGCTCAAGTCCTCTACTGAGCCCAAGTACAGCCTGGAGCCCAAGTCAAAGCTTGATTCCTGCTTTGAGCCCAAGTCAGCCCCAGAGCTCGAGTCCAATCCATAGCCCAAGTCAAGTCCAGAGCTCAAGCACACTTCCAGCCCTGTGTCCAAGCCAGTTCCTGAACTACAGCCTGAGTCATCTCCTGAGCTTGAGCCAGAGTCCAGCCCTGAGCTCAGGCACACTACCAGCCCTGAGTGTGAGCCCGATCCAGAGCTCAAGCCTGAGTCATCTCCTGAGCTGGAGCCAGAGTCCAGCCCAAAGCTCAAGTCATCTCCAGAGCTCAAATCCAGCCCGGCACTCGAGCCCACTGTAAGTTCTGGATCTGAGCCAAGTCCAGGGTCCAAGTCAAGTCCTGATTCTGAGCATGCTTCCTGCACAGAGCCCAAGTCATTTCCAGAGCTTGAGTCATCTCCTCAGCTCGAGCCCAAGTCCAGTCCAGAACCCAAGTCATCTCCAGAGCCCAAAACCAGTGCAAGTCAGGAGTCCAAGTTTTATCCTGAGCCTGAACCCGAGCCCCCACCAGAGCCAAGTAGGATGTTTTTTTGCTCCTGGAGGGAGCTCTTGAGTGGGGGTGTGTGTCAGTCCTGCTTGCTGTGGTGCATGCACCTGAAGGTGCACCCCAGGCTGCGGACTCCAGCATGTGCGCTGTTAACAACGTGCACCTGAACTTTTATTTAAGGAGTTATATGTGCACCTATTTAAAGACTGTGCTGAGGCACAATCAGTGCGAAGTATTACGCTATGTCAGTACGCGTTATCAAGCCTTACTACCTGTGTTTTTGGTTTCCTGAGTATTCCTGTTTCTCATTCTCGCTTTGCCTCTGATATCCCGTTTGTGCCTCACCTGACCCTTTGCATGTTTAATGTTTTGGATTTAGCCTGCTGATTTGGACTGTTTGCCTGTGTGTTTGTTCACTGTAAATAAACATCACTGTTATTATTATAACTGCTTCTGCACATACCGTACATCTGCCCACCGTACCTGACAATTTACATAAGCACCGACACTGATATATTTACATGAAATATTTTGTACTAAATATAAAAGTCTATGTAAAACAAATTTTAAATAAAAGCTGTTTTGTTAATTTAATACCACATACCAATTTATATTTTTATAAATCATCATCTGGATGTCGATAATTATGGAATGGTGTCACATGATCTGATACACTAAGTAATTGGGACTCAACTAATTTTTTCCAGTGGAAGTTTGAATAACTATTCATGCATAATTTATGTATTGAAAGTCTTTTCTACTTTTACAATGGCCAAAAGATAATTAAGGTGTCGATTAATTGTAGCCACTGCTCTGTGTGTATGATGTGATGAGATTTTATTTATTTGCACTGGGATATAAAGTAACCCAAAACTCATAAATGATTATAAACTTCACCTCTTGAATGAATGCTCACAATTATAACAGGAACAGTTATATCATGGCTGTTTCACGATGTAACTATAAATGGATAAAAAGCATGATGTTGTTCATGAATAGCAACACTATACTGTAACATGCATGTGGTATAAAAGGAATAAACCAAATCAGGACATGGTGTTGTCATGGTGGTGTAGTGGTTAGCACTGTTGTCTCATAGCAAGAAGGTTCTGGGTTCAAGCCCAGCAGCCTTTCTGTGTGGAGTTTGCATGTTCTCATGTCTGCGTAGGTTTCCTCCAGGTGCTCCAGTTTCTCCCACAGTTCAGACATGTGATTAGGTTAACATGGGGTGACCTTGGGCTGAAGGGCCCTTGAGCGAGGCACCTAACCTCCAACTGCTTCCTGGGCACTGTAGCATGGCTGCCCACTGGGGCATGTGTGTGTGTGTGTGTGTTCACTGCTTCAGATGGGTTAAATGCAGAGGAGGAATTTCACTGTGCTTAAGTGTACATGTGATTAAAGTGTGTTGTTCTTAAAAATAATCAGCTTCCTTGTGGTAACAGTACCTCCACTTCACTCTGCATCATATCAACCTCTGTCTGGATTATTTTCCTATAATAGCACACCCACCTGGGTTTTAATCCTTACACCAAAATTCACTATTTCTTCTATTTGAAACAGAGACTCTCTCAGCACCTTTGTGTAAAACTGTGAACTGTTTCAGAGATTTTCGAATAAACTTAAATAGGTACCATGCAGCAAAACTGACCCTGTTATCATCCCACTGGGACCTTATGAAATCTCATGAACTGAACGTTTAAAAACTATGCTGCATACCATTTTCATCCACTTCAATTTCAAGCCCTTCTGCCTGCCATCCCCTGTCAATCAACGGCTCATCTGTGTCATTAATTCCGATGTTGTGCTCCCTTTGTAGCTGATAAAATCCCACTATGGTGTTTCTGATCTGCATTCATGTATGAGACCCATTTAGAGGTTTCTGAAAATGTTGCACCACTAGCCCCATAGCATATTTTGAGAGCATTAATATGCTGACATCGAGGCACTTCCCCCCCCACACACACTCATCTATACTTGCTTCGAGGCATTTGCTGTTAAACTTTAACTCTATGCAGGGAGGAAACACTGCAACTGGTACCTGCCTTAGTGATATGGCTGACAGGTGCTTAGCATTCAGCTATAAGAATTACTGAATTGCCTGTCAGTTTTGCTCACAGGAAGTGGCTTTGAGTCAGTGCCAGTGTGTAAAATAGACAGTGCAACAAACAAACGAAGTGTAGCAGCAACAGACAGTGTAATGATACCACAAATAATACCATGACCTGGAATGGTTAAGTGGCTGAATTGCATCCGGAAAGAAGCTGTGGTGGCAAGTGGTTTGGGAGGTGATGGACCTGCTCTCCATATGGCAGTCTGACAAAATTTGCCTGGATGTTTGGGGTCAGCAACAATTTTCCCAGCTCTCCTCTTTCCCCTGACAGGTACTAGTCCTTCATTTTGGTGAGTTCACACCCAATTATCTTTTCAGCTGTGTAGACGACTTGCCGCAGTCTGATCTTAATACAGTGTGGGGACCAGAATTGTGGTCAAATCCAGGGCTCCTACCAAACAAAAGGAGGGTTGTCATGTAAAAATGAAATCAAGATAAATCATGTCAGATCTTATTCTACCTTTGACGTGATACAGCAACCAACATTCAAGTTTTAAAAAAAATTAGGGAATAAAAAAAAGGAAAAAAAATGGTTGCACAATAAAGTGTCATGTGATTTGTTCTCAAAATGAACCAGTCACATTTAAATTCATGTTCAAAAATCATCATCATCATCATCATCATCATCCACCTGTCAATGAAATAATTCTGATCAACCCTAAATAAAAGATAATAAAACCTGTTTTTGTCTGATCTTGAGATTGTGGCAAAGCCATGGACTACAAAGAGCTTGCAAAGTATGGACAAGAACTCACTGAGGAAAGGTTTCGATCAGGAGAGTGGTATGAAAGAATTTCCAAGGAGACCATAAAAGCCATCATCAACAAGAGGAGAAAATTGAGCACCACATTGATGTTACCAAGAACAGGACACCCCTCCAAAATAGGCAAAATGACAAAATATAATTTTATCAGGGAGGCTGCTAACAGACCTACAGCAACATTAAAGGCGCTGCAGGAATATCTTGCAAGCACTGGTCACTCCTTGCATGAGACAACAATCTCTCATATTATTCACATGTCTGGGACTACAGGGTAGGGTGGCTAGACTGAAGCACTTTCTCATGAAAAGAAAACATCCAAATCCAGCTAAATCACCCCTGTTAGAATACAGGCACTTACAGATGTATGCGCAGAGGAGAGCGGGATGCAGACTGACAATGAAGCCAAAGCAAGGGACAGAAATCAGTGTCGGGCGATCAGAGAACAACACAGGGTAGATAAGGCAAGAGCGAAAATGTGTGAGAAATAGCAAAAGAGCCAGAATAAACAAGGCTTAGCATGAACTGGAAAGACAGAACGATACTTTGCACTGCAGTGTTTGTTAGGAGAGCTTAAATAAGTGAACAGGTAATTGAGGAAATGAGAGACAGCTGACTTTCAGTAGGAGGGAGACAGAGGGCACTGTGAATCTTGGGAGCTGTAGTTCAAAGTGTCCATGTTTGTAGTTTGTTTACTTTCAGCGGGTTTACTGACTGAACCCCCCCAGGAGCTACCTTTTTTCTTGGATGACCCCTGCCTCTAGGTGCTGGTTTGTTGGGATTCTGGGTGTGAAATTCTTGTTTTAACAGGGGATCTAGGATGTCCTTGGCCCTGACCCAACTTTGTTCCTCAGGTCCATAGCCCTCCCAGTCCACCAGGCACTTGACTTGGCCTCCTCTTCGTCTTGAGTCAAGGATCTTATTTACTTGGTAGATGGGCTGTCCCTTGAGCTCGAGTGTGGGATGCTCCTGGACTGGTGTGTTGCTGGCAAGGGGTCCCGGGATGGCAGGTTTTAGATGAGCTACGTGGAAGGTGGGAGATATTCGGCTATGTAGGGGAAGTTCAAAACGATATGCTACTTCTTTAATGTGATGCATTACCTTGAATGGCCTGATGTAACATGGCTGAAGTTTTCTACAGGTGTTGTGTTCTTGTAGGTTCTTTGTTGCTACCCAAACTCTGTCACCAGGGGAAAGTTCGGAGTCTCTCCTCTATGCTTATCCGCATACTCCTTGTACTTGGTGCAAACTGTTACAAGATGCTGATGAACCTCTTCCCAGACAGTTTGATTGCATCTAAACCAGTCATCAACTGCTTGTACCTGGCTAGGCGTGTTGTCCCAGGGGAACAAGGGCGGTTGGTAACCGAATATGCACTGAAACAGCATTAACTGGGTGGCTGAGTGTTTGAGGGAGTTTTGTGCATACTCAGCCCAAGGAAGGAAGTGTGCCCAGTCCCTCTAGTTATGCATCCAGTAGATTCTTAGGAAACAACCAAGTTTTTGATTTGCTCTCTCTACTTGGCCATTAGACTGGGGGTGATAGCTTGACGTGGAGGCTTACCGATACTCCCAACCTTTCCATGAAGCTAGTCCAGAATTGTGAGATGAATTGAGGGCCCCGGTCACTGACTATATCCTCAGAAATGCCATAATATCTGAAGACTTGTTGAAACGGCAGTTCTGCGGTTTGGGCGGCTGTGGGGATGCCAGGCAACGGGATGAGTTTAAAGATCATAGGCAAAGGTTTTCAATTTATGTACATTTGAAACTTTACATGTTAAAAAACCCTCTGTAATTTTCTTTTGGTCCTAAGAAGTATTGTTAATAAGTAATAATTAAAATAAGTTAGTGCAGATTGTGGCAAATTTCTGCTCGGTGATTTTCGTGACCACTTGGCACGTGACGTCATTCAAGACAAATAAAATCACTTGAGTTGAGTCCACTTCCATTTACTTGCATTGCCGTTCAGCTTGAGTGCAGACGTGCGTTTAGGAATTACCAAAGAAAAACCATGCCTTATTGTTGTGCAGTGAACTGTAACAATGGGACTAGTTCAGGATGAAGTTTTTACCTTTTTCCGAGAGAGGAGAAGACGTGGAGAGAGTGGATTGTGCACATGAAGCGAGAGGATTGGCTTTTTCCGAAAGAGAAGAGGCAGAGAGGGTGGATTGTGCGCATGAAGCGAGAGGATTGGCAGCCAGGTAAATACGCCACTCTGTGTTCCGATCACTTCAACAACGATTCATTTTTGAAGAATCCCCATCTGTTGGAGAGTTTAGGTGTCAGTGTCGGACAGAGAAGGCTCAAACCTGATGCTGTTCCAACAAAATTCTAACACACAATCAAGCAGTCAGAGAAGAAATGGACCAGCAATGCTCAAGCAAAAAGGAGAAGATTGGAGGTAAACATTTTTAATTTAAATGCTCGGTAGTTGAAAAAAAAAATCATTGATAGACAAGATGAGATGTCAGGCCTGATATATTGACACCGGGAAATGCCGCGGATGGCAGGCTAATGTGACCTACCGGTGCACTGTCAAGTAATTGTTACCTATATCCACTAGGGAGGGAGGTTTAATTATTCTTCAAAAGGGCTCTTATTTAGTATTACGACGAAAGTAAGAATTTATCATAACTACCAGGATAAATCATTTGGGCACGAGTCTTGTTGAGGTCCGGGGTCACCGTGATCAGAGTCAGCTGAGTTGCTGTCCAATTCCAAGGCCGCACGGTCAAACCAGTGAGCCACATTCACCAATTGCTTCGCAACAGCCATAGGTTCATACATATGGTTTCACCTCTCGATATTCAATTTGGAGAGTTCCTACTTCAAAATTGCTATCGCTTTCAGACATTTTACCCAACCTCTCACAACCAAAGTCCATACGCGTGTGCTCGGTTTGCAAGTAAACACAGAACTGCCCCCACAGTCTGTTTACCTTGAATGATGTCACAACGACTGCCCCCTGGCAGTAAAAGTGCGCACAAGTGAGATGTAAACAAGCCTTCGGACCTTGCGCAAACCAGTATATTTTAACCGTTTTATTCGATTTTAGGGTGCAAATTAGACACCAGGAAGATTGAATTTGCTTTTTGGGTCGTTCTCTTAGAAAATAAAATTGATATTCTATGTTCCACCTCTGCCCCTTGCCTATGACCTTTAAGTGCTTTAGAAAATCTATTGATGGTTGCCATTATGGTGGGGTTTCCTTGAGAGGGAGGGAGGTCTGTGATGAAGTCAATGGCTAGGTGTGACCAAGGTCTCTGGGGAATTGGGAGGGGCCATAATTTGCCTGGGGGGGGGTTCTCAGGACTTTAGCTTGGGCACATTCAGAACATGAAGCGATAAACTGGTTGATTTCTGTGAGCATGTTCTCCCACCAGTACTTATTTTTCAGCATTTGGTATGTGCATTGACTGCCCGGATGTCCAGTGGCGGGAGATGCATGTGCCCAGGTGATGAGTCGGCTGCGAAGGTGCATGGGTACGTAGAGAAGACCAGGGGCCTCATTTATAAACGATGCGTATGCACAAAAGAATGCGTACGCCACATTCTACGCAAGCTTCGGTATTTATAAAAAGTGAACTTGACGGTAAAATGTGCGCACCTCCACGCAAGCTCTGACCCATGCGTATGCACACAAAAAAGGGAAATGCGGAAAATGTGACCTCAGGAGGAAACGGGGAGAACGACCTGAAATTGGTTCAATAATCGAAGTTTAACACAAACATAACATCGCGCATCAAAGACGTGACTGACTTAACATTTATAATCCTTAATTTTGTGCACTTGTCAAAAATAACATCTTATTTAAGGCAATAAAGACAAATTGATAGGCTATACATTGTATGTTTTTGCAACATAAGCAGTAGCCTAATGTTGATCATTAGGCTATCACACATGTTGCTTGTTAGGTTGCCTACTCTGTAAATAGTATATAAGAGGGATTTGCCATGGTAAGTCTTATGATGCACTATGGCGTATTTGGCATTGCTGGAGGATGTGGCAAATGGAAGAATTAGGAGAGAGCGAGTCTTCAGAGACCAACAAGATTTGTTGGCCAATGATGATGAGTGGCTCATGAGCCGATTCAGATTGCCACGAGCTGTCCTTTTACACCTGATAGCCGAGTTGGGCCCAGCGTTGGAGAGAGGTACCCGCCGGAATCATGCCATCCCAGTCTCGCTGCAAGTGCTGACTTGCATCGGCTTTCTAGCCACTGGCACTTTTCAGCGAGAACTGGCTGATAGGTCCGGGATATCGCAGCCAACCTTCAGCCGCATTCTGCCAGAAGTGTTAGGAGGTGTAATTGGTTTATCACCAAACTACATCAAGTTTCCTTACACGGTGGGTGAACAGGCAAATAAAAAAAGCGCAATTTGCAGCAAAGTCCGATTTCCCAAATGTGATTGGTGCTATTGACTGCACTCATATTGCTATAAGGGCACAGAGTGAAAATGAATTTGCCTTTGTTAACAGGAACCATTTTCATTCCCTCAATGTCCAAGTTATACGGTATGTGACACGGACATGGTCCTCACAAAACGTTGTCGCCTGGTGGCCTGGTTCAACCCATGATTCATTTATATTGAGACATAGCAGCGTTGGGCGGAGACTGGATGCTGGAGCTGTGCGCGATGGTTGGCTTGTGGGTGCGGGTGACTAATGCATAAATCCTGAAAGTATTTGTAACCATTCTTAGACCATTTCTAAATATTCAACCCTTTACTCATTCAGTTATGTTGTGACAGTGGGTATCCGCTGAAACGGTGGCTGCTCACACCATTTATGAACCCCCAAACGCCTGAGGAGACCACTTACAACCTGCGCCACAGCCAGGCGCGCGCTGTTGTGGAGCGCACCATCGGGCTCCTGAAGGGCAGATGGTGTTGTCTGGATGCCACGGGGGGAGCGCTATGTTACAGACCCGAAAAGGTCTGTAGGATTGTTAGGGCCTGTGCTGTGCTGCACAATGTGGCACAGCTACAAAACGTGCCTTTGCAAGCTGAAGAGGTCAACCTTGATCTCGACCCCCGCTCCCTATCCCCAGGCATTCCACCCAAATGCAGGAGCCGTGCACCAGTGCGAGGAGGTGATGCGCCGCTTGTAAATAATTAGGTATGGAAACAAATGATTACTTAAGAAATTCTTTAATGCTGGCATTTAATGCAGACAACTCATTTTTTATTTCTTTTAACTCCCGGGCGACCTCGCGGACGGCATCCACATGTTCCCGCTGCACCTGCAGCACTGCATCTGTTAGGATACAGGCGCTGGTGGCTGGTTTCGGCATGGATGCACATGCATCGGAGGCCGTGGACGTCCTTGGGACCTCCACTGCCGCAGCTGACACACTGCTGGCCTCACTGGCACACCCAGAAACTGTGAGGGAATTTTTTTTGTTAATAAAATACTTTTTCTGGATGAAGACTCATTTCAATTAATTTCACACCCATTTCAAACAAAGGGGGCACACGTACAATGTGAGGTGGTTCCTTGATACACAACCAAAAAAAAAAAAAAAAAATTACATACCCGAGTCCTCGGCTGGTTCATGTGGCCCAGCATCGGTGACACCCTCCTCCTCCACTCAGGAGGGTTTCCCCTATAATGCCAGCCAGTTTTTGATCCAGTGGGGTGAGCTCTGGCTCCCCTTCCCCCTGCCCGTTGCACGGACGCTTTGGCGGTGTGCCGCAATCCTCTTCTTGGCATCCACCTTTATGTCGTACCATTTTTTTTTTTTTACCTCTGCCATAGTACGGCCTTGTGAAGCTACAGAATTGACCGCATCGGCCACATGCTGCCATTCACATGTTTTTTTCGCATTTGTAACTCCCGTACTATGGCCTCCAAACAAAACAGCTTGATGCTGCTCCACTTCATCTACTAGCACTTCAACTTCACAGTCGGTGAAGTTGCACTTCTTTGTCTTTCCTTCTGTTTTGGGCATGTTGTCCACAGATATCAATATTCATTAAGGGCATTTCGCTGGATATTTATAGGCAATTGTGGGTGTGTCTTGAGGTACACACAGGTGCCGCAAATTTAGAATGGATTGTGATTTATAAAGGGAAATTGGCGTGGAACGTGCGTGCGCACGGTTTTATAAATCAGAATATTTCTGTGCGCACGCCATCTTCTGGTGTAAATCCTGCGCAAAGTTTTATAAATGAGGCCCCAGGTGGGAGATGAATAGGATGGTTTTGCGACTGTGACTTCTTTATTTTCTTGTCCAGTTTCCAGGTGATGGATCGCATGAAGCACTGTGGAGGAAGGATATTGAGAGATACTGGGTCTTGGAGGGATGGACCAAATGCCCTAGACAGCATGTCTGCTTTAGTGTTCTTGGAACCTGAATGAAATGAAATTGTGAAGTCGAACCTGGTGAAGAACAATGCTCACCTGGCCTGACATGGATTTAATCTCTTGGCTTTCTTGAGATACTCCAAATTCTTGTGATCCGTGAAGATTATGAAGGGGTGAATAGCCCCCTCTAACCAGTGCCACCACTTCTCAAGGGCTAATTTGATAGCAAGGAGTTCTCTGTTCCCCACATCATAATTCCTTTCTGCTGAGGATAATTTATTAGAAAAGAAGACTACTGGGTGTAGCTTGTGTTTCCCCCCCAAAGTGTTGGGAGAGAATGGCCCCAACTGCAGTATCAGATGCATCCACTTCAATGTTGAACAGCTTAGTAGGATCAGGATGCTGGAGTATGGGAGCCGAGGTGAAAGCAAGCTTGAACTGATTGAAGGCTCCCTCTGCAACGGCGTTCCACTGTAGACATTTACAGTGGTGCTTGAAAGTTTGTGAACCTTTTAGAATTTTTCTATATTTCTGCATAAATATGACCTAAAACATCATCAGATTTTCACACAAGTCCTAAAAGTAGATAAAGAGAACCCAGTTAAACAAATGAGAAAAATATTATACTTGGTCATTTATTTATTGAGGAAAATGATCCAATATTACAGATCTGTGAGTGGCAAAAGTATGTGAACCTCTAGGATTAGCAGTTAATTTGAAGGTGAAATTAGAGTCAGGTGTTTTCAATCAATGGGATGACAATCAGGTGTGAGTGGGCACCCTGTTTTATTTGAAGAACAGGGATCTATCAAAGTCTGATCTTCACAATACATGTTTGTGGAAGTGTATCATGGCACGAACAAAGGAGATTTCTGAGGACCTCAGAAAAAGCGTTGTTGATGCTCATCAGGCTGGAAAAGGTTACAAAACCGTCTCTAAAGAGTTTGGACTCCACCAATCCACAGTCAGACAGATTGTGTACAAATGGAGGAAATTCAAGATCATTGTTACCCTCCCCAGGAGTGGTCGACCAACATAGATCACTCCAAGAGCAAGGCATGTAATAGTCAGTGAGGTCACAAAGGACCCCAGGGTAACTTCTAAGCAACTGAAGGCCTCTCTCACATTGGCTAATGTCAATGTTCATGAGTCCACCATCAGGAGAACACTGAACAACAATGGTGTGCATGGCAGGGTTGCAAGGAGAAAGCCACTGCTCTCCAAAAAGAACATTGCTGCTCGTCTGCAGTTTGCTAAAGATCATGTGGACAAACCAGAAGGCTATTGGAAAAATGTTTTGTGGACGGATGAGACCAAAATAGAACTTTTTGGTTTAAATAAGAAGCATTATGGTTGGGGAAAGGAAAACTGCATTCCAGCATAAGAACCTTATCCCATCTGTGAAACATGGTGGTGGTAGTATCATGGTTTGGGCCTGTTTTGCTGCATCTGGGCCAGGACGGCTTGCCATCATTGATGGAACAATGAACTGTGAATTATACCAGCGAATTCTAAAGGAAAATGTCAGGACATCTGTCCATGAACTGAATCTCAAGAGAAGGTGGGTCATGCAGCAAGACAATGACCCTAAGCACACAAGTCGTTCTACCAAAGAATGGTTAAAGAAGAATAAAGTTAATGTTTTGGAATGGCCAAGTCAAAGTCCTGACCTTAATCCAATGGAAATGTTGTGGAAGGACCTGAAGCGAGCAGCTCATGTGAGGAAACCCACCAACATCCCAGAGTTGAAGCTGTTCTGTACAGGGGAATGGGCTAAAATTCCTCCAAGCCGGTGTGCAGGACTGATCAACAGTTACCGGAAATGTTTAGTTGCAGTTATTGCTGCACAAGGGGGTCACACCAGATACTGAAAGCAAAGGTTCACATACTTTTGCCACTCACAGATATGTAATATTGGATCATTTTCCTCAATAAACAAAAGACCATGTATAATATTTTTGTCTCATTTATTTAACTGGGTTCTCTTTATCTACTTTTAGGACTTGTGTGAAAATCTGATGTTGTTTTAGGTCACATTTATGCAGAAATATAGAAAATTCTAAAGGGTTCACAAACTTTCAAGCACCACTGTAGGTCCCTTCTTCAATAATGCTGTTAGAGGGGTTGCTATGGTGCTAAAACCCCAAATGAACCAGCAGTAGAAGTTAGCGAAGCCCAAGAATCACTGAAGGTCCTTTACAGACTTGGGTGTCTGCCAGGAGGTGACAGTGGATACTTTGGTTGAGTCCATGCTTGCCCTTTCTGCGCTGATAATATAGCCAAGGAAGGAGATCTTACTTTGATGGAACTCGCATTTCTCCACCTTTACGTAGAGGTGGTTCTTCAGTAAACATTTGAGAAACAGCTTGGACGTGTTTGTGGTGACTCTTGATATCTGAAGAGTATATCAGAATATCATCTATGTATGCAGTAGCATATTTGCCCAGCATGTCCCATAGCACGTCATTGATAAGGCACCGAAACACACTGGGTGCTGAAGAAAGGCCAATAAGGCATTACCTGGCATTTGAAGTGTCCCACGATCATGCTGAAGGTGGTCTTCCATTCATCCCCCTTTCAAGTCAAGTCAAGTCAAGTCAGGTTTATTTCATCCATAAACATGGAAATTACAGTGCACATACCCATCCCATGCTCATAAAAACATTAGCATAAATATACACATCTCCTTTAAGAAACCATAAGGCCATAATAAATAAATAAATAAATTTAATACACTATGGAAAAGTACGCTTAAAGTGCTTGTTGTGCTGTCTAATAGCCTGAGGAATGAAAGAGAGAGCATACCGATTTGTCCTTGTCACAGGGGGCTTTAACCTACCACTGCGCTCCATAACCCTCCCTGTCAAGTTCTCATGTAGAGGATGAGTAGGGTCCCCAATTATTTTCTTCCTCATACTTGCTAGGCGGTCCTCATATATTTTATCAACAGTATTTGACTCTCCCATCATTTTTCCAACCCTCCTAGTCACTCTGTCAATCCTGGCCTTTTCAGTTGCCCCAGCATTCCCACCCCATCCCACCACACAGTAACTCCACACGCTACATATTACTGCCATAAAAAACATCCTCACAACAGCTAAATTTACCTTGAAAGACTGCAGCTTTCTCAGGCAATATATGCGTGGGCTTAGTTTTTCCATCACTAAACTTAGATGGTCAGACCATGTAAGCTTGTCATTAAAAACTACGCCTAAATACCTGTATGAGTTCACTCTTTCCACTACTGACCCTTTAATTTCTACTGCTTCAGTTGTCATGCTGTTTCTCCTATAATCAATAACCAACTCTTTGGTTTTCTTAACATTGAGTTCTAGGTAATGAGTGTCACAGTATTTAACAAAAGCTTTAATCTCATTTTGGTAGTGACTATAATCATCATTTTCAATCAATCCAATGAGGGCAGTATCATCAGCAAATTTTACAACTTGACAATTTGCGTTCAGTGGACGATAATCTGCAGTATAAACGGTGAACAAAAAAGGCGATAAAACTGTACCTTGAGGTGAGCCTGTGTTTGTCATAATCTTTTCTGACTTTACTTTTGAGTTTAATTTAACAAATTGAGACCTATTCTCTAAGAAATTAAGAATAAAATAAATAAATACACTCGAAACTTCCATCATCATCAGCTTGTTTACTAGAATGTGCGGTTGTATCGTATTAAAAGCTGAGCTAAAATCATAATACAGAATTCTCGCACACCGCCCCCTTCTGTCCAGGTGAGCATAAACACTATCCAGTTTAAAAACAATAGCATCTTCTGCCCCTCTCCCTTGCTGGTAAGCGAATTGGCAAGGGTCAAGAAACCTCTCCACCTGGGGCGTCAGATTTTTCAACACTATTTTCTCACATACCTTCATAGCTATTGAGGTTAAAGCCACTGGTCTTAAATCATTCATACACTCAATAGTTTTCTTCTTGGGTACTGGTATTATGCATGATTGTTTCCATACATCAGGTAACACATTTTGAGAAAAACAATAGTTAAAAATACTAGAAAAAATACTTGCTAATTGGAAGGCACAACCTTTTAACACCTTTGGAGACAGTCCATCTGGGCCTGCTGCTTTAGTGGCTTTCAGTTGCACAAGCATCCCATACACCTCCTGTTTATTTGTTTGCAAGGCTTTCTGATCCTGATCAGGTTATAAGCACTTCAGAGATCAAGCTTAAAGGAGATCTTTGCGGATCTGAGTTGCTCAGGCGCCACAGGGACTAATGGAAGAGGATAGGGATATGTAACAATAATCTGGTTGAGACTTCTATAATCAATGCAAGGCCTTAGACCACCTCCTCGTTTCTCCACAAAAAAGAAACCAGCAGAAGCAGGGGACTTGGAAGGGCAGATCTATCCCTGTGTGAGGGCCTCCTGAATATACTCCTCCATAGCAACATGCTCCTTCTGGGATAGAGGGTAAATACGACCACATGGTGGTGACATATCTAGTAGCAAGTCAATTGCACAGTCATACGGCTGGTGTGGTGGTAGCCCGCAGGTCTTCCCCTTACTGAAGGCCTCCAGAAGGTCCTGATAGCAGTCAGGACTGTTGTCTATGGAGTCTGGCTGAGGACTTTCTATGGAGGTGGAAGACACCCTAACCTGAGGATGAGAAAGACAGCTCTGGAAGCACGTGGGGGTCCACTGCAGAATTTCTTTACTTTGCCAAGAGATTAACGGATCATGTAGCTGCAGCCAGGGATATCCAAGGATGTCATGATCAATGGTTGAGGTGACATATAGAGAAAATGAATTCCTTGTGTAATGCTCCTACTTGAATTTGGATGGGATGGATGCGAGTGGTAACGAGCCCATCACCTATGGGTCCTCCATCGATGGTTCTAATGCTGAGTGCACTGTGCAGAGGGCTTGTAGGCAGGTTGAGCTTCTGTATGATGTTGCTGCTGATAAAGTTCCCCTCTGTCCCTGACTCAACAAAATCAGATAGGATGTGTGTGGAGGAGGCCATCTTGAGTAAAACAGGAATTTTAAAGGATTTAGAGCTGAGTTTTCTCACCGGATTCATAGATCTGGCAGGAATTTCTGCTGGATGCCCTCAGGATGGACAGACTGGACATTGCCAAATGTTATGCTTGGTGCTCCCACAGTAGAAACAAACCCTCCTTGTGCTGTCGAGCATGTTCAGCGTGGGTTAACCTGGTATGGGCTACCTCCATGGGCAAGCTATCTTCAGATGGCTGAACAGGCCTAGCACCCTCATGGATGGAGGGTCAGTGTTTTAACAGTTGGTCCAGATGAATAGCTAGGTCTATGAGGGAGTCCAGTGTGAGGTTCTTGCCTCTACAGGCCAGTTCACTGATGATCTCTGGGCGCAGACCTTGGCGAAAAACCGCTTTCAGCACTGGGTCATTCCATCCACTGGCTGCTGCTAGTGTCCTGAAGTCCAGGGTGTACTCAGCAATACTTCAAGATCCTTGAGAGCAGGCGAGTAGACTCTGTCCCACTTCAATCCCTTCAGGTTCATGATCAAAAACCCTTTTGAATAGGGAGAGGAACTGTTCATATGAAGTGGTTTGTTTCCTGCCCTTGTTCCAAATGGCAGTAGCCCAGCAGAGCGCTTTGCCAGCGAGAAAAGACAAAAACTTAGTAATCTTGTGCTCACTGGACAAATTAGGCATGGTGACAAAATACATAGAACACTGAAGTAAAAAACCTTTACATGCAACGGCATCTCCAGCGAATTTCTCCGGCATGGGGAGTTGTAACGCAGGGCTAGGAGGAGACTCAGGAGTGCTAGGAGGGCCTTCAACATCACAGTTGCGAGTTGTGTCATCCAAGTATTGAGGTCGGTGAGCATCTGCTGATGTTCCCCTAGCAAATGCCCCTGTGCATCGAGAGCAGTCCGTTTTGAATCCTCTGCTACATCCATGTTGCGGTGAAGTATCCTGTTAGAATGCAGGCGCAGAGGACAGTGGGATGCAGACTAACAATGAAGCCAAAGTGAGGGACAGGAATCAGTGTCGGTAAACAAGCAAGGGTCGGGCGATCGGCGAACAACACAGGGTAGATAAGGCAAGAGCGAAAATGTGTGAGAAATAGCAAAAGGGTCAGAATAAACAAGAGACAGAAGAAACAAGGCTTGGTATGAACTGGAAAGACAAAATGATACTTCACACTGGAGTGTTTGTTAGGGGAGCTTAAATAGGTGAACAGGGAATTGAAATGAGAGACAGCTGACTTTCAGTAGGAGGGCGACAGAGGGCGCTGTGAATCTTGGGAGCTGTAGTTCAAAGTGTCCATGTTTGTAGTTTGTTTACTTTCAGCAGGTTTACTGACAACCCTAAACCACGTGACTAATGTGTTCTGGTCTGATGAAACCAAGGTAGAACATTTTGGATATAATTCTAAAAGATATGTTTGGCGGAAAAAAAAAACAACACCACTTATCACCCAAAGAACCCATAGTAAAGCATGGTGGTGCCACCATCATGCTATGGTTCTGCTTCTCCACAGCTGGGACTGGGGCTTTAGTCAGGATAGAAGGAATCAAAGATCACTCCAAATACCAATATAGCTTGATATAAAACTTGCAGGCCTCAGTTACACAGCTGAAAATAAAGAAAAACTTCACTTTCCAGCACAAAAACAGCCCAAACACAAATCCAAGTTAATAAAGGAATGACTTCAGAAGAAGATGATCAATGTTTTGGACAGGCCCAGTCAGAGCCCAGTGAATGAACAGTGGACTTAGAGATAACAATATGATTCTAAGCGGTTGAACTGTGTGATTAGAGATAATAGGCCATTATTATCTCTAATAATCTAGAGATAATCATAATCCAAGACCATTTTCAGCAAAATTATGAATCTTCTTCGTCTTCTTTTGGCTGCTCCCAATTAGGGGTCACCACAGCAGATCTTTCGTCTCCATTGCTCCCTGTCTTCCGCATCTTTCTCTACCACACCTGCCACTTTCATGTCCTCTCTCACCACATCCATGTATCGGCTCTTTGGCCTTCCTCGTTTTCGTGTGCCTGGCAGCTCCATCCTCAACATTCTCCTTCCCACATGCTCTGCATCTCTTCTCAAGATGTGCCCATACCATCTCAGTCTCATCTCTCTTAGCTTAATTCCCAAGCTCTCCACATGTGCTGTCCCTCTGATGTGCTCGTTCCTTATCCTGTCCAACCTTGTCACTCCCATCACAAACCTTAACATCCTCAACTCTGCCACCTCCAACTTTGCCTCCTGTCTCTTCGTTAAGGGTACGGTCTCCAATCCATACATCACAGCTGGTCTCACTACTGTCTTATACATCTTACCTTTCACTTTTGCTGGGACTTTCCCATCACAAATGACTCCCGAAATCCTTCTCCAACTGCTCCACCCTGCCTGCACTCTCTTTCTCACCTCACTATCGCAGCCCCCATTTTCCTGCACAGTTGACCCCAGGTACTTGAATTCACCAACTTTCTTGACGTCTACTCCTTGCATCTTCACTACACTCTCATCCCCATTCTCATTGATGCACATGTTTTCGGTCTTGCTACTGCTCACCTTCATTCCTCTTCATTCCAATGCATACCTCCATCTCTCCAAACCCAACTCAACATCCTTTCTACTTCCACCACATATCACAAGATCATCCGCAAACATCATGTTCCATGATGACTCTTGCCTCACTTCATCCGTCAAGCTATCCATCACTATGGCAAACAAAAAAGGGCTCAAAGCAGATCCTTGATGGAGTCCCACCTTCACCTTGAACCATTCAGTTGTTCCAACTGCACACCTCACTGCTGTTTCACTGTTCTCATACATGTCTTGCACCACTCTAATAGACTTCTCATTCATTCCATTCTTTCTCATACAATACCATAACTCGTCTCTCGGCACTCTATCGTATGCCTTCTCCAGGTCTACAAACACACAATGTAGCTTTCTCTGGCCTTCTCCGTACTTCTCCATTAACATTCTTAAAGCAAAAATTGCATCCGATGTGCTGTTTCTTGGCATACGGTAAACCCGTACTGCTGTTCACAGATTGCTACCTCTCTTCTCAATCTTGCCTCCAATATCCTTTCCCATAGCTTCATGGTGTGGCTCATCAATTTTATTCCTCCGTAATTACTGCAGCTCTGTACATCTCCCTTATTCTTGTATATGTGACACCTCACCAAATCCAGGGACACATGTCAGCCAAAACAAATCCGAGATAATCGCAAAAGAAGCATTTTTTTTCGAAATTTGTGATTTTCGTTTTTTTCCATCATGTGCAAGTTGAGATCTTGAAGAACGCAATCAGTATTTCAGATAATAGATTGTTTTGTTGGAAAAGCATACATTTTTTGTTGCAAATTGTCTCATTTTTGTCAGGACTGTAGCCTGCTGGGGGGTTTGGGTAAATTACCATATGGGCCATTCACATGATGATTTAAGTCTTTGTTTTTTTTCGTGAATCAGCTGTATGATACGAGCTGAGCTCGTGGCTACTTAAGCTGCATACAGGCATGTAATTTCACTATGGAATGAGCAAGCTAAACAGAGCGCGGAGGAGCTGAAACACCGCGAAGCAAACAGACGCACAGTATTTACATCGGAGATGACCATTTATAGCAAAAAAAAACGCAACCAAAAGGAAGTGTTCTAGGACTACATTCCGTCGGAGGCATTGGTGTGTGCAAGGCGACGTTTCTCTTTCTGATGGGGTAAGTTTATTAATCTAAGGCTGTGTGATTATTTTTGCATGTAACGGAGAGTGTTGTGGTTTGGTTACATGAAACTAGCATTGTGTTAGTTGTGTTATCATCGTGCTATCTTTCTTTCTAACGGTGTGAGTAATTTGTTATTTTTGCATGTAACGGAGAGTGTTGTGGTTTGGTTACATGAAACTAGCGTTGTGTTAGTTGTGTCATCATTGTGCTATCTTTCTAACGGTGTAATTTTTCAACCACAAAACGTTAAAGTATACTTTAGGACTTATTTTTGTATTTCATAATTGTTTTGGGCATACTTTGCATGGAAGGAAAATTGATGTGGTGTACCTGCTGTACATCCCTTGCTTCCCTGTTTCTCTGCCTAGCTAGTCTGTACAGGTCTTTCTCTCCTTCTTTGGTCTCCAGTCTTTCGTACAACTCCTGGTATGCATCTGCTTTCGCCTTCACTACCGCTCTTTTTGCCTTCTGTCTCGTCTCTCTGTATAACCGCCTGCTTTCCTCGTCTCTCTGATCGTCCCAATTCTTCTTTGCTAGCCTCTTCTCTTTTATAATTTCCTGCACTTCTTTGTTCCACCACCATGTCTCCTTGTCTTCCTTCCTCCTTCCCGATGACCACCCTAGCACCTTCCTTGCTGCCTCTCTTACTAGTACAGCAGTAGTATTCCAATCTTCTGGCAGACTTCCATGACCACTCAATGCTTGTCTCATTTCCCTAAACTCCTTCTGATGTTCAACCTCTTTTACCGGTAGTTTCCACCACTTAATCTTTGGCTCCACTATTTCACGCTTCCTCTTTTTCACTTTCAAGCTCATCCTGCACACGACCACTTGATGTTGTCTAGCTACATTCTCCCCTGCCATCACTTTACAGTCTCCAATCTCCTTCAGGTTACTCCTTCTGCAGAGTATGTAGTCCACCTGTGTAGATCTTCCTCCACTCTTAAACGTCACCCTGTGCTACTCACTCTTCTTGAAGTATGTATTGACTATTGCCAAATTCATCCTCTTTGAAAAATCAACCACCATTTGCCCTTCCACATTTCTATCTCTTACACCATATCTGCCCATCATGCCCTCATCTCCTGTGTTTCCCTCGCCAACATGTCCGTTGAAATCTGCTCCTATCAGCACGCGTTCCTCCCTTGGTATACTTTCTACCACTTCATCCATCTTTTCCCAGAAAGACTCTCTCTTCATTCTCACATCCAACCTGTGGGGCATACGCACACACAACATTGATTACCACTCACTGAATCTCCAACTTCATGCCTATCACTCTGATACCCTCTTCACATCAATCACACTGTTGACCAACTCTCCCCTCAAAAACAATACCAACACCATTTCTCTTTCCATCGACTCCATAATAAAACAACTTGCATACATCTCCAATGTTCTTGGCCTTGCTTCCTTTCCACCTCATCTCCTGCACACACAAACTGTCCAACTTCCTTCTTTCCATCATACCTGCTAACTCTCTCGCTCTGCCAGTCAATGTTCACACATTCAGTGTTCCTACCCTCAATTCTAAGCTCCTTCCCTTCCATCTTTCATGCTCTCTCCTAACATGCCTCCCCCTCTCTTTCTCCTTCTCTGTTTTGGCGCAACAGTAGCACACTTTCCACCGGCACCCTGTTGACCAACAGTACCAGAGGCGGTCATTGTTAACCCGGGCCCCGACCGAGCCAGTATGGTATTTCTCTTTTCATTCCACATGTTAGATTTGGCCAGTTTTACGCCGGATGCCCTTCCTGATGCAACCCTCTCCAATTTATCTGGGCTTGGGACCAGCACCAAGAGTACGCTTATGTGGCTGGATTCCAGCAAAGTTATGAATAGAATATTGATTTTAAAAACATAAAAACCATGGGACTAGGGATAACAGGTTGATTCTAAGAGGAGGAACAGCAGTGTTATGGATAATAGGTTAATTCTAAGAAATTGAACAGTGGGATGAAGGATAACAGGTTGTTTCTAAAGGGGACAAACAGTGGTGTTAGGGACAACAGGATAAATCTAAGAGGAGGAAAGGCTGGATTAGAGATAATAGGTTGATTCTAAAATGAGCAACAGTGGGATTAGGAATAATGTGTTGATTCTAAGAGGAGGAACAGTGGGATTAGAGATAACTGAGTGTAAAGAGTTTAACAGTGTGATTAGAGATAACCTTGATTCTCATGGAAAGAACAGTGGGATTAAATATGTAGGTACAGTCCCTTTAAGAAACTACATTTCCCATCAGCCAACTTCCGTGTTGACCTACGTCACGCCTGGGCAGGATCACCTACATCACTTCCTCCTTGAGCTCATAAGTAACTGAGCAACGCTTCCTTCTTTCTCTTTGGTGCTGTGAAACTCGTCGTGATTGGCACGTTCTGCAGAGAAACTAGTGCGAAACGGGAACACCACCAGAGTAGCTTAGATAGTGAGTACTCAGGAGAGCCAAGGAGGTCACACAAGGGCGTGCAACAAACTCTTCACTTACGGCAAATTGACCTACTTGCCCAAGATGTCGAGCGATTCGATCCCGACAATAAAAGAACAAATGTAAATGATTATTTACGAGAGATTGACTGATGCCTGATGGACCTACCAAAAGCCACAACGCGAGAGAAACTTAAACTGATCTGGAAGACCTCCAGTAGCAGCATTCGTGCCTTTTTAGAAACTCTACCCCCAAACATTCGCGATAGTTATTCGAGACTTCGCAACTACATGAGGGAAGAATATGCGCCGTACACGGACGAAACCTCCGCGACATTGTGTGCGTTACAAATTAAACAAAAATGGTCTGAGGTGCCTCGTGAATATTATATACGGCTACAAACTGCCCATTTCCAGGGTAGTAGCGCACCAGGCTTGGAAGAAGATAGAGGCTTCAAATCCCTCTTCTTACATAACCTCCACCCAAGCATGCGGACTCAAGTCGCACTGACGTGTCGACAGGGTTTCCACTCGATGAGGGAAATTAGGCAACTAGCCCAAATGACCTGGGAGACCATTGTCAAAACCGCAAACAGAAACGATGATGAGCCCAGAGTCCTTAGTCTCCAGGGTGAGGACAAGCCCCCACTAACCTTAGGAGGTGAAGCTCCAAAAGGGGGACCCCCCCGGAGAAATCCTGGTCCGAACCGCCCCTTGCTGAGCCATCACTAGGGTGAGCAAAAGAATCGGCAAGGTAAGGCCAGGAGGGACCGAAGGCAAGTCCACAGTGACTATGGCAACTGCCCATCACATGAAAAGGGTCGTAGGGAACAAGGCGGTTGGCAGCAAGACCATCATCCCATGGCCAGAGATGGCAGGAGCGCTCCGACCGTAGCTCTAGATGTAGGGGTAGAGATGACCGACACAGTGACTCAGACCAACCTGGTGAGTTCCACTCAGAGCTGAACTCTTTGAAAGCCCAGTTGGCTGAGATTAAAGAACTGTTACAAAAGAGGTCAGACCCCTCAACAAATAAATAGAAGCGAACATAAAAGGACAAAGGCCTACTATGACCGAAAAGCCTCCCATCACGAATATCAAATAGGCGACAAAGTCCTATATTTCAACTTTACCAAGCCGGTAGAAGTCTCAAAAAGTTCCTACCACATTGGTCGGGAACTTTGGATCGTAGGAAAACTGTCCCCCGTCGCGTGTCGCATTAGGACATCCAGGCCTAATCCAACATCCTCATATCGACTTCCATAACAATCAAATCCAGCCTTTTGAACAGTCCTCACTCCAAAAGGGGGGGACGATAGTTAGGCCCATCCTGTCCACTTAGCTTGTACACCTCACTCACCCATAAGCGTACACTGACATTCCCAGTCACATTCACCAACCCAACACCTTTCCAGAAGATTAGGTTTACCAACCCAAACACTAATACTTCTTTCCTTCCTTCATTTCTTCTTTTTTCTTGTTTTTATGCATAGGAAATGAAGTATATATGTTTCATGTTCAATATATTTTTTTTAAGATGTGACTTTGACCTAGTTAGCTAGAGTGATTATATGCCCAAAATGCCTATAGCCTGAGTATATGCCCAAAATGCCTCTGCCTCCAACTGTCTTACTGGAACTCATGAGTTTACACAGTTTTCACAGGACACCATGAACTGTACAGAGCAAGGCTGCCTCAAGGACTATGGACACATGGACTGTACGGTACTGTGCTCTCAGTGCTACGACTCCATCATACCCCTGAGACCAAAAGGGGGAATGTAGGTACAGTCCCTTTAAGAAACTACATTTCCCATCAGCCAACTTCCGCATTGACCTACGTCACGCCTGGGCAGGATCACCTACGTCACTTCCTCCCTGAGCTCATAAGTAACTGAGCAACGCTTCCTTCTTTCTCTTTGGTGCTGTGAAACTCATCGTGATCGGCGCGTTCTGCAGAGAAAAGGAGGCCGCTCACCAGGGCATCCAAGATACAGACGTCTTGCTCCCGAGAATACGATTCAACACGGTTTTTGTTTACCCTTGGCCATGGTAGAAACACTTAAATCGTGCTCTCTCTCTCTCGGTTGAGCTACAGCCGATTTGTTTATTCATTATACGTACGTACGGACTGCAGCCCAAGCAGTTAATGTTAGAAGCGACCGGATCCTTCTAATTTTAAAACGCTGTGCACATTATTCTGATCAGAGACTCTCTTTTCATCACGAGCGACCATACGTCGGACCAAGAAATCCTCTGCTTTCTACAGAAGCGACTCACGTGCTCCACAACGGTGAAACTCCAAAAGTCTCGGAACATCTCTTCATAATCTTGCTAGAGGCGAGATACTGAAGTAAGATTGGCATTTGGGCAGAAAAAAAAAAGACTAGTCTTAGGAATTAGTTTATGAAGCAGTGTGAATTTAAACTCAGGAACTGTTTAAGTGTGCACACTGATTTTGTGTTCCATAATTGTTTTTGTTCCCTCAGTCAATTGTTTAATAGATAGGTTACATGCTTTCTTCTATTCCTTCCTAACACTCTTAATTTCATTCTTACACACATTTTGACCTCATCAAGATTTCAGTGGATTTAGTAGTATTATGAGCTAGTGGATTAGCTACTGGCTAGTCCTTTGTTACTTAGAGACACATGGCCACAGGCCTCACGACACACCTTAGCTAAACACATGGCTAATTCCTTTGTCTCATTAGCAAGCTAGGCTAACTTTTGCTTAGGCCACAGGCCACACACAAACACACCTTAGCTAGCAATCCATGCTAACTTTTTTGTTCAGGCCACACACAGGCTAACTCTTTGTTCAGGCCACGTGGACATACACAGGCACACCTTAGCTCGCCATCCAGGCTAACTTTGTTCAGGCCACATGGACACACACACAGACACTGTATATAAGATTTCAACTGCCATTATTCAATTTTATCTTTGTTATAATAAATTCAATTATTATTGAAACTGTGTGTTTATTTGCTTCCATATTCCTTGAAGTCACACAATCTCAAAGAATTCCAAGGTGCATATGAGTTATGTAGTACGGTAAGTGATCATAAAAATTTGGAATATACCATAATTTAGCTGTTTGGTAATTTATTATTAAGCACCAAAATTAAATGGTATGATTCAATGAGACTGATTCAAAGAAAACGATTCAATGAGACTGATTCAATGAGAATGATTCAATTTAATGATGATTTAATGAGACTGATCACTCAATCACCAATTGCACCTACAAATATAACAGGTTGATTGTAAGGTGCTAAACAGGAGGATTAAAGAGAACTGATTCTAAGGAGTAAAAAAGTGAGATTTAAAAAAAAAGGTTGATTCTAAAGGGTCAAGCAATGGGATTAAAAATAGCATGCTGATTCTAAGGGGTCAAACAGATGACAGTTTGTTTCTGAGGCTCAAACAGGGATTAAGGATAGCAAGTGGATTTATTGGGTGAAGAAGTCTGATTGGAGATTACAGATTGATTCTCAGGGAACAAGCAGTGGGATTATGGATAACATTTGATTCTAAGGGAACAAACAGCAGAATTAGAGAAAATGGGTGGTTTATGAGGGCAGCACAGTAGTATATAGTGGTTAGCACGGTCACCTCACAACAAGAAGGTTCTAGGTTTGAGCCCAGTGGCCGACAGGGGTCTTTCTGTGTAGAGTTTGCATGTTCTCCCCGTGTCTGCGTGGGTTTCCTCCGGGTGCTCCGGTTTCCCCCCACAGCCCAAAGACATGCAGGTTAGGTTAACTGGTGGCTCTAAATTGACCATAGGTGTGAATGGCTATTTGTCTCTATGTGTCAGCCCTGTGATGATTTGGTGACATGTCCAGGGTGTACCCTGCCTCTCGCCCATAGTCAGCTAGGATAGGCTCCAGCTTGCCCGTGACCCTGCACAGAATAAGCGGTTATGAATAATGGATGGATGGTTGGGTGGTTTATGGATAACAAGGTTACTCTAAGGGGACAAACAGTGGGATTAAGGATAAATTGATTCTAAGGGGTCAATCAGTGCAAATAGAGATAACAGATTGATTCTCAGGGGAGGAACAGTAGGATTGTTGATAAGTTGATACTACGAGTACAAATAGTAGGATTAGTTATAATAGGCTAATTCTAAGGAAGGTACAGTTGCAGTCTGAAGTTTGCATACACAAATATGAATGTCATCATGGGCATGAATGTCATGGCAAAACTGGGCTTTCAATTATTTCTTTTAACTCTAAGGCTTGAACAGGGATTAGGGATAACAGGTCAACAGGTCATTGGGTCAAGTAGTAGAACTGGAGATAGCAGATTGATTCTTAGAGAGTAAGCAGTGGGATAATGGATAACAGGGTGGTTCTAAGGGGACAAACAGTAGGATTAAGGATAATTTATTCTATGGGAATAAACAATGGAAATGGAGATAATGGGTGGAGTCTAAGGGGATGAACAGTGGGATTAAGGATAAATTGATTCTAAGGGGTCAACCAGTGGGAATTGAAAAAACAGATAGATTCTCAGGGGACAAACAGTGAGATTAGGGATAATAGGGGATGAATAGTGGGATTAAGTACAACAGATTGATTTTAAGGAGTTAAACCAGGGGTGTCAAACCTGATCCATAAAGGGCCTTGTGGCTGCAGGTTTTCATTCCAGCCATGCAGCAGCACACCTGACTTGGCTCATTCAATCAACTGAACTGTCTTCACACAGTCAAATACTTGCAGCCACACCCACCCTTGATTAAAGGGTGGGTGTGTCAGTTGATTGAATAAGCCAAATCAGGGTGCTGCTGCATGGCTGGAATGAAAACCTGCAGCCACACGGCCCTTTATGGATCAGGTTTGACACCCCTGAGTTAAACAATAGAATTGGAGATAACAGGTGGAGCCTAAGGGGATGAACATTGGTATTAAGGAAAACAAGTTGATTTCAAGGGGTCAACCAATAGGAATAGATATAACAGGTTGATTCACAGGGGACAAACAGCAAGATCATGGATAACAGGTTGATTCTAAGAGTGCAAACAGTAATACTAGGTTGATTTTGGGTGGCACGGTGATGTAAGTGGTTAGCACAGTCACCACACAGCAAGAAGGTTCAGGGTTCAAGCCCAGTAGCCGGTGGGGGCCTTTCTGTGTGGAGTTTGCATGTTCTCCCCATGTCTGTGTGGGTTTCCTCTGGGTGCTCCAGTTTTCCCCACAGTCCAAATACATGCGGTTAGGTTAATATGGGACAGCCTTGGGCTGAGGTGCCCTCGAGTGAGGCACCTAACTCCCAACTGCTCCCAGGCGCTGTTAACATGGCTGCCCACTGCTCTGGGTATGTGTGTGTGCGCTCATTGCTCACGTGTGTGTGCATGCGCGTGTTCACTGCTTCAGATGGGTTAAATGCAGAGAGGAATTTTACAAGTGTGTGATGAATAAAGTTGTGCTTTCTTTCTTTTAAGATGCAGTCAAAAGTTTGAGATTAGAAGAACCAGTGGGATTAAGAAGCAAGCAAATACAGCAAAGTATCCATAACAAGTTGTCATTCTGCTTCTTCTAAGTTGGTTCTAGAACCATTAGCACTGGTTAGGATATATATATATAAAAATTTTCCCCCCCTCATACACCCTGTACCAGTAGGCCAATTGGCCTGTCAGTTGCCAGCCTCTTACAAGGCTGTCTGCATCTATCTTGAGCACACTTCATCTACAGAGATCTTGCAGTCACGTGACCGGAAAGTACACAACCGCCATCTTGTCGGTCAAAAACACCACTGAATACTGCTGCACTCGTGTACAGAATGGATCAATTTCAACCAATGGACTACACGGCTCATTTTTCTAATGAACAGATAACTAGATATATGTCTAAAATAAACGATCTACAGATTGGTGACCCTTATGGCTTTCCGGACGGAGTTTTCACGACCGGATTTTGAACTGCCAGCGGAATACCCGGACGTGTATAATTACCTCATCAACTTTCCCTCGCTGTTCAGTGGTGAAGCACTACGTGCTTATAAATCTCTGGACAGTTATCTTTACAGAAATTCAGGATTTGTCAGCGACTCAGATGTGGCATCTTGTAAACAAGAATCCTCATTGGATGGGTAAGTCACTTAAGTATTGAGTATAGCACTGACCAGCCGATTATAGAATAGAATAAGGTAATTCCAAATCGTCCGTCTTGTTTACATGGATCTGGCGTTGGAGAGGTAGAGGCTTGGCAGTGGAGATTTGAGTGGCTGTTTTCTGAGCTTAGTCAACAGGCCGGCTCTGCAGCCTCGCTTCCGCTCCCGGCACCGCCTCCTTCGCTTTGCTTCCGATAACAATCCACGGAGACCCCGCTGGTCTCGCTATCTCGTCTGGAATGTTTTTTTTCTCTCGTCCGGAATGTTGTGCATGCGATGGAAATCGCTACAAACCGTCATTTTCTGCTGGAAACCAATGTCCAGTAAGTCCATACGGTTGTAGTGGATATTGAAGTCTGGTACAGACGAGCAACACGCAAAAATACACACAAAAAACATAAAAAACGTGCACAGGTAGGGAGAGCTTGTAGCCGCAGCCGTTGTAGTAGAATTGTATATAGTAGGGTTTTCCAGAAGAAAAGGTAGAAGTAAAAGCAGAAGTAGAACCAGAAGTAGAAGGCGGAATATGGCGTTTGACCGACACGATGGCGTCTGTCACAATCTGGATCGGCTGTGACGTCACATGCAAGTGCTCCACTGCTGGCTTGATAGGCCTGTCACAGCTTCCCCAGACAAACAACCATTCACACCTATGGGCAATTTAGCATAGCCAGTTAACCTAACTGCAGACTTTTCAATGGTGGAGGAAACTGGAGCACCCAGAGGAAACCCATGCAGACAGGGGGAGAACATGCAAGCTCCACGTGTGCCCCTTTTCCACCAAAGCAGTTCCAGGGCTGGTTCGGGGCCAGTGCTTAGTTTGGAACCGGGTTTTCGGTTCCTACTGAACAAAGAACTGGCTCTGGGCCAGAAAAACCGGTTCCAGGCTAGCACCAACTCTTTGCTGGGCCAGAGGAAAGAACCGCTTACGTCAGCCGGGGGGGGCGGAGTTGTTAAGACCAACAACAATCGCAAGACCACAAAAGGTCGCCATTTTTAAGCGACGAGAAGCAGCAGCTGTACAAACATGAAGTCATCCATTATTATTGTTGTTGTTGCTGCTTCTTCTTCTCCATGTTGTTGTTGCTTCAATGTTCGCACCAAGATTTATGCAAACGCAGCGACGTAACTGACGTATACAGTGACATAATGATGTAGCTTCCCTTAGCACCCCGAGCTATGGAAAAGCAAACTGGTTTTCAGCTGGCTCGCAAGTTGAACGAGTTGTGAACCAGCCCCAAACCAGCCCTGGAACTGATTTGGTGGAAAAGGGGTAACAGAAAGGCCCCCGTCAGTCATGAGGTTCAAACCTGGAATCTTCTTGCTGTGAGGCAACAGTGCTAACCACCGCGCTGCCTGTGGCTAAGATTAAAAAGTTCTAAAGCTTACTTGCAGCAGGTTAAACATTTTCACCTGATTTGTGCCAGGTGTGGGGTTAGAGATAATAGGTTTGTCATAAGCACACTGGCAATAACACATTAGAACCAGCCACTGACAATCATTAGAACCAGCCAGTTGACTATAAACACTATAGTCAACTGGCTGGTTCTAATGATATCAGTGGCAGAATATCAGATGACAAGTTTGTTTGAAGAGAATCAGCAGTGGAATTAAAGATGACAGACTGGTTTTAAGGACACCAGAATCAGGATTAAGGTTGTGCATAACAGCATAGTTTCAGGGTTAAGGTAAGGTTACTGGTAACAGTTTCACCATGATCAACCCTTGTTGACATCAGTAGCAAAAAGAGAACTGACTGAAGGCTCTCATTAATTCCCCTCCATGATTACTGCTTTGATGATTATCTGAAAAGTAACTCTCTGGGTCCATCTAGTGGCAAGAACACTATTATTCATTAGTAATATATAAAATGTAGTGGGTTCCTGTTTAAAGTGAGGAGTAAACCATGACAGGACATGCTATTATAGGAAAATAAATCAATAACACGGTGGTGTGATTTATAGGAGTTACTGTAAGTACCCTGGAGTTGATGGTTTTCCTTAAACAGCATGTCCACATACTGTATAGTACTTGTTTTTTTCCCCCACTTACCGGTATAGAGGCTTTGCACCGTTTTTCTTTCATTTCTTTCATTTCCATAGCAACGGAAACTACGCCTCCATGACAAGGGGCACGCTTGTAGTGTTTCATTCAGCCAAGGTAGTTGATATTGGCTGATATGAGAAGTTTTTGCTGCATTTTTGGATGTGTAAATTGATCTGAACGAAATGAAGACATAAGATTTTTTTTTTTTAATTTACCAAAAGTAAGTCACCATCGGGGGAAAAAATAGAAAAATTTCTTAACGTAGAAGGGAAAATAACATTCAGCGAGCCTCGGTGTCGAACAGAGAGGTCAAAAACCCTACGGTACTCACTTTATTTCCACGAAGGTAAGAATAAAAAAAAAATAATAATAACTTCACAACTGCATCGCGGTGTTCATTCTTATCCAGTGAAGTGAATATGGGCCTCAACACAGCAGCGCTGCAGAGTCTAACCTTCACCGAGACTTAAAGTGTCTTTGCATTCGGGGATCCTTCGGAGCGCGTTGTGCGCGCGCTTGGGACCCAGGTTATGGGAAACACCTGATGCTGATTTGAATGCAATCAACACGCGCTGTAAGGACACAGAGGCTTTGCGAAGTGTTATCACTGTCACGTTTGTTTCTATGTTTATGACTCTGTTTTTGGTTTCATTTTTTTTTGTAAATGTCACGCTTGCTAATAAACACTCTTCCTGACAGAAGATTTCACAAAGTCTCTGTGAAAACAATGTCTTGACTGCACTCAAATCAGCATCAGCACCCATAATGATTGGGTGCCAAATGCACACACAACGCACTCCGAAGGCTCCCTCCTTCTTCTTTTGGGTTTAATGGTGGTTGGCAAGCCAGCTTAAAAGGTGTATTACCACCACTTACTGGATTGGCGTTTGGAACAGAAGATTGGCAGGAAAAGGAAAAAAAACCCCTAAATTTTCTCTATTACTCCTGTTTCTTTTAAAAATTTTATTAGTTGGCCATATATATGTCATAGCCTTACCTAAGATATTCTCTAGTGTGAGGTTAAGCTTTATTTCTTTAAGTGCTTCACTTTAGTTTCTTTCTCTCCTCCTTATAGAAGTCACATTCCACTACCACATGCTGCACTGATTCTGGCTGATTACAATGTCTGCATAACCCAGTTGGATGTTTTCCTATTACATGAGGTGTCTTGTTGAGTGCTGTATGGCCTATTCTTAGACGGGTGATGACGATTTCCTCTGTTCTGTTTCTCCCCACCCTCACATGCTTTTGTATATTGTAGAGATGTCTTCCTGTATCACTGATGTCCCAGCACTCCTGCCATACTTTTTCTGTTTGACTCTTAATGATGGTTTTAGCCTCAGTTTTATAGAATGGAATTTGCAGATGAATTGTTTGTGATTTCACTGATTGTTTTGCCAATATGTCTATGCCCTCATTTCCTTCTACCCCTACATGAGCAGGAACCCAGCTGAAACATACACTTAAACCCATTCTGTGCATTCTGTATATGATATATTTCATTTATCATATCTTGCCTGCATGATTTCCCTGACCTGATGCTCATGAGTGCCGATATACTATCTGTCACTATTAGTGTATTGTTTTGGTTGTTTTCCTCTACCCATAGTAATCATAGCATTATGGCCACAAGCTCTACTGTATATACTGAAAGATGGTCTGTTGTTCTCCTTTTTATAGCTGTGCCATATTGTGGGATATATATTGCAGCACCAATGCATCCAGATTCAGGGTTCTTTGAACCATCTGTAAATAACACTGTCTGATCTGCAAAGTGTTGTTGTATGTAGCTTTGGACAATGTGACAAGCAGGCACTTGCGTGGACTTTTCTTTCATTTCTTTTTGCAAATTCAGATCAACAGATGGCATCACAAACAACTAGGGAGGGTGTAGTGAATCCCTGATGTGGGTGGAGTACAAAAGCACGGCAGTCTGGAACTGAAGTTCATGCAAACTTTTTTATATAGTGTGTGTGTGTAAAATATTACACAGAGAGAGAGTGGTGCTTGAAAGTTTGTGAACCCTTTAGAATTTTCAACTCAAACTTTATTTATAGAGCACATTTAAAAACAACTGAGGTTGATCAAAGTGCTGTACAGGTTAATATACATATAATGCCACAATTACAAGAAATTAAGGTAAATACTAAAATACTTAAACTTGGTTAAAAGCCAGGGAGAAAAAGTGTTTTTTTTTTTTTTAAGAAGATTTAAAAACCTCAAATGATCCTGCAGATCAGATGTGCCAGGGCAAGTTATTCCAGAGCCTAGGGGCTGCCGCCACAAAGGCTCGGTCACCTTTGGCTTTCTAATTTTCTATCTCTCATCTCATCTCACTATCTCTAGCCGCTTTATCCTTCTACAGGGTTGCAGGCAAGCTGGAGCCTATCCCAGCTGACTACGGGCGAAAGGCGGGGTACACCCTGGACAAGTCGCCAGGTCATCACAGGGCTCTAATTTTCTATATTTCTGCATAAATATGACCTAAAACATCAGATTTTCACACAAGTCCTAAAAGTAGATAAAGATAACCCAGTTAAACAAATGAGACAAAAAGATTATATTTTGTCACTTATTTATTGAGGAAAATGATTCAGTATTACATATCTGTGAGTGGCAAAAGTATGTGAACCTTTGCTTTCAGTATCTGGTGTGACCCCCTTGTGCAGCAATAACTGCAACTAAACGTTTCCGGTAACTATTGATCAGTCCTGCACACCGGCTTGGAGGAATTTTAGCCCATTCCTCCATACAGAACAGCTTCAACTGTGGGATGTTGGTGGGTTTCCTCACATGAACTGCTCGCTTCAGGTCCTTCCACAACATTTTGATTGGATTAAGGTCAGGACTTTGACTTGGCCATTCCAAAACATTAACTTTATTCTTCTTTAACCATTCTTTGGTAGAATGATTTGTGTGCTTAGGGTCGTTGTCTTGCTGCATAACCCACCTTCTCTTGAGATTCAGTTCATGGACAGATGTCCTGATATTTTCCTTTAGAATTTGCTGATATAATTCAGAATTCATTGTTTCATCAATGATGGCAAGCTGTCCTGGCCCAGATGCAGCAAAACAAGCCCAAACCATGACACTACCACCACCATGTTTCACAGATGGGATAAGGTTCTTATGCTGGAATGCAGTGTTTTCCTTTCTCCAAACATAACGCTTCTCATTTAAATCAAAATGTTCTATTTTGGTCTCATCCATCCAGAAAACATTTTTCCAATAGCCTTCTGGCTTGTCCACATGATCTTTAGCAAACTGCAGACAAGCAGCAATGTTCTTTTTGGAGAGCAGTGGCTTTCTCCTTGGAACCCTGCCATGCACACCATTGTTGTTCAGTGTTCTCCTGATGGTGGACTAATGAACATTAATATTAGCCAATGTGAGAGAGGCCTTCAGTTGCTTAGAAGTTACCCTGGGGTCCTTTGTGACCTCACTGACTATTACACGCCTTGCTCTTGGAGTGATTTTTGTTGGTTGACCACTCCTGGGGAGGGTAACAATGGTCTTGAAGTTCCTCCATTTGTACACAATCTGTCTGACTGTGGATTGGTGGAGTCCAAACTCTTTAGAGATGGTTTTATCTCCTTTTCCAGCCTGATGAGCATCAGCAACGCTTTTTCTGAAGTCCTCAGAAATCTCCTTTGTTCGTGCCATGATACATTTCCACAAACATGTGTTGTGAAGATCAGACTTTGATAGATCCCTGTTCTTTAAATAAAACAGAGTGCCCACTCACACCTGATTGTCATCCTATTGATTGAAAACACCTGACTCTAATTTTACCTTCAATTTAACTGCTAATTCTAGAGGTTTACATGCGTTTGCCACTCTCAGATCTGTAATATTTGATCATTTTCCTCAATAAATAACTGACCAAGTATAAGATTTTTGTCTCATTTGTTTAACTGGGTTCTCTTTATCTACTTCAAGGACTTGTGTGAAAATCTGATGTTTTAGGTCATATTTATGCAGAAATATAGAAAATTCTAAAGGGTTCACAAACTTTTCAAGCACCACTCTGTCTGTGTGTGTCTATATATAATATAAAAAATATACAGCTTCACTCACTCACTCCCCCCCCCCCCCCCCCCACACACACACATTAATTGACACCAGGTGTAATGACTTGGCCACTTACCTTCCCTGATTCCACCCTCCATTCACAAACTGCCATTTGGCCACGCCCTCGTTGCCACAGAGGGATAGCTGAAAATGGAACTGTTTTGCTGTATTGGTGACTGTTGCCCCTTTTCCACCAAAGCAGTTCCAGGGCTGGTTCGGGGCCAGTGCTTAGTTTGGAACCGGGTTTTCTGTTTCCACTGACAAAGAACTGGCTCTGGGGCCAGAAAAACTGGTTCCAGGCTAGCACCAACTCTCTGCTGGGCCAGAGGAAAGGACCGCTTACGTCAGCGGGGGGGGGGGGGCAGAGTTAAGACCAACAACAATAACAAGACCGCAAAAGATCACCATTTTTAAGCGATGAGAAGCAGCAGCTGTACAAACGCGAAGTCATCCATTATCATTATCGTTCTTGTTGTTGCTGCTGCTGCTTCTTCCGCGTTGTTTTTGCTTCGATATTCACGCCAAGGTTTATGCAAACGTAGCGACGTAACTGACATATACAGCAATGTAATGATGTGGCTTCCCTGAGCACCGCGAGCTATGGAAAAGCAAACTGGTTCTCAGCTGGCTCGCAAGTTGAACGAGTTGTGAACCAGCACCAGGACTGGCCCCAAACCAGCCCTGGAACTGATTTGGTGGAAAAGGGTGTAAACTTGCATCACCTGCCTTGACATTACCAATCCATCCAAAACTTTAAAAGTTTGATTTGCTGTATTCCCAGAACTCCTGCAGGATGGCCTTTTTTGGGTGCAATTCATTGTGCCCCTGCAGGTTAATCCAGTATACCAACATAAGCTTAACTCTCCTAATATGTAATGACATTTTTCCCATTTCAACCTGCATGGCAGCTACTGGAGAGGTTTTGAATGCCCCACAGCATATTCTTAGGGCCTGTGCTTGCTCTACATGTAATTTTTTAAGGTTGCTTTCTGCCACTCACATATAGGCTACACAACCATAATCTAATGTTGCTCTCATGAGTGCCCAGTAAATGTTTAGTAATGACGACCTTGCTGCCCCCCAGTCCCATCCTAACAAGCGATACAAAAGATTGTTGATTTTCTTACATTTTCCTTTCACTTACTCTATGTGCTGTCTCCACGTGAATTTCTCATCTAAAATAACCCCAAGAAACCTAATCACTCTGACTTGCTCAAGTTTCTGACCAAAAGTGATTTTTGCCGCTTAGAAAAACATATTACCTGGGACTTTGATATTGATAGTTTAAACCCCCATTTCTTTGACCCTTCCTCTACCATTTTTATTGCTGTCTGCATTTTCTCTGAATGTATCCTAAATTTCTACCCCTAATCCAGAGGGCCCCATCGTCTGCTTGCCCAATACCATATTCCACCTGCTCAAAAATGTCATTGATCATTATGTTAAATAACACCGGACTACATACACTGCCTTGTGGAGTTCCATTTTCTACTGAATACATGTTAGAATACTCCATGCCTATTCTTACTTCTGTTGTTCTGCCAAATAGAAAGTCTAACACCCAGTTATATAACCTACCACCTATAGCTAATTTATTCAACTTAATAAGAAGTCCTTCTTTCCACAACATTTCATATGCTTTTTCTACATCAAACAGGACAGCCACAACTATTTCTTTATTTGTCTGGGCTTTCCTGATTTCTGATTCCAAGCATAAGACAATGTGTTTCTTCCTTTACGGAATCCACTTTGATAAGGTGCAAACAGGTGTTTACTTTCCATGAAATAATTAAGCCTCTCATTTATCATCAAGAGTCCTTACTAGAACTAGAAAATATGATCACATCACCCCTGTCTTATCCACACTGCACTGGCTCCCAATCAAATTTCGTATTGATTATAAAATACTACTATTGACCTTTAAAGCACTGAATAGTCTCGCGCCACAGTACTTGAGCAAACTTCTGGTCCTTTATGACCCACCACGCCTACTTAGATCAAAAGGTGCAGGCTATCGGCTGGTTCCTCATATAGTGAAGACTACATCAGGGGGAAGAGCCTTATCTTACAAAGCCCCACAGTTATGGAACAGCCTTCCAAGTAATGTTCAGAAATCAGACACAGTCTCAGCGTTTAAGTCTAGGCTGAAAACATATCTGTTTGGTCAAGCCATTTGTTAATAGTGTTTATGAGGTAAAGGAGTAGATCTGGAGGGTCCTCAGACATAGATTGTTTTGGTAAACTGGGATGTATGGATGCTGTCAGTCCCCACTCGCTTGCTCACTCGAGTTTGTTGACGGTGTAGTGGCTGGCTGCTTTATGTCCCGGGGCTCCCTCATGCCTGCGTTACCTTCTGGCTCTCCCCTTTTAGTTATGCTGTCATAGTTAGTTTTGCCAGAGTCCCTGCTTGAACTCAGCGCAACATGTATACTGTTTCTATTTATTCAGGTGACATTGGGCATACCTAATAACCTGTGTCCACCCCCTGTCTGTCCCTCTGAGTTACATGTCAATCCTGAGATCGATATGCTGACCTTTTCTGTTCCTTGGACCTGCCTGATCCATCCTGATGCCCCATGTCTGGTCGGAGTCTCATCACATCGCTCCTGTGGAGGATGGCCCCATATGGACAGTTGAAAGTCACACTTGGAAGATGCTCTGGACACTTACAGTAATGCTTTTATGGCTGAGGACTACAGTTGACTTGCTAACTTTAGAACTGCAGTTGTCATGAACAGTTCGCACTGAAGTTTCCATCACTGAAGAGTTATAACGTCAACAAAACTGACTTCATGTTAAAACTGTTAATATTATAGTCATGTTGTCTGTTGTCACCCAAATAAGGATGGGTTCCCTTTTGAGTCTGGTTCCTCTCAAGGTTTCTTCCTCATGTCATCTGAGGGAGTTTTTCCTTGCCACCATCGCCACAGGCTTGCTCACTGGGGATAGATTAGGGATAAAATTAGCTCATGGTTAGTCATTCAAATTCTGTAAAGCTGCTTTGCAACAATGTCTATTGTTAAAAGTGCTATAGAAATAAACTTGACTTGACTTGGCTTGACTTATCATCCGCTCCATTGTTTTACCTAACTGCGATGTTAACGCTATTGGTCTGTAGTTTGATGGGCCTTTTCCAGGCTTTAAAATTGGCACAATGATCGACTGCTTCCAAGTTGTTGGAATTATTTCTGTTTCCCAAACTATGTTAAACACTCTCAAAACTACACCAAGTGAACTATTATCCATATGTTCCAACATACTATAGCTAATACCATGTTTCCCTGAGGAAGTTTACTTTGCATTGATGATGGCTCTAATTAACTCAAATAGACTGAAGGGTAAGTCTAGACTATCACCTAATGTAGTTTTCCTCACCTCAACACCTGTATTTAATGCCAGTGTCTTATCCCTAGATTGTCTAGCTGTATTTGATAGATTCTCCAAGCTATGAATTTTTACTGTTTGTGCCAATAGCTCTGCTTTGTCTGTTTGTAACTGCTATTTTATTATTTTGGTTTAACACTGGTATTTCATGCCTCTTTCTTATACCACTCATTAGTCTGACCATTCCACAGACATCTGACAACTGTTTCTCTGCCTATGCTACTGTAGTAGTGTCTCTAATATGTAAGTTTTGTTATTCTAATAGTTCTTCGAACTATTGCTTGTGCTCTTTTATACCGAATTAATGTTTCTAATGAATGATGCTTCTTTAATTGTCCAAAAGCTCCATTTCTTCTTTTAACAGCTTTTCTACAATTTTCATCCCACCAGGGAACCATCTTTTTTCTCTCTGCCTCCTACTGCCTTTGGAATTGTTTCCTCTGCTGTCTGTATGACTGCTGTCACCAACTTATTGTTAAACTCATCTACACCAGTAATACCCCCCCAACCAGTTCTTTGCATCTTATTTTACTTAATATTTGAAATTTGTCCCAGTTGGCTTTTTTGAAATTCCATCTTGGTATCCCCATTGATATTTCCTGACATACTTCTGTACCAACTTTGATCACTATAAGATAATGATTACTACCGACAGTTGTTTTATTAATCACTTCCCATGTTGTGATACCTGCTATTTCCTACGATGTTAATGTGAGGTTGATTGTACTTTTTGTATACAGTTGTATCTTGTGCCTTTATCACTGTTAACACACACTAATCTTTTCTCATCGATAAAATCTTCTATACTTTAATCATTAGCATCTGTATCCCTACTACCCCACAGTGTACTATGTGCATTAAAGGGGAACTGAACGCAAACTTTTTATTATCAAAATTCTATTTATCTCATTTTATAAAATGTAAGAATGTATTTCTGACAGCTATTTTGTCCCTGCTATAGCAAGTTATGAGTGTTTGAAATGTGCTATGTAATATCAGTCCATATGTCAGAGCAATGGCTGTAAACGAGACTTGCTGAGACCTATGTGAGACCTGTGCAAGTCTTCCTAGGACAGAAGTAAAACGTATAGTGGAAATCAAAGTGACCAACATCTGCCAATGTTGTCAAAAGATGCGCACGCCCTCCTTCGAATGCTAATGTAATCAAGCCAGAAGTTTTCCCTGTGTCCGAAATCACTCCCTACTCACTATATAGGGCACTATATAGTGGGGATGCCATTTTGTAATGCTGACCGAAATCTTAGTGAGGATTATGTGGGAAATGCGCTCAATATAATATGTATTTATCACAAAAATACATGCATATATTTATTATTTTGAAAACCCACCAGCCACCTGATCTGACATGCTTTAATTGTGTGACAGTAATGCCGTAAATACCAGCGTGACAGACTAGTCCTTATCCTGTCATCTTTCCAATTCTTCTCTACTCCATGTTGGTTCGAAGTCATATGGAATAATCTCCATCACTGATGAAGCTGGCAAATCTTGAAATTAATCTAAATTGGAATGATATAGTGATCTGGCTGCTGTGTTAACAGTTTTCAAAATGGCAGTGCTGACACTTAACATCTGAAGTCTCGCACAAGTCTCGTGAAGATCACGCAGATAAGCGACGCCATACATTCAACATGGCTAAAAACCGAAAAAGCCAATAAGTGTAATATAATATGCCAATATGAGTCACGATATAAGGTTAATAAAACCGAAAACGTAATTGAATAGCACGTTAATTAAGAAATAAAGCAAGTTTAAAAATAACTTCAGTTCCCCTTTAAAGTGCATATCCTGGACCAAATTCGTTATTTTTTTATATGAAAGAATGTCCGTTTACACACTCAATTTTGCACAAGGCCATCTGTCTACAACAGAAAAAAATAAAATAACAAAACATGTCTGGAAAAATCCCAAGGGAGTCTGGAGCCAGATTTGTGACGTCACCCGCGGAAATGCCAGCAGGCTGCTAGAGCTTGCACAGTTTCAGTGCACAGCCTGTGTAGACCAAGTTTAGCAGATAGCGATTTTGCATTAAAATATGGAATTGTCACCTGAGCACAATGTGGGAAACGATGAGTACTAATCCCATCAAGATTGGTGTTGCTATACCCTCCTACGATACATCTGTTAACCATTTTAATAATTACGTGATAACGTTGAAGAAATTTGCAGAAAACCACCAGGTCATTTTCTCATAAACAAACCAATGCTGACGTAGGATTCAGAGGGAGGTGTCCCGCATGTGACTTCATGAAAATCAATGTTTCCCGGGAAATCCAAATGGCAAGTTTTTTCAGAGGCGGACCAATGTGCCTCAAATGGCTTGATTTCAAGTTAATTTTTCTGGTATTGTGCAAGGTAAAAAAATTGCACAAAATGCAAAATGTGACAGACATTTGACCAAAGTTTAATATAAAATAGGAGAATTACATTGACCTTGCTCCTGAATTTACCCGCGATATGCACTTTAAAGTCCCCATCAGAGCCGGCCCATGGCATAGGCAATATAGGCAAATGCTAAGGGCGCCTGCGTCCATCCAGGGGCGCAGAAACGGGGGGAGAAAAATTATGACTTCCACTATTCTGAAAACGAGTCAGCATTATAATGTCTTAGCCTAATTTAATTGTACAGCAAAGCATGTAGTCAGGGTGCGATTTGTCAAAAAAAGCGGGGTGGGGTGGGGTGTGGTGTGGTGGTGGTTGTTAATCATGAAAAAATAAGCGCTCAACAGTAGTTCGCCCTGTCTATAGTGTGTCTTCGGGCGCGCAAGTGCGCATCCGCGGCTATTCTCTGTTTTGGCCATGTAATCATAGCCGGCGATTGTTATAGGTGACCTAGGCAATTGCCTAGAGCGCAAAGTGTGCCCAGGGGCGCCAAGGGCGACCAAAACCCCACCAAAAAGGAAGGATGGAGTTATTGAATGGAGATGTTACCAAGTGCATCAGTGGTGTACAGTGTTTTCAACCACTGTGCTGCCGAATTCTAGTACCGCGGAACACTAGTGTGCTGTGAGAGATCACCAAGTGTACCGTGGAAAATTATAGAATGACTGTATATTGTAAATATTGGCAACAGCGTTTTAGTTTCAGTCAACATTTTCTACTGGTGATGTGCCTTGAGATTTTTTCATTGAAAAAAGTGCGCCCTGGCTCAAAAAGGTTGAAAAGCAAGTGTAGCCTACGCAGTAGTGGTCGGTGATTTCCTTATGCCTAATAAAAATGCACAATGATAGGTTATAAGGGGGGCAGGGGGAGCGGTGCTCATCGGGGAATGAGAATGGCTATCCACTGCAAAAAGTAGCCCAAACTACAAGTGCTTAAATGAAGAAATCCAAACTCTCGGGTGTGCAAGGGTGCAAACGAAGGCTACAGGAAGAAACAAATAGAGCCAAGTATAGAGGTAAGTCTGATCTAATCTCTCATATCAACCATTATAGTGGCAAATTAATATTTTAGATGCCTGAATCAATGTCTGCCTAGCTAACTAGATGCAAACAGCAATAGACTTCAATAACAAAGTACCCATAATAGCACTTTTGTTTGAAAATACAGCCCATTGATGTCCTAACAGGGTGCTTAAGTTTGCACAATTTAGAATTGTAGAATTTTTTATTCATTTAATTTGTTAATTCTTCAGAGATGACTTAACTTTTAATAGCAAAAAAGAAACTAAAAATAATTTCTTGTTTATTGTCCATGCACTACACTTTGAACAGGGTGCGAAAGAGTTTTTGCCCATTATATGTATTGAATTTGTGTGGTCATTTTACTTTGTGACATCATCATCATCATCATCCTTTCCCGCTTGGCACCAGCACGGCCTTGGGGCTCAGCTGCTTGGGGGTGGCAAATCGTCCAACAGCTGAATGAAGCCATTTCTATTTAGCATTAGCTTTAATATCTGGTGTCAGTCCATGCTAAGAATGCTCTCTGCTTTATTCCATGATCTTCTCTTGTCAAATAGGACTCTCTTGAGAAGAGAGTCATTTGACATTCTGCAGATATGAGCAGTATATTTGAGGTGTTGTTTCCAACAGAAGTTCTGAATGGGTTGGGTGTTAGTTATTTCCTTAAGTTTGGTATTTGTGATTTTGTAGGACCAGTCGAGTTCGCCCTGGACAAGAGAAGCTGGGTCCACATCTTTCTTACGTTTACTCCTTGGTGGGGCATTCTTACGCGCATAACCTCCAGCTACCATCTTCCTCAAGAATCCGTTCCATATTGTCTCCAGCTTGTTCATTTCAGTTGTTGTTAGTTCCCACGCTTGCACGCTATAGAGGAGTCTTGAGCGGACACAAGCTACAATGATCTTTATTCGTGTAGTAAGAAAGATTTCACGATCAGTTAGGACAGTCTTCAACTGGTTCCACTTCTCATATGCTGATGCAATTCTTTGGTGGAGGAACGCTGACGTGTTGCCACTGTTGGTCACCAGGTGTCCCAAGTAACGAAATTGTGTCATGTTCTTCAATGGAACACCATTGACTGTTACTAGACTCTCCTTTTCCTTTATGTCCTCTTCTACATTAAATGCCATGGTTTCTGTCTTCTTGTAGGACATCTGTAGTCCATACCGTTGAAATGTTTTGTCATAGATCTCAATAATTCGTTGGAGCTCGTTGATGTCTTCTGAAAAAAGCACAACATCATCAGCGTACAAGAGTTCCGTGATTCTTAAAACACCATGACTTTTACCACTACGTAGATATCGAGGGGATACTTCGTTAGGTATTGCAAACTCTACGCGTGCTCCAGACTCAGGAAACTGGCTAAGGATTTCATGTTTAGCACATCTCATTACGAAGTCCATGTAGATGTTAAAGAGACATGGGCTTTCAAGAGCTCCTTGTCTACAACCCACAAATGTATCGAAATACCTTGCAGTATGTTTGATGCAAGCTTTCGTACCAGTGTACAAGGCTCGTAGTATAGAGATTAGTGTAGGACACTTCAAGCGGATCTCTAGGATGCGAAATAATGCCTCACGTGGAACCCAGTCGTATGCAGCTTTTAAGTCGATAAAGCATAAAAAGAGAGGTCGGCGTTCCATTGTTGTTATGCTTCGCAGAATGAAGATTGCATCGCAGGTTGATTTATTTTGTCGAAACCCAAATTGTGTTGACATCAGTATAGTTTCGTAGGTTGCTCTTATTCTTTGTGTAATTATCATCGATGCAAGCTTGGACAAAGTCGCTACAATAGATAGGCCACGGTAGTTCTCTGCAAGGGTCCTTGATCCTTTCTTATATAAGCAGGTCATAGAAGAGAGAAGCCAAACACTAGGCACCTTGATTTGATTCCATATGAATCCTAGCAGCAACACCAAGTAGACGAGCAATTGCTTCGAGCTAGCGTATTTCAGTTGCTCACCATATATCCCATCTGTTCCTTGGCATTTACCATTCTTGAATGTAGACAGGCAGCCCTCCACTTTTGGCCTCTCGGGTGGTCTTTCATTAATAGCTTCCAGATCTATGGGGGGGAGGATATGCGGGTAATTCTCAGGTTGAGCTAGCTCAGGTTGCATGTTGAAATCTTTTTTTCCCAGATGTTGTGAGAAATGCTCTGTCAACTTTTCAGGTTGAATAAATTGCTGCCTTGACTTCTGAAGAGCTGGATAGTTTTTAGTTAGTCTAAACTCTTCCTCGACGAGTCTTTGTTCGCTAGCCTGATTGATATTATTGGCTTTCTCTTTGAAGTAGGCCCTCTTCAATTGCTTTCTTAGGGTTTTTATTTGCAAAGAGAGTTCTTTTCTTTTGGTGTCATCGGACGTTTTTCGACGTTCTGCAAGTAGTGCAAGGAAGTTTTCATTTACCCAGGGCTTTTCCTCCGAGACTTTTGATATTGAAGGGATGGTCTCATCAGAAGCTTTACGGATCGCAGAAACAACCAGGTCTTCGATTTCATCAACTTCCTCAGATGATGGTGGGTGCTCTAGAAGCTCATCAAGCCGTGTGGTGTATGTTATTTGGATATGCTTGTTGTCCCTCAAGGCTTTTACATTTAGGGGGCTTTGTTTTTGCGTGCCACTCTTTCTAAAGATCTTTCTTCTTCTACCCTTACTAGGAAACATAGCATCAAGTACTACCACGCGGTGGTCTGATTCAAAGGAAGTACTAACTCTTGGGTAAGCTCGACAGTTTCGCGCAGCTCTTTTCACGTACCATTCTCCAATTATGTAATCAAGGTGTCGGAGGTATCCAAGGTTGGACTTGAAGGTCCACCTGTGTGTTGATGTTTTGGTAGCGAACATGGTGTTGAGTATATACAGATTGTTTGTCTCAGCAAGCTCCATCAATTTAGTTCCGTTAAAACTAGTCGGTTCTTCATCATTATTGGGGCCCATGCAGTTCCAATTGTTGTATTCACAGTCATTGCCTATTGTCGCATTAAAATCTCCGCCAATAAGCAGTTTGTAGGAGGGATGCGATGACTTGGCATTCTTAATAGCTTTTGCTAGGTTAGTGTAAAACGTCTCCTTAGTTGACACAGCATATTGCTCGGTAGGAGAGTAACAAGAAATGATGGTGAGTTTCGTGCCATAAACAGATACCCTAGCCAAAAGCAATCTTCCTTCCATACATTGGTTATCTACGTCAATAAGCTTGACATGTGGGGCTAGGACTATTGCTACGCCGGCCTGTGCCTTTCTCTTGAGACCACTATATATGAATCGCCAACCTTTTAAAACAGGATCATCAAATTCAATTTCTCCCTGTCTCACTATGTGGGTCTCTTGTACACAGCAAATATCATGATGTAAAGCTTTGATATGCATAACGTGCTCGGCTAGTTTGCTTTCGCATTTGGCAGTTCTTACATTGATGGATCCAAAGCGTATATGATGGTAGTTCTCTGGACTATTATTTGCTTTCAACCATTTTCTGGGTGGACTTACGACAGTCATGGCATATGAAATTATGTAGAATGTAATATCAAATAAGCAGGTAATAGAAATACAATTACAAAAGTCAAAAAGTGTTAAGTCTGAAGTATAAATGAAGTATAAATGCAACACACTAATATTAGTATAATAGTACTAATAGCTAAGATGACACTTTATGTTAATAATGATAACAATAATAACAATAATGAAAAAGATAAAAATGACTTCTTGTTTATTGTCCATGCACCATACATTGTTTAATAGTAATAGAATAGAGTGATTAGATTAAAGTGTTATTTAGATGTTATTAGAAACTCAATCTCACCTAGGGCAGCCAAAGACCTAGAGCCGGCCCTGGTCCCCATACCATATTACTTTACCCTGCAGCCATCCACCAATAATATTTAACATGTCTTTAATCACTCTTTTACATGGGTTATAATAATAATTAATGATCGATATTTCCTCCTGTCCAGATCTTAACCATTACTGACTCATCTTCTTTCCCTTTATTGACCACATTACACCTCATTCCATTCTGCACAAATGTTACCACCCCTCCACCTTTACCATACTTCCTGTCATTTCTAATAGCAGTGTATCCATGTAGAATAAAATCCCATTTTGGTTTCAGCCATGTTTCCTGTATGCAGATTATGTGTGGGTTATCTTGCGAATTTATTAAGAAATGTTTAAATTCTTGACCATTAGCAATGAGACTTCTTGCATTCCACTGCAGAATGATCAGTACCATGAATCACCAAGCCCCAGTGCCTGTGAACTAGGGGGGCCTTCCCCACTTAGCATTTCCTCAACTGCTTCCCAACACAAACCCTTAACCCCAAGATATTTTTCTGCTGACTTCACTATTATTTTGATTTTCTTGTCTGTTTGTGCTGAGCATGTTATCACCTCCACCATGAATAACAGTCATTTCTCCTCACAATCAGTGTATCCTTCTTTATTTTATCACAGCCTTCACATGGTTTTGTTTTGTAGCTTTCTGTGTTACTTTGCTTTGGTTTCTCTGTCTGACCAGACACTCACCTTGTGAGATTTTCACTTTTTGCACCTCTGCTGCTCTTACTGGCCTCACATCTGTGATAGGCTGAGCTATGCTCCCCAGCACAGTTACAGCACTTTAACTTGGCTCCACTTTCACACTTTCCGTATTCATGCTCTCCTGCACATCTTGCACATCTCTGTTTTCCTTTGCATATGGCTGCTACGTGCCCATATTTCTGGCATTTGAAGCACCTCAGTGGCGGGGAAACATAAGGCTTAACATCATAGCACATATAACCTAAATATACTTTAGCTGGCAGCTTTTCCTCATCAATTTTTATCATTACCGCTAACCTATCACACTTCTCCCCGTTTCTTGTCATTCTCAGTCATTTTGCCCCAATCACTTTGGTCCCTACTATATCATCTTTAATCTAGTCCACTGACGCAGCTACGGGTACCCCTGAAATGACTCCTCGTACAAACTTCTTGTCCTTGACCAATGTTCCTTGCACTCTTTTGTTCTCAATTTTATTCAGTTTGATAGCCCTCCCTTGCTGAGTACTATCTCTGCAACCAACCAAAAGTGCTCCACTTCATAGTATCTTGGCACTTTTTACTTCACCTACCAGTTTGTTTATTGCTTTGGTTAGCTGAATCGGGTTCCACTCACTGAATGACGCTCCTTCTTGAGTTAGTTTAATTATCGCTTTCAACTTGTTTCCCTTCAGCTACCCTGCTTCGATCACTGTCGGTGTCTTCAACACTCGAATTTTTCCCTAGTTGCTTATGCTTCCTTTGTTTCTAACTATTTTTAAAAATTTCAGTATACCAACCTTCGTCTTTCCCACCACCCTCATCCATTCCTTCTAGCTCACTTCCTGATCCAGCACTACCTTCTGCCATCGTCTGTCAATTCACAATCCAGTCCTCACCGAACCACGTTCCTGTGTTCACATCAGTTGCCTCTCACCCACATGCATCAACCCCCCTTTCTCCCTTTCTCTCTTTCCCGAAGGATCCCCGAATGTAAATGTGCTCTGTTACTCGTTTGCTTCACTGTATAAGAATGAGCACCTTTCTGCAGTTCTGAAGTTATGGGGTTTTTTAAAATTTTTTATTCTTACCTTTTGTGGAAATGAAGTGAGCATACCATAGGGGTTTTGACCTCTCCATTCAACACCGAGTCCCACTGAATGTCCCCCCCCCCAGTTTTCCCTTCTACGTTTAGAAATCTCTCTAGTTTTTAACCCCCAATAATTAATTACTTTTGGTAAATTAAAAAAATCTGATGTCATTGTTTCATTCAAAATGATTTGCACATCCAAATACACAGCAAAACCTTCCCATACCAATCAATAACAACTAACTCCACTGAATAAAGGATTACAAGCATGCCCCCTGTCATGGTGCCATAGTTACCATTGCTATGGGGTCACATGACATGCAAAGCCTCTATACAACAGATTTGCCAGTGATTTTATTTATTAAAGAATTACATCACTGTGGCAGCGGGGGCGTGGTCAAGCATTGGTCTGTGACAGGAGGGCCGAGTCAGGGAAGGTAAGTGGCAGAATCACTACACCTGTCGTTAATTAATGTGTTTGTGTGTCTTCTCAGTGACCGCGCCCTATTTAAGGAGAGAGAGCGAGTGAAGAGGGAGCTCTCTCCCGAACCAGACGGCTGATGTGTGTGCATGTGTCTGAGTGTGTGAGAGTGTTTATGAAAGCTGAAAAGCTGAATAAAAGAGAGTTTTGTGAACTCAGTTCTGGCCTGCTATCCTTCTGTGCTCCACCCACCTACATGAACTGTCACAGTGGTGCTGAAACCCGGGAATGAGCACAGAAGAGAACAGCCCCATGGAGTCCTCCCCCTTCGCAGACCTGATCCACGCCCTCACCACGGCCCAACAGAGCCAGCACCAGGCGCTGCTCACCTTCCGAAAGGAGCAAGAACAACGGTTCGAGGCCCTGGTGCTGGCGCAACAGGAAGATCGTCGGGCGTTCTGGCACCTCCTCGCGTCGGCGGGGTCTACCAACGCTCCCACCGTGGGCCTGTCCCCCCCCACCCTAACAAAGATGGGCCCGCAGGACGACCCTGAGGCATTCATCACGCTCTTTGAGCAAATCGCGGAGACCTCGGGGTGGCCGATGGATCAGCGCGCGGCGCGCCTCCTCCCCCTGCTAACGGGAGAGGCGCAGCTGGCCGCACTACAGCTCCCCGCTGACCGCCGGCTGGCCTACGCGGACCTTCACCGGGCTGTCCTCCAGCGTGTGGGGCGCACCCCCAAGCAGCAGCGTCAGCGCTTCCGCGCTTTGCGCTTGGAGGAAGTCAGCCGGCCATTTGCGTTTGGCCAGCAACTCCGGGACGCCTGCTGGCAGTGGTTGAGGGCCGACAGCTGCGACGCCGAGGGACTCATCAACCAGGTGGTACTGGAACAGTTCATTGCATGTTTACCAGCAGGAACCGCAGAGTGGGTCCAGTGCCACCACCCGGCGTCGCTGGATCAAGCAATCGAGCTGGCGGAGGACCATTTGGCGGCTGTCCCGACGGCAGGACAGCAGACGACCTCTTCTCTCTCCTCTCTCTCTCTCTCTCTCTCTCTCTCTCTCTCTCCTCCTCCTGTGTCTCCTCCTCGCCCCATTCCCCCACCGCGGAGGCGGGGGCCGGCACCAACCCAGCCGGCCCGCCGCACCCGCGGTGCCCTTCCATTTCTCCCTTCTGTGTCTGTCTCCCCCCCCCCCAGATGAGTAAGCCCCAGAGCACTAGTACAGAGAGGAAGCCCAGGCCAGTTTGCTGGTCCTGCGGGGAGCTGGGCCACCTCCAACAGCAGTGCTCTGTAATGGAGGTGGGCGTGGTGGTTCGGATCCCTGATGCGCCAGGAGCTGCCCCCGATCGGGCCGGAGCATATCGCATACTGGTGAGTATCCAAGGGGATACATATCAGGCGTTGGTGGATTCTGGCTGTAATCAGACCTCAATCCACCAAAGCCTGGTGCAAGACAAGGCATTGGGGGGAGCACAATTGGTGAAGGTGTTGTGTGTGCACGGGGATGTTCACAACTACCCTTTAGTGTTGGTCCACATTCTTTTCCGAGGGGAAAAATTTATAGTGAAGGCGGCGGTTAATCCTCGCCTTACCCACTATAATTTTGGGGACTGATTGGCTGGGATTTTGGGATTTAATGACACACTTAGTGAAGAGTGGGTCCTGCCATTTAACAGGGGGAGGTCCCGGTGTCGCTTTGGCGGGAGCAGCTGTCACAGAGCCGTCTACGTCATCTCTGCGTCAGAGTGAGGAGCCGCCGGCCCCTCCTCTCTCTGTTGGGGAATCCCTCGCAGATTACCCATTAGAGCAGTCGCAAGACTCTGTGGCATGCGTTTGACCAAGTGAGAATAATCGATGGTCAAACGCTCCAGCCGAACGCCACCCCATCCTTCCCCTACTTCGCGATTATGAAGGATAGATTATACCAAGTGACACAGGACACTCAAACTAAAGAGTGAGTCACGTAGCTTTGGATTCTGAAGAGCCGCCGGGAATTGGTATTCCAGGCAGCTCACTTTAATCCCATGGCTGGACACTTAGGGCAGGATAAAACACTAGCCCAAATAATGGCCCGATTCTATTGGCCAGGGATTCGCGGCGATGTCTGTAGGTGGTGTACAGCGTGCCGTGAATGCCAGTTAGTAAATCCAGCAGCCATTCCAAAAGCGCCTTTGCGCCCTCTACCGTTAATCGAGACCCCGTTCGAAAGAATTGGGATGGATCTCGTCGGGCCATTAGATCGGTCAACACGAGGGTACCGCTTTATATTAGTTATAGTGGACTACGCAACGCAATACCCGGAAGCAGTGCCTCTTCGCAATATCTCAGCACGCAGTATTGCGGAGGCACTCTTCCGCGTTATCTCCCGAGTTGGAATCCCCAAAGAGATTCTGACTGACCAAGGCACCTCGTTTATGTCACGTACACTGAACGAACTATATAGGTTGTTGGGTATTAAGCCGATCCGCACCAGCGTGTATCACCCACAAACGGACGGTTTAGTTGAACGGTTCAACCACACCCTCAAGAATATAATTAAAAAATTCGTAAGAGAGGACACACGTAATTGGGATAAATGGCTCGAACCCTTGCTCTTTGCAGTGCGAGAGGTCCCCCAAGCCTCCACCGGGTTCTCCTCATTTGAATTGTTATACGGGCGTAAGCCATGCGGCATTCTAGATGTGCTGCGGGAAAATTGGGAGGAGGGACCTTCACCAAGTAAAAACGAAATCCAATACGTTATTGACCTGCGTGCAAAACTCCACACACTCACGCACCTAACTCAGGAGGATTTGCGGCAGGCCCAAGAACGACAGACCCACCTGTACGACAAGGGTACACACCTTAGGGAGTTTGCACCGGGAGATAAAGTACTCGTCCTGTTGCCCACATCGAGCTCCAAATTGGTCACCAAGTGGCAAGGACCCTTTGAGGTCACATGACGAGTCAGGGACGTTGACTATGAGGTGAGGCGAACAGATAGGGGTGGGGCGCTACAGATTTACCACCTTAACCTGCTCAAACTCTGGAACGAGGAGGTCCCTGTGGCGTTGGTGTCGGTGGTTCCAGAGAAGGCGAAGCTGGGGCTGGAGGTTCAAAAAGGAACATTGGTATCGCATACCTCTCCAGTCCCCTGTGGAGACCACCTCTCCCCGACCCAACTCGCAGAGGTTGCCCAGTTGCAGACCGAGTTTTCGGACGTGTTCTCGCCCCTGCCCGGTCGCACCACCCTCATAGAGCACCACATTGAGACGCCCCCGGGGGTGGTAGTGCGTAGCCGCCCTTACAGGTTACCCGAGCACAAGAAAAAGGTGGTTCGGGAAGAACTCGAGGCCATGCTCGAAATGGGCATCGTCGAGGAGTCCCACAGTGACTGGAGTAGCCCAGTGGTCTTGGTACCGAAGGCTGACGGGTCGGTCTGGTTCTGTGTAGACTATAGAAAAGTCAACGCGGTGTCTAAATTCGATGCATACCCAATGCCTCATATTGATGAGTTGCTCGATCGACTAGGCACAGCTCATTTTTACTCGACACTGGATTTAACAAAGGGTTATTGGCAGATCCCCTTGACTCCATTATCCCGGGAAAAAATGGCCTTTTCCACACCATTCGGCTTACACCAATTCGTCACACTTCCTTTTGGACTGTTTGGGGCGCCTGCTACGTTTCAGTGGCTGATGGATAGGGTCCTCCGCCCCCATGCCACCTATGCGGCCGCCTACCTCGACAACATTATCATCTATAATAATGACTGGCCGAGGCACCTCGAACATCTGAGGGCCGTCCTTAGGTTGCTGAGGCGAGCGGGTCTCACAGCCAACCCGAAGAAGTGTGAGATTGGGCGGGTGGAAGTATGGTGGGCAATGGGCAGGTGCGTCCCCAAATTAACAAGACAGCAGCAATTGCGGTCTGCCCAAGGCCCAATACCAAAAAGGGGGTTAGGCAGTTCCTGGGGCTGGCTGGCTATTATCATAGGTTTATACCTAATTATTCGGACGTCACCAGCCCGCTGACTGATCTGACTAAAAAGAGGGCGCCAGATCCGGTCCAGTGGACGGAGCAATGCCAGCGGGCTTTTTCTAAGGTAAAGGCTGCACTGTGTGGGGGGCTACTTTTACACTCCCCTGACTTTTCTCTCCCCTTTATGTTGCAGACGGATGCGTCAGACAAAGGGCTGGGGGCCGTTTTGTCCCAGGAGGTGGAGGGGGAGGATTGCCCAGTCTTATACATCAGTCGCATGCTGTCGGTGCATGAGGGGCGCTACAGCACCATTGAGAAAGAGTGCCTGGCGATCAAGTGGGTGGTCCTCGCCCTCCGTTACTACCTGCTGGGACACCCTTTCACCCTCTGTTTGGACCACGCGCCCCTCCAGTGGCTCCACTGCATGAAGGATGCCAACACGCGGATCACCCGTTGGTATCTGGCACTCCAACCCTTTAACTTCAAGGTGATCCACAGGCCAGCGACGCAGATGGTCGTGGCGGACTTCCTCTCCCATCAAGGGGGGGGGGAGTCGGCTGCAGGGCGGACGGGCGCCTGGCCTGAGTCGGGTGGTGGGGGTATGTGGCAGCGGGGGCGTGGTCAAGCATCTGTCTGTGACAGGAGGGTGGAGTCAGGGAAGGTAAGTGGCAGAATCACTACACCTGTCGTTAATTAATGTGTTTGTGTGTCTTCCCAGTGACCGCGCCCTATTTAAGGAGAGAGAGCGAGAGAAGAGGGAGCGCTCTCCCGAACCAGACGGCTGATGTGTGTGCGTGTGTCTGAGTGTGTGAGAGTGTTTATGAAAGCTGAAAAGCTGAATAAAAGAGAGTTTTGTGAACTCAGTTCTGGCCTGCCATCCTTCTGTGCTCCACCCACCTACATGAACTGTCACAATCACAATTTTTAATTTATAGTTACATTTATTTTTGTGAAATGTTTGTCAAACAAGTTACTTCTTGTTCTCATTTACATTAAAGCAGCTATAAACAGTCTCTCCTCAGCCTCTTTTGAATGAGTAAATAAGACAAAAATGCAGCTTGTCATGTTATTAAGAAACCATAAAGTATAAATTCCTCTGTCCAGAAAATGTTGGAAAACTTATAGCTTTACCTCTGACTGTTATAAAGTGTTGACACTGGAGACTCCTTCCATAAACATGAAATCAATCTCTACGAAAAATTCATCAATATCAATATATTTTTCTTCGTTAATCAACAGCATGTTTTTAATCCATTTCTGTAGCACATATTTCTCTATGAATGAGCTGTTAAAGGAACAGTCCACCGTACTTCCATAATGAAATATGCTCTTATCTGAATTGAGACGAGCTGCTCCGTACCTCTCCGAGCTTTGCACGACCTCCCAGTCAGTCAGACGCAGTCAGACGCGCTGTCACTCCTGTTAGCAATGTAGCTAGGCTCAGCATGGGCAATGGTATTTTTGGGGGCTGTAGTTAGATGTGACCAAACTCTTCCACGTTTTTCCTGTTTACATAGGTTTATATGACCAATGATATGAAAAAAGTTCAGTTACACAAATTGAAACGTAGCGATTTTCTATGCTATGGAAAGTCCGCACTATAATGACAGGTGTACTAACACCTTCTGCGCGCTTTGGCAGCGCATTGATATCTGAGCTCCGTATCAATGCGCTGCCGAAGCGCGCAGAAGGTGTTAGTACGCCTGTCATTATAGTGCGGACTTTCCATAGCATAGAAAATCGCTACATTTCAATTTGTGTAACTGAACTTTTTTCATATCATTGGTCATATAAACCTATGTAAACAGGAAAAACGTGGAAGAGTTTGGTCACATCTAACTACAGCCCCCAAAAATACCATTGGCCATGCTGAGCCTAGCTACATTGCTAACAGGAGTGACAGCGCGTCTGACTGCGTCTGACTGACTGGGAGGTCGTGCAAAGCTCGGAGAGGTACGGAGCAGCTCGTCTCAATTCAGATAAGAGCATATTTCATTATGGAAGTACGGTGGACTGTTCCTTTAATATATAAACAAAAATGTATTTTATTTCAAGTTCATTATTGATTAGAAATATACATTTGTGGTTAGAAGGTAACATACAGTGACATGAATGTCATCTTGGACATGAATGTCGTCAATATTTGGGCTTTCAGTAATTTCTTTGAACTGTTCTTTTTCTGTGGCAGAATGATTGTACAGCATACATCTTTAATTAAAAAAAACAATATAATTTGGTGCACAAGTTTTAATTTTCTTTGGGTTTTCTGAAATCAACACAGGGTCAAAATTATACATACACTCACTTAGATTATTAATTCAGAGGTGCTGAAACTTCCAAAATGTCTATCTTGCCAAGGCTGAGGTCTCTTAACTTCCTGTTAGTGATCATGATTGACTACAGCTGGTAGCTTCTCTGTGCCTTTATAAAAAGGGTTTGTTTACAGCACTCATTGGATTGACCAACACAGTAAAAGGGGAAGGTCCAAGGAACTCAGTGCAGATCTGAGAAAGAGGATCACAACTGCGGAATGTCTCTTGGAGCCATTTCTAAACAACTGCAAATTCCAAGATCAGTTCAAACAATTGTATACAAGTTATTGTGAGGTGTAGTCACTTTGCCAAGCCACTTTGCTTCAAGAAAATCCAAACTGTCACCCTCATCTGAAAGGAAATTGGTTTGGATGGTCAGGAACAACCTGGGAACCACCATGGCACAGCCCTTCCATGAACTGGAAGCTGATGGATCACTATCTACAGTTCAGATCACCATGGACTAAGAGGCTACTATCCAAGAAATAACATCCTGCTCCAAAATTGACACCTTCAAGCTTAACTAAAGTTTGAAGCTGATCACACAGACAAAGAAAAAATCTTCTGGAAGAAAGCTGTATGGTCAGATGAGACAAAGATTGAGTTGTTTGGCCACAATGACCACCATGTACAGAGGGACACTGTACCAGCTGGTGGTGGTGGTAGTATCATCATGCTCTGTCAGTAATACAAATACAGTGCCTTGCAAAAGTGCAAAATCTTGTTATCCTGTGCAATAATTCAATGCCATCACTATGCACTTTATCATCACCCACCAGTGTTATGGTTCTCATCCATTTTTTTGTGCAATATGTTCTCTGTGCAATGTTTGTTTGTGGCCCTACTGTCACTGTCTATTAGTCTACATCTGTGTTTATGGTGCAATATGCAAGTCTGTCTAGCTCTCTAGGATGTTTACTTATTGTTGTCTTGTGTGCATTTACTGTAACATGTTTGTTTATTGTACATACCAGCACATTGGAGTTTGGAGAAACTTAATTTCTTTCAGTCGTGCACTGCTTGTTGTATGGTCTGAATGACAAAGTTTGACTTTGAACTTTGAACTCCGGGACTGTTTTGCTGCCAGTGGAACTGGTTCATTACACAAAGTGGATGGAATAATGAAGAAGGAGGACTACCTCAGCATTCTTCAGCATAAACCATCAGAAACTTGAACACGACTTGGGAGTTTCAACAGGACAATGAACCCAAACACGCATCAGAGCTGGTTGTAGAGGATAAAGTAGGCTAACATTAAGCTTAAAACAAGTCCTGACTTCAACCCTATTAAAAATATATGGACCGTACTTATAAGTCGAGTCCATGCCAAGAAAAAAAAACAAAAAAACAAATTTAATTGAACTCTACCAATTCTACCATGAAGTCATGAAATATCCAACCAGAATTCTGCCATAAGCTTATTCATGGTAAACAAAAAAGTTTGGTCAAGGTGAGTCTTGCGAAGCGTCATTTTACTTAAATATTAGGTGTTCTGTATGTATATTTTTGACAGTGTATGTATAATTTTGACCCTGTGTTGATTTCAGAAAACCCAAAGAAAATTAAAACTTGTGCACCAAATTCTATTGTTTTTTTAAGATGTATGCTGTACATTCTGCCACAGAAAAAGAACAGTTCAAAGAAATTACTGAAAGCCCAAATATTGCCATGACATTCATATCCAAGATGACATTCATGCCACTGTATGTAAACTTCTGACCACAACTGTATGATTGGCATGCTTGCAACTGGTGCAGGCTGTTCTGATTGTTACTTGTTTTGGTTAAGTTAAATCCTTGAGATTTATCTTCGCTTGCACATTCTGCTCTCTGCTTAATGAAGATTATGTTGACCAGTAATGTCTTTCTTCTTTTCATAAGATTATGATCCTGATGGGTGATGTAATGGTACACAATGAATCTCTTCTTTCATACAGTAGTGTAGTCTAAACCAGGGCTGTAATGCTTCATCCCCCATTGACATATACATAGATAAATTCCGTCCATCCATTATCTGTAACCGCTTATCCTGTACAGGGCCGCAGGCAAGCGACCCTGTACAGGATAAACGGCTAAAGATAATGGAGAGGTACCCTGTACCTATTCCAGCTGACTATGGGCGAGAGGCAGGGTACACCCTGGACAAGTCGCCAGGTCATCGCAGGGCTGACGCATAGAGACAAACAACCATTCACACTCAAGTTCATACCTACAGTCAATTTAGAGCCACCAATTAGCCTAACCTGCATGTCTTTGGACTGTGGGGGAAACTGGAGCACCCAGAGGAAAACCACTCAGACATAGGGAGAACATGCAAGCTCCACACAGAAAGGCCCTTGTCAGCCGCTGGGCTTGAACCCAGGACCTTCTTAGTGCTAACCACTACACCACCACCGTGCCACCCCATAGATAAATTAGCTTCATCAATCACATCATTATCATCATCATCCAATCACATAGCAACAACACACTCTTAAATGTGAATATATACTCATGTTTGTCCTACAATAAACTGAGAAACATCTCTGAGCAGCTGTGTCTGTGTCAATGCCTGTTTGCTCCCAGATTGATCCATGAGGCAGAATCTCTTAGGTGGCAGAGACCTACAGTCCTAGATCATACTTTGTCAATTCCTTCGGTACAGACAGATCAAAAACCTAACAATTATTATAAACCTGTGATGTGCAGCTGCATTACTGTAGTGTACAGACCTGCTTCCATCCATTATCTGTAGCTGCTTATCCTGTTCTACAGGGTCACAGGCAAGCTGGAGCCTATCCCAGCTGACTATGAGCAAGAGGCGGGGTACACCCTGGACAAGTCACCAGGTTATTGCAGGGCTGACACATAGAGACAAACAACCATTCACACTCACGGTTAATTTAGAGCCACCAGTTAACCTAACCTGCATGTCATTGGACTGTGGGGGAAACCAGAGCACCCAGAGGAAACCCATGCAGACACAGGGAGAACATGCAAACTCCACACAGAAAGGCCCTCACCAGCTGCTGGGCTTGAACCCAGAACCTTCTTGCTGTGAGGCAACAGTGCTAACCACTACACTACCGTACCACTGTACAGACCTGCTGTTATAGAAAATTAATCAACACCTTCTAACCAATCAGAATTAAAAATTCAACAAGGCTGTGGCATACCTACCTATAAATTAAAGACCCTGGCTGATCTCTGTCCATGTACATCACAGACCCTGCCACTGCACTACACCTAAAACCCATGAGCTTACATTTTTATGGTCCAATTAGCAATGAGTGAGTTCAGTGTCTTTAAAATCATTTTAGCCATCATTCATCTACTGTAGCCTATATTATCATATTGACCTTATAGGCACTGGTGGCTGGTGCCAAAAATTGTGTGTGTAGGGGGGGTGTTATGGTAGTTTTTAAATTGTCCTTAGTTTTTATTATTGAGTCTTAGTTTGGTTTCTCATTTCAGTCTAGCTTTAGGAGTGCATAAGTAGATTTAGTTTGATTTTTATTTTTGAGGAATTAGGAGCTAGATTTAGTTTTTATTTAGTTTGTGTTAAGAGATCTTCACGTTATGAGTAAAGCCTTGAAGCCAAAAAAGGTAGAATGAAAGAATGTATGCCATTAAATATGATCTACAAAATAATTTTTTATTAAAAGGTCCCATATTATACACCTTCAAAACAAACAAACACAAAAAGAAAGAAAACAACTGTTACCCAAGTACTGTCCAGAAACACTGCAACAGCAGCATACAGAATGCATGGAGTCCCATTCTACAGCCAACAAACAGCTAACAGTGTGAGGCATATTAAGTGTAAATGCACAAATTAATGTAACATAAAGAGTGAAGAGTTGATAACATTGTCCATGTAAATTCTTGCTTGAGTACTGCTTACTAATCAGGGGTGGGTTTCCCAAAAGGATTGTAACACAAAGATCATTGTTAAATGATACAGTGAGTATCACAATGAACACTCTCTCTCCTAGTTAAGATGCTCTTAGCATTAAGAGGCTTTTGGGAAACCCACCCCAGAGTGAGTACAGAGAAGCTGCCAATATTTAGGTTTAAAAACAAGCACTACTTGAACATAAATTTTGCCCTCCTTTCCTTCTAGTCTTCAAATTTCTCAATGACTTTCCAGTTAAAGTCAGTCATCTCAGTAACCAGTTTCTTTTCCATTGATAGCATGGCCAATGCATTCAGCCACTCCTGCATCTAACTGTTCAGCAATGCTAAACTTGCAAAAGAAACTTAGCTTTAAACAGTTGTCAAGATGGCTGTGGCTACTTTTATGCAGTTTGCACTTTTCAGAAAGGTGTTTAAGGTCCTGTACCCCCATCATTGTCCACAATGTTTCAGTGCCAACACTTTGAAAAAGCAAACAGGGAAAGCAATAAAAGGCATCCAGACAGCCAGCTCCATTTGTCATAACAAGAGCAGGAGAAGCTGCGAATGTAAGCCTGCCCTCAATCACCTGCCTGCTGCTTAATGTTTAAACTGGGCTGGTCCGTTTCAAGCTCCTTTATTCTCTTTTTTTCTCTCAGTGTACACTGTGTATTTCTGTCAAGAAATAACAGAATTTTCTTTCTCTGCTGGTCCACCTGAACTTCCCATCTTGCGAAAGCAGCAGTGAGTGACAGCCACAAATATGGAGGTCTGTAGAAAACTGTCCAATCATGTGGGGAAAAAAAACCCTCTTAAAAACAATTCCAATTGGCTGCTAATAAAAGAAGGTGTATCTGGGGCACACTTTGCTACACCCTAGGCCAAATCTTGAATCCACCAATTAAAACGCAGCCTCAGGTCACCTGCTCTACAAAAATTTGTGTAGCCACATACACACTCATTTGGCCGGTGCCCTGGCGGGCAGAAGTATACAGGAAATGTAGGTGTTCACATAAAATTTAAATAAATACAGTGTAAGAACAGGTTAAAAATAATTAAATGTATACAGGGTGAAGTAGGATGAGTAAACAATTTTGACTAAATAAATACTTTTGCATAATGAATTTATGTTTAAAATTATGTAATCTTTCTCATTTGGATAATTGGAAGGGGATGGTGCCCCAGCGCCCCTTATTGATCAGCCACCACTGCTTATAGGGAAGGAGAGAGGACGAGTTGATTGTCCTCCACATAGTAGTGGTATGAGAACCTATTTGAGGATATGATCAAACCAAGAGATCGAGTATAGAGGGAGAACAGAAGGGGACCCAGTACTGAGCCTTGCGGGACACCAATGGAGAGTCTGTGTGGTGCAGATATGGATCCCTCCACGTCACCTGATATGACTGACCATCCAGGTAGAAAGCAAACCATTGCCATGCTATGCCACAAATTCCAAGACTCATGAGGATGGACAAGAAAGTCTTGTTGTCGACAAATGCTGTCAAATCTTACTGAAAGGTTGAGAAGGATGAGGACCAATGACAGTTTGGCTGATCTAGCAACAAGTAACTTTTCAGTGGTGGCCAAAAGGGCAGTCTCTGTGGAATGCGGGAAAAAAAAAGATTTGTAACTAATCCTTGACCTGTATTGTACTCAAAACAATACAACAGCACATTATTTGATGTTTTACCTCATGAGTGTTATTGTTTGTTGGTTTGTGTGTTTTCAAAATTAACATTTATTTCAATTTTGATTCTTGCAACACATTTCAAAAAAAGTTGGGACAGTAAAGCATTTAGCACTTTTTAATGTTGCTATTCCTTCTCACAACACAACAGATGTTTAGGGACTGAAGACACCAAGTGGTGAAATGTTTCAGGTGTTATTTTGTCCCATTCTTCCTGCAAACAGGTGTGCAACAGTACTCGGTCATCATTCTCATATTTTTCCTTTCAAATTTCTCCACACATTCTCCATTGGGGACAGAGGGGACAGGCACCTTCTTCTTCCACAGCTATGCCTTTGTAATGTTTGCAGAATGTGGTTTTGCATTGTCTTATTGAAATATCCATGGAAAAGATGTCGTCTTGAAGGCAACATATGTTGCTCCAAAATCTCAATGTACTTTTCTGCATTGATGCTCCATCACAGAAGTATAAGTCACCTTTGTCAAGGGCACTAATACAACCCCATATCATGACATACCCTGGCTTTCGGACTTGTTGTTGGTAATAGTCTGGATGGTCCTTTTCACTTTTGGTCTGGCACACACAGCATCCATTTCTTCCTGGAAGACTGTAATACTGATTCACCTGACACACAATACATTTCCACTTTGTGATGGTCCATTCCAGATGCCTTTGAGTGCGGAGAAACTGACGGCATTTCTGGACATACCATAAGGCTTCCTTTTTGCACAGTAAAGTTTTAACTGTGATTTGTGGATGTAACTCCATATTGTACAGCTTTACAAAGGTTTGCCAAAGTAATCCCAAGCCCATGTGGTTATATCAGCTATAGATGAATGGCAGTTCTTGGTGCAATGCTGTCTGAGGAATCAGAGATCACAGGTGTTCAGATTAGGCTTGCGCCCTTGCCCTCTATGCACCAAAATTCCTCCAAATTCCTTGAATCATTTAATGATATTATGCACTGTAGAGGGTGAAATATCCAAATCCCTTCATATATTTCTTTGAGGAACATTGTTTTTAAATCTTTCAATATTTTTGTCACACATTTATTGACAAACTGGACATCCTCGGCCCATCTTTGCTCTTCAAAGACTAGGCCTTTCATGGATACTGATTTTGTACCAAATCATGATTATAATCACCTGTTGACATCACCTATTTCAAATCACAACATTATTTAATTGTTTTACCTCATTACTAGCCCTAAATTGCCCCTGTCCCAACTTTTTTTGGAATGTGTTACTGGGGGGGGACACAGGAATGGATGTTGTGGCAGCGGGGGCGTGGTCAAGCGCCGGTCTGTGACAGGAGGGCGGAGTCAGGGAAGGTAAATGGCAGAATCTCTACACCTGAGGGTAATTAACCTGTGTTTGTGTGTGTTTTCCCCAGTAAACCGCCCTCTACTTAAGGAGGGAGAGGGAGAGCGGAAGGGAGCTCTCTCCCCAGCCAGACGACTTGTGTGTGTGTGTCTGTGTGCGTGGCTGAGAGAGTGGTGTATGCGTCTGAAAAGAGCAAATAAAAAAGTCATTGAATTTTACTCTGTCCTGCCGTCCTCTGTGCTCCACCCACACGCGATTCTCACTACAGTGGTGCCGAAACCTGGGATAAGGTGGAGCATCAGTCCTGCAGCCCCATGGAATCCTCCCCGTTCGCGGACTTGGTCCACGCCCTCGCCACGGCTCAGCAGAGCCAGCACCAGGCACTCGTCACGCTCCGGAAGGAGCAGGAGCGCCGCTTCGAAGCCCTGGTGCTGGCTCAGCAGGAAGATCGAGAGGCGTTCCGGCGTCTCCTCGCGTCGACGGGGTCCACCAGCGCCCCGGCCACGGGCCCGTCTCCCCTCACCTTAACCAAGATGGGCCCACAGGATGACCCCGAGGCTTTCATCACGTTGTTCGAGCAGGTCGCCGAAGCCTCGGGGTGGCCGATGGAGCAGCACGCGGCGCGCCTCCTCCCCCTCCTGACGGGAGAGGTGCAGCTAGCCGCACTACAGCTCCCCGCCGATCACCGGCTGGCCTACGCCAACCTTCGCCAGGCTGTCCTCCAGCGCGTGGGGCGCATGCCGGAGCAGCAGCGCCAGTGCTTCCGCGCGCTGTGGATGGAGGAAGTCAGCAGCCCGTTCGCGTTTGGCCAGCAGCTCCGGGACGCCTGCTGGCGGTGGCTGAGGGCCGAAGATCGCAACGCCGAGGGAATCATCGACCAGGTGGTGCTGGAACAGTTCATCGCCCGCTTACCAGCCGGAACCGCGGAGTGGGTCCAGTGCCACCACCCGGCGTTGCTGGATCAGGCCGTAGGACTGGCGGAGGATCATCTGGCGGCTGTTCCGGCGGCAGGACAACCAACGACATCGTCTTCTCTCTCCTCTTCTCTCTCTCTTTCTCCCCCCCTCCTCCCGTGTCCCGTCCTCGCCCCATTCCCCCACCATGGAGGCGGGAGCCGGCTCCACCCCAGCCGGCCCGCCCTCCCGTTTCTCCCTTCTGTGTCTGTCTCTCCCCCCCCCTCAGGTGAGTGAGCCTCAGAACACAGCTGCAGAGGGAAGGCCCGGGCCGGTTTGCTGGCGCTGCGGGGAACCGGGCCACCTGCAGCAACAGTGTGCAGCAATGGAGGTGGGGGCGGTGGTGCGGATCCCCGACGCGCCAGAGGCTGCCCTCGATCGGGCCGGAGCGTATCGCATACCGGTAAGTGTACAAGGGGCTACATATCAGGCGTTGGTGGATTCAGGCTGCAATCAGACCTCGATCCGCCAAAGCCTGGTGCAAGACGAGGCATTGGGGGGAGCACAAGGGGTGAAGGTGTTGTGTGTGCACGGGGATATTCACAGCTACCCGTTGGTGTCGGTCCACATACATTTCAGAGAGGAAAAATCAATAGTGAAGGCGGCGGTTAATCCTCGCCTTACCCACTCTTTGATCTTGGGGACTGATTGGCCGGGATTTCGGGGTTTGATGGCACGCCTAGTAAAGAGTGGGTCCTGCTGGTTGATAGGGGAGGGTCCCGGTGTTGCTTTGGCTGGAGCTGCGGTCGCAGAGCCGTCTACGTCATCTCCGCGACAGAGTGAGGAGCCCCCGGCCCCTCCTCTTTCTATTGGGGAATCCCTCGCGGATTTCCCACTGGAACAATCGCGAGACGAGACTCTGCGACACGCGTTTGACCAAGTGAGAGTAATCGATGGTCAAACGCTCCAGCCGAACGCCACCCCGTCCTTCCCCTATTTTTCCATTTTGAAGGATAGGTTATACCGAGTGACGCAGGACACTCAGACGAAAGAGCGAGTCACCCAGTTGTTAATTCCAAAGAGCCGCCGGGAATTGGTATTCCAGGTGGCTCACTTTAATCCCATGGCTGGACACCTCGGGCAGGATAAGACACTAGCCCGGATAATGGCCCGATTCTATTGGCCGGGGATTCGCGGCGACGTCCGTAAGTGGTGTACGGCGTGCCGCGAATGCCAGTTAGTAAATCCAGCGGCCATTCCAAAAGCGCCCTTGCGCCCCCTACCATTAATTGAGACCCCATTCGAAAGAATTGGGATGGATCTCGTCGGGCCATTAGATCGGTCAACACGAGGGTACCGCTTTATATTGGTTCTGGTGGACTATGCAACGCGATACCCGGAAGCGGTGCCTCTTCGCAATATCTCAGCACACAGTATTGCAGAGGCCCTCTTCCACGTCATCTCCCGGGTTGGAATCCCGAAAGAGATTCTGACTGACCAAGGCACCTCGTTTATGTCACGAACACTGAGCGAACTGTATGGGTTACTGGGTATTAAGCCGATCTGCACCAGCGTTTATCACCCACAGACGGACGGTTTAGTTGAACGGTTCAATCACACCCTCAAGAATATTATCAAAAAATTCGTAAGTGAAGACGCACGTAACTGGGATAAGTGGCTCGAACCCTTGCTGTTTGCAGTGCGAGAGGTCCCCCAAGCCTCCACGGGGTTCTCCCCATTTGAATTATTATACGGGCGTAAGCCGCGCGGCATCTTAGATGTACTGCGGGAAAATTGGGAGGAGGGACCTTCACAGAGCAAAAACGAGATTCAGTACGTTATGGATCTGCACGCAAAACTCCACACGCTCACCCACCTAACTCAGGAGAATTTGCGGCAGGCCCAGGAACGGCAAACCCGCCTGTACAACAAGGGCACACGCCTTAGAGAGTTAACTCCGGGAGATAAGGTACTCGTCCTGTTGCCCACGTCGAGCTCCAAATTAATCGCCAAGTGGCAAGGACCCTTTGAGGTCACACGGCGAGTCGGGGACGTCGACTATGTGGTTAGGCGAACGGACAGGGAGGGGGCGCTACAGATCTACCACCTCAATCTGCTAAAACTCTGGAACGAGGAGGTCCCCGTGGCGTTGGTGTCGGTAGTTCCGGAGAAGGCGGAGCTGGGGCCGGAGGTCCAAAAAGGGACATTGGCATCTTGTACCTCTCCGGTCCCCTGTGGAGACCACCTCTCCCCGACCCAACTCACGGAGGTCGCCCAGTTGCAGGCCGAGTTTTCGGATGTGTTCTCGCCCCTGCCCGGTTGCACTAACCTCATAGAACACCACATAGAGATGCCCCCGGGGGTGGTAGTGCGTAGCCGTCCTTATAGATTACCCGAACACAAAAAAAAGGTGGTTTGGGAAGAACTTCAGGCCATGCTCGAAATGGGCATCGTTGAGGAGTCCCACAGTGACTGGAGCAGCCCGGTGGTCTTGGTTCCTAAGGCCGACGGCTCGGTCCGGTTCTGTGTGGACTATAGAAAAGTCAACGCGGTGTCTAAATTCGACGCGTACCCAATGCCTCGTATTGATGAGCTGCTCAATCTACTAGGCACGGCTCGCTTTTACTCGACACTGGATTTGACAAAGGGATATTGGCAGATCCCCTTGACTCCAATCATCCTGGGAAAAAACGGCCTTTTCCACACCGTTCGGTTTACACCAGTTCGTCACACTTCCGTTTGGGCTGTTTGGGGCGCCCGCTACGTTTCAGCGGCTGATGGACCGGGTCCTCCGGCCCCACGCCACCTACGCGGCCGCTTACCTTGACGACATCATTATTTATAGTAATGACTGGCAGCGGCACCTGCAACACCTGAGGGACGTCCTTAGGTCGCTGAGGCGGGCGGGGCTCACTGCCAACCCGAAGAAGTGTGCGATTGGGCGGGTGGAAGTACGGTATCTGGGCTTCCACTTGGGTAACGGGCAGGTGCGTCCCCAAATTAATAAGACAGCAGCGATTGCGGCCTGCCCGAGGCCCAAGACCAAAAAGGGGGTGAGACAGTTCCTGGGGCTGGCTGGCTACTATCGTAGGTTTATACCTAATTATTCGGACGTCACCAGCCTCACTAAAAAGGGGGCGCCAGATCCGGTCCAGTGGACGGAGCAGTGCCAGCGGGCTTTCTCTGAGGTAAAGGCTGCACTGTGTGGGGGGCCACTTTTACACTCCCCTGACTTCTCTCTCCCTTTTCTGTTGCAGACGGATGCGTCGGACAGAGGGCTGGGGGCCGTTTTGTCCCAGCAGGTGGAGGGGGAGGATCGCCCCATCCTGTACATTGGTCGGAAGCTGTCAGTGCGTGAGGGGCGCTACAGCACCATAGAGAAGGAGTGCCTGGCGATCAAGTGGGCGGTCCTCGCCCTCCGTTACTACCTGCTGGGGTGCTCTTTCACCCTCTGTTCGGACCACGCACCCCTCCAGTGGCTCCACCGCATGAAGGATGCCAACGCGCGGATCACCCGTTGGTATCTGGCACTCCAACCCTTCAACTTCAAGGTGGTCCACAGGCCGGGGGCGCAGATGGTCGTGGCGGACTTCCTCTCCCATCAAGGGGGGGGGGGGGAGTCGGCTGCAGGCCGGATGGGCGCCCGGCCTGAGTCGGGCGGTGGGGGTATGTGACAGCGGGGGCATGGTCAAGCGCCGGTCTGTGACAGGAGGGCGGAGTCAGGGAAGGTAAATGGCAGAATCGCTACACCTGAGGGTAATTAACCTGTGTTTGTGTGTGTTTTCCCCAGTAAACCGCCCTCTACTTAAGGAGGGAGAGGGAGAGCGGAAGGGAGCTCTCTCCCCAGCCAGACGACTTGTGTGTGTGTGTCTGTGTGCGTGGCTGAGAGAGTGGTGTATGCGTCTGAAAAGAGCAAATAAAAAAGTCATTGAATTTTACTCTGTCCTGCCGTCCTCTGTGCTCCACCCACACGCGATTCTCGCTACAGATGTATATTAGCAAATGAAGTGAAGTTGTCTGCTCATTCTGTCTGCAATGAAATACAAGTCAAAGTAAATTTAAAAATTACTTTCTTTTTTTTATTTGCATTTTCCATGCTGTCCCAATTTTTTTTTGAATTGGGGTCTTAGCAGAAGTCACTACAGATGAGAATTTGGACAGGAGAGTCAGTAAGATACATGATCTGTGTGGAGTTGTGATTTCTTCCACTTTCTATCTACTGTTCTTAATTCTCTCTGATTGCTGTACAACACACCCAATAGCCAAGGAGCAGGGTAAGAAGTCTGCCTGGGTTTAGAAGATAGAAGGCAGAGGAGATTCGTGGATAAGGAAAATGAGGAGAGGGGAATGTCTGTGGCTAACTCCAATATCAAGGAGAAAAAGGAGTCAGGGTCTGGAAGGGATGATCAGGTGTAGGAAGCTACAGATGAAGGGGAGATAGATAGTAAGTTTCAGTGAGTGCAATAATGAGAAAGTTTTGGCCTATATTAATGAGACTTTTGGTAAACTTATGGAGAAGCGAATAAAGCATTGTTATACTATTAGATTTTATAAACAGGATGCAATTTTATAACTACACTGAATGTGACATAAGTATTAACTGCCTTTAATCATGGTTTATAATAACATAAGAAAACTTTGAAAACTTTGACAGCTGTCCTTCACCACCCTTCACTGTCCTCAGTTCTCCCCCTGAGCAGAAAAATAGCCTACAGTGGTGCTTGAAAGTTTGTGAACCCTTTAGAATTTTCTATATTTCTGCATAAATATGACCTAAAAATCATCAGGTTTTCACACAAGTCCTAAAAGTAGATAAAGAGAACCCAGTTAATCAAATGAGACAAAAATATTATACTTTGCCATTTATTTATTGAGGAAAATGATCCAATATTACATATCTGTGAGTGGCAAAAATATGTGAACCTTTGCTTTCAGTATCTGGTGTGACCCCCTTGTGCAGCAATAACTGCAACTAAATGTTTCTGGTAACTATTGATCAGTCCTGCACACCGGCTTGAAGGAATTTTAGCCCATTCCATCATACAGAACAGCTTCAACTCTGGGATGTTGGTGGGTTTCCTCACATGAACTGCTCACTTCAGGTCCTTCCACAACATTTCGATTGGATTAAGGTCAGAACTTTGACTTGGCTATTCCAAAACATTAACTTTATTCTTCTTTAACCATTCTTTGGTAAAACGACTTGTGTGCTTAAGGTTGTTGTCTTGCTGCATGACCCACCTTCTCTTGAGATTCAGTTCATGCACAGATGTCCTGATATTTTCCTTTAGAATTCGTTGGTATAATCCAGAATTCATTGTTCCATCAATGATGGCAAGCCATCCTGGCCCAGATGCAGCAAAACAGGCCCAAACCATGATACTACCACCACCATGTTTCACAGATGGGATAAGGTTCTTATGCTGGAATGCAGTGTTTTTCTTTCTCGAAACATAATGCTTCTCATTTAAACCAAAAAGTTCTATTTTGGTCTTATCCATCCACAAAACATTTTTCCAATAGCCTTCTGGCTTGTCCACGTGATCTTTAGCAAACTGCAGATGAGCAGCAATGTTCTTTTTGGAGAGCAGTGGCTTTCTCCTTGGAACCCTGCCATGCACACCATTGTTATTCAGTGTTCTTCTGATGGTGGACTCCTGAACAAGAACATTAGCCAATGTGAGAGAGGCCTTCAGTTACTCAGAAGTTACCCTGGGGTCCTTTGTGACCTAGCCGACTATTACACACCTTGCTCTTGGAGTGATTTTTGTTGGTCAACCACTCCTGGGGAGGGTAACAATGATCTTGAAGTTCCTCCATTTGTACACAATCTGTCTGACTGTGGGTTAGTGGAGTCCAAACTCTTTAGAGATGGTTTTGTAACCTTTTCCAGCCTGATGAGCATCAACAATGTTTTTTCTGAGGTCCTCAGAAATCTCCTTTGTTCATGCCATGATACACTTCCACAAACATGCGTTGTGAAGATCAGACTTTGATAGATCCCTGTTCTTTAAATAAAACAGGGTGCCCACTCACACCTGATTGTCATCCCATTGTTTGAAAACACTTGACTCTAATTTCACCTTCAAATTAACTGCTAATCCTAGAGGTTCACATACTTTTGCCACTCACAGATATGTAATATTGGGTCATTTTCCTCAATAAATAACTGACCAAGTATAAGATTTTTGTCTCATTTGTTTAACTGGGTTCTCTTTATCTACTTTTAGGACTTGTGTGAAAATCTGATGATGTTTTAGGTCATATTTATGCAGAAATACAGAAAATTCTAAAGGGTTCACAAACTTTCAAGCACCACTGTAAGAAAAAAAATAACATCAACATGAGCTAGTTTTATTTTTCCCAGTGGGATTAGCATAGTTTCCATTGCAGGTTTGCACACAATGGGAAGAGATATTTTAAAAATTTCAACAAAACACAATTGTGAATAGCTTGTGTTTCCCTTGAACGATGCTGGGCTTTCTCCTCTTGTGATAGTTCTTACAGAGCACTATTTTTTCAGAAAGGTTGTGTTTCCGTTTGCTTTTGATTTCATACATGTGACTTAAATGTGAAAAAAATGTGTTTCTGTTTAAATTTTGCAAAATATTGCTGCATTGATTCATCTGAAAAACCACCTCATATGAGTATTAAAAACTTTTTGTGGTATTTAAGAGTTTTTTTCCACCCATGAAATTCATACATTCCAATTACTCATCTTTTAGTTTGTCATTTCAAATTATGCATTTGATGCTCAGGTTAATGGAAAAATGGTGACTGCCACCTTTTTTAAGTATTATTCAATCAATTCAAGGACAAGAGAGTCCACCTTACATCTAACTTGTCAAGGAAAAATATTATAGTTTGAATGTCCTAAGAACTTTTCCAATTCTTTTGTGTCTATCCAACCACTGTCCACTCTCATAGTGTCAAGATCATCTTGATTGCACTCAAAGGAAAATGGTAGGCAGGTGTGTAAAATGGCATCAGCACTAATTTGGTGTTTGCACTACATAAACACATGTCCCTTTTACCTAGATTAAGAAATATAACAGCACCAAGGCTGGAAAATGCTTCAGTAATTGTACTTCCTTCCTATCCTTAAGTATTATTTCGGGGGTTATTTTCACTTTATTGAAATTGAAATTGAATATTTGTACTCTTCCACTCCCAATAAATAATATAATTTATGTAATTTATAAATTATATATAATAATAAATTACATAATTTATTTATTGTATATATCTCATCTCATTATCTCTAGCCGCTTTATCCTTCTACAGGGTCGCAGGCAAGCTGGAGCCTATCCCAGCTGACTACGGGCGAAAGGCGGGGTACACCCTGGACAAGTCGCCAGGTCATCACAGGGCTGACACATAGACACAGACAACCATTCATACTCACATTCACACCTACGGTCAATTTAGAGTCACCAGTTAACCTAACCTGCATGTCTTTGGACTGTGGGGGAAACCGGAGCACCCGGAGGAAACCCACGCGGACACGGGGAGAACATGCAAACTCCACACAGAAAGGCCCTCGCCGGCCCCGGGGCTCGAACCCAGGACCTTCTTGCTGTGAGGCGACAGCGCTAACCACTACACCACCGTGCCGCCCTATTGTATATATAAATAATTTAATTTATCAAGTCACTGACTCTGCTACTGGTAACATTGTAACCCAGTACCACCTGCTGCATGGACGGGAAGCCAGCCCTCCAGGCATCACCCAGTGATAACCAACAGGACAAAAAAAAAAAACCTATCAAAGGACAGATGAGTTCAATGTGAGCCACTGTCCATCATGCTCCATAATCCAGAGGCAGGGTGGATGAACACCCTGTGACAATAACAATCTCTCACTAAGGCTAGGATGAACTACCTCTGAGTCAATGACCATCCATCAACCACTGAAGTAGTTGCACCCTCAGCATGGAATAGCAATTGACAAGATTATGATTACCCTACAATATAGCACCAGGGTTCAAGCCCCTGCTCTTCCAAGGACATCTATGTCAAGTATGGTTCTTACCATAATCAATGATGGGCTGGTTCCAAAGCCAAGTGGGAGAATTAGCTTTGATCAAGACAAAGTATCCCTGGAAAAACATGTTCATCACAAGACACCATTTATCATCAGCACCCTCAACACCATCATTCTAGCCTCCCAACCCAAAAAGCATGAACTCACCTTCCTTGCTCAGCAATACAACATTGACATAATCTGCTTTCAAGACCACTGGAATTTCCATTACGAAGCCCTCATACAAGAAAAGATTAATATGCACACACTCGTCACTGTCTCAGCTAGCAAGAACAGTCAAAACTCCACCATCCAAGGCATTGGGTACCTTCTCTCTCCGAGAGCCTCCAGAGCATGCACTGACATAAAAAAATGGAATGAAAGGATAATGACAATGACACTCACTGGCAATCCAGAAACAACTATTCTATGCTGGTATATTCCAACCAATACCCCAGAAAATGAACTCTGTTCCATAAAGGTCTATCAATAATCATATCTACAATCCCAGCCCATAACCTACTCATCATCCAAACTCCAAATGCCAAATTCAGTCCAGAAAAGCATAAGCCTTTCACCAAGAATCCAACCAGAATGGCAAATGCCTCATAGACTTTATAGAGCAGTTCAACTTATTTGCCACCAACACCAAGTTCCAGAACTGGCCAGGAAGGCTCTGAACACATATGGCCCTTTTCCACTACCCTTTTTCAGCTCACTTCAGCCCGACACGGCTCGCATTTCGACTACCTCAGAGCAGCATGACTCAGCTCGCTTCAGCCCTACTCAGCACCCAAAACTCGCACGGTTTTGGAGTAGGGCTGAAGCGAGCCAAACCGAGCCGAGTGGGGCTAGAGGCGTGAGGAGACACTCCCCTGTGCACTGATTGGTGAGGAAGAGTGTCCTCACATGCCCACACACGCCCCGCGAGCACCCTGGGATCTGTAAACACCATAAACCCGGAAGAAGAAGAATTACGAATTACGAGAATTTCTGAAGCCTTATGCACCTCGCCTCATCTATACGCTCTTGCCAGTATCTGTTGGCGTTGTCGGTGACAACAAGCCACAGCACCAAGACCAGCAACACTAACGACTCCATGTTTATTGTTTACTATCTGGGTCGTGAGACTACCGCTTAAAAGGTCACTGATGTCACTGTTTGCACCGCCTAACGACATCGCGTGACGTCCACCCACTTTCGCTAACTCCACCCAATGTGTCCACCCACTTCCAGCCAGCACGGTTCAGCGCGGTTGTAGTCGAAATGCAACTCCAACAGCCCCACTCAGCTCGACTCAGCCCAACTCAGCACAGCACGGCTCAGCCCAACTCAGCCGCGTTGGTAGTGGAAAAGCGGCAATAGATAACCAAACAGCCACCTTGCGCAGCTGAACTACATTCTTGTCAGAAAGAAGTGCCAAAACTCTGTAAAGAAGTGCAGAGCCTACTTCTCATTTGAAAGTGTCAAATAAGACCATAGAATCATCTCCTGCACCTGTCAAATAAGCTACAGGAAAAACAGAGCTCCAGCTCAAGACCCCATAAAGACATCTGACTGGAAAAAGGTAATGTCAGATCCAGTCCTTTGCAAAGATTATGCGGTCACTGTGCATAATATGTTCTCTGCTCTAATTGATCACCTGGGAGAAAAACCAGATGTATCTGAGAAATACAATCTCAGAATCACCGCAAACAGAGAAGCCACACTTGAAATCATTCCCAAGTGAGGAAAAAAGACAGGCGCCATCTTAGAGAAAACTGAGGTTGTGGAAGCAAGAAATGCTCTGAGAAAAGCTGCTCAGGCACATCACTCTCACCCTACCAGCCACTTTCTCAAAGTCATGTATTTACCCAAAACCAAAGAAGGGTGACCTACGATGACCCAAAAACTATTGTGGAATAACTCTATCAGCCATTGCATCAAAAATCTACAACTCCCGTCTACTTAATTGAACATTCCTACACATCAAACCCGTTCTTCAGAGGAACCAAAATGGCTTTCATAAAGGGAGATCCACTCTACCACAGATACTTGCCCTTAAGAAGGATTATTGAAAAACTTAGTCTCCAAGAGGAAAACCTCCATTGTATTTGTGGACTTCTGTAAAGTCTTTGACAGTGTCAACAGGGAAGAAATTATGCATATCCTCTGCAACTAAGGAATCCATCCATCCATTATCTGTAGCTGCTTATCCTGTTCTACAGGATCACAGGCAAGCTGGAGCCTATCCCAGCTGACTATGAGTGAGAGGCGGGGTACACCCTGGACAAGTCGCCAGATCATTGCAGGGCTGACAACTAAGGAATCCCAGGCCTGATAATAAAGGCCATTACAGTGATGTATGACAACCCCTCATGCTTTGTCAATACCTCAGATGGCCCTACAAAGGAATTTACAACCACTACGAGCATCCTCCAAGGAAACACAATCGTTCTATTTCTATTTGTGAATGTGGTGGACTACATCTTAAGGCAATCAGTCCCCACAAAGGGTCTCACCATAGGCAGAAGATCTGGAAGACAAAGCTCCAGATACCTTACTGATCTGGGTTACGCCGAGAACATCACTCCAACATCTGAGCGCCTAACTTCAGCAGAGGAACTCCTCTCATCTCTGGAGGAAGCTGCTGCAAAAGCTGGTCTTATACTTAATCCCAAGAATACAGAACTTTTGACTATCAATGAAGATGCAGACCCATTCGCACAATGAGTGGCACCAACCTGAAAGAGGTCACTGACTTCAAATACCTGGGCTCATTTATCATTGATAGCAGAAACGACTTCCTGTCTCAGAAAGGTCAGGTGTGGAATGCATGCAATAAACTATCTCACATCTGGCAAGCGGACATTCCTACATCCACTAAAATCAGTTTCTTCCGAGCCTGTGTGGAGATCGTCCTTCTCTATGGAGCAGAAACATGGACCATCAACAAGGAACTGGAAAAAGGTATTGAAGGCAGTTACTTAAGACCACCCTACCAAATCTCTGATCTATGGAGAACTCCCTTAGCTCTCCACCACCTTGGCACAAAGAAAAGCCTGGTTTACTGCACTGCTTCAGAGCAAAAAAATCAAGTAATTTCCGACACCATTCTCTGGAGACTACCTTGCCTGAACTGAGGAGCCAGACTGCTCACCTATCTGGATACCTTAGTTATGGATACTGGCCTACTCCTTGGTGAAATGGGTAGAACAATGATGGAAAGTAGCTAAAGATTGTGTCAAGGATCTCAAAGGCAGTCAACCAATGATGATGATGATGATGATGACAAAATTATATAAAGTATATAATAGACATGCAGGTTAATGTGGGACGGCCTTGGGCTGAGGTGTCCTTGAGCGAGGCACCTAACTCCCAACTGCTCCCTGGGCACTGTTAGCATGGCTGCCCACTGCTCTGCGTATGTATGTGTGCTCATTGCTCATGTGTGTGTGCATGTGTGTGTTCACTGCTTCAGATGGGTTAAATGCAGAGAGAAATTTCACAAGTGTGTGATGAATAAAGTTGTTGTTGATGTTGTTGTTTTATAACAAAGTAATAAAGTAATTATATAAAGTATAATTATTCATTATAGGTCTCTTCTTTTCTCATCCAGTCAGTGATTGTACATCAATCTCATGGGCTCAGTTTAGCATCCAATCATTTCAGCATCAGTAGTTAGTGCTCTAGCTATCCATGTGCATTTTAAGATATATAATGGAAAAAGAGTGCAGTGTGGAAGTTGATGATGAGTGTTCCTGATCCAACTCAGTGAAATATTCAGTACACTGGAGTAAACAAAGACTTGAATAAAATGAGCATGCTGAGGTAAGTTTAATTTACCAATGCTAACTGACTATATTTAAGTGTATACAGTATGTAAGCCTGTTGTTTGTTTGTTTGTTTGTTTGTTTAGCTAACACCAGATTAGGCTAGCATCGATTCCAGTAGTGAACATTAACTGGCTAAGCAGCAAGACAAATTCTATTTTACAGGATACTTTAGTTCTGATTAATTGATTAGCATCAGTCAAGCAAATGAGCAACAAATTTACAGAGACTGTTGAGACAGTTTCAGATTAGAAAACATAAAGAGTATTTAAAAGCAGCAACTTTTTTAAACTTTTTTTTCTTTTTTGGCTCAATACTTCCACTTTGAATGGAATAAGAGTACATTTAAATCTATCAGTCATCAGTCTATATTTGTGTGTGTGTGTGTGTGTGTTTTCTTATCCTGACTATTACAGGAAAGTTATCTGCCTGTGCCTGCATGTCTGTTTCACATCATCCTTTAAATGATAGCTTGCAGCACTAAATGCCATCATAGTCATTGAGGGAAACACACATAATGTACATTAGAACGTCTCAGTCACTAGGCTTCCTGTTCCAGCACAAACCACCCACGAAGAGCAACATGTTCACGTGTGCTGGAGTCTATGTTCAGTGTGTTTGGGTGCTGCTGTTTCAAAGTTTTCAGATGATTCCATAATTACGGTGGTATTTGTTTCCCACTGATGTTTTACATTTATAGAATGTGTGGGCAAATTAAAGGTTTTCCCACACATGATCTATCAGTAAGTGGATTAGAAACCTTATTAATGCCTATGTTTTAGAAATATTTTTGAAAGGTTTTATTTTTATCTGCATTTTCATTGACATTGTAAAGGTAATGCACAAAGATCAACACCAAATAGTTATAAATGATTCAAAGTAGTTTATTATTATTATTATTATTATTATTATTATTATTATTATTATTATTATCTGAAATTCATTTTTCTGCCTAGGAAATGAAGCTGATACCTGGAACATCATCCAAGTGTGATTTTTGAAGTTTGTCAGCATTTCATATTTGCCCTACATCTACAGTCCCAGTCAAAAGTTTGGACACACCTTTTAATTCAATGTTTCTTCTTTATTTTTCTGAATTAAAAGTCACCTCATGTCTTAAAGTAATGATGGATGTCATTTCTCTTTACTTAGTTAAGCCGTTCTTCACATAATATGGATTACTGCAATTGTGGAATAGGGCTATTTACTGTGTTTTTATTACGTACTATTTACTGTTTGATTTCAAACGCATTAAGAAGGCAAGAAACTCGTCCACTAATTAACTTTTGATGAGGCACACCTGTTAATTGAAAAGCATTCAAGGTGACTACCTCATGAAGCTGGTTAAGATAATGCCAAAAGTGTGCAACGCATCATCTAAGTAAACCCTGGATACTTTGAAGAATCTAAAATATCAAATATTTTGTGTTTCTTTAACACTTTTTTCTTTACCACATAATTCCATATATGTTCCATATGTTATTTCATAGTTTTGATGTCTTCAGTATTGTTCTACAATGTAGAAAATATTCGCAATACAGAAAAACCTATGAATGAGTAGAGTAGGGGTGTACATACTTTTGACTGGTACTGTAGGTGTAAGGACGCGCTTAATTTGGTTGTTGAAAATAATATAAAATGTACACATCAGTAAAACAGATACTATATATCAGAGAGTTTGTTCCAGGAACCTAATCAATATAAAATTAGATCATACTGACTGTACAGCTGCTGCCAGCACCTTTGATCTAAAGGTGGGGCTATTAAATATTAGATCTCTTACATCTAAAGCGCTAATGGTTAATGAACTCATAACTGATCAGGAGTTTAATGTACTGTGTTTAACAGAAACATGGATTAAGCCAAATGAATATATAGCATTAAATGAAGCGAGTCCTCCTGGATACAGTTATATACACCAGCCTCGTCTAACTGGCAGAGGAGGAGGCGTCGCGGTTATTTATAACGATTATCTAGGTGTAACACACAAACCTGGTTATAAATTTAATACATTTGAAGTTCTTCATACTCATATAATGTATGTAGCCTCAAAAAATAAGTCTACCCAATTAATTCCATTGCTTATTATTTACAGGCCCCCGGGGCCATATTCTGAGTTTCTTTCTGAATTTGCAGATTTTATCTCAGATCTGGTTATTTCCTTAGACAAAGCTTTAGTTGTCGGAGATTTTAATATTCACTTCGATAACCCAGAAGACCCTTTAAAAACAGCGTTTGTGTCCATCTTAGATTCAGTCGGGATTAAGCAGAATGTCATAGGACAAACCCATAATAGTGGTCACACCCTTGATCTAATACTAACATTCAGATTAAACGTAGACAATATAGTCATACTTCCACAGTCTGAAGTTATCTCAGATCATTGTCTCATCTCATTCAAACTATTTCTGAGTAATAATATATGCACCTCACCACGCTACTGTATTAAACGTACTTTCACGTCAACTACTGCACAGAGCTTTATAAATGATCTCCCAGAGCTGTCAACTTTGATTGGGTCACTGTCAGCCCCTGCAGAACTTGATCAGGCAACTGAATGCTTAGAGTCAACATTCCGCCATACTTTAGATAATGTAGCTCCTCTAAAAAGGAAAATGGTCAGAGACAAAAAATTAGCACCCTGGTATAATGATGACACTCGCACATTAAAACAGACCACTCGAAAATTGGAACATAAATGGCGTCAAACAAAATTGGTAGTGTTCAAATTAGCTTGGAAGGAGAGCTTCCTGAAGTATAGAAAAGCTCTTAGTGCTGCGAGATCAACATATTTCTCCTCCCTAATAGAAGATAACAAAAATAATCCTAGATTCCTATTTAATACTGTAGCAAAATTAACCAGGAATAAGTCCACTATCAACACATGCACACCTGCAGTATGTAGTAGCAACGACTTCATGAATTTTTTTAATGACAAAATTGAGAATATCCGACAAAAAATTCAAACTACTAATTTAAGGTTAGACAATGAAAGTGACCTTGTAGTTAACAATATAACTGTATCAAATCATCAGTTAGAATGTTTTACTCCCCTAAAAGAAACTGAATTACTTTCATTAATCTCTACATCAAAAGCCTCAACTTGTGTACTAGATCCCTTACCGACACATCTATTCAAACAGATAATGCCTGGAGTAATTGAACCGCTTCTAAAAATAATAAATTCTTCTCTTATGATTGGCTATGTACCCAAATCCTTTAAACTAGCAGTTATCAAACCCCTGATTAAAAAACCTGACCTTGATCCCTGTCAGCTGTCCAATTATCGGCCAATATCAAACCTCCCCTTTATCTCCAAGATCCTTGAAAAAGCTGTGGCACAACAGTTATGCTCATATTTACATAGGAATAACATCCATGAAATGTATCAGTCAGGATTTAGACCTCATCATAGCACAGAGACAGCACTGGTTAAAGTAGTAAACGACCTACTGTTGGCGTCTGATCAGGGCTGTGTCTCGCTACTTGTGTTGCTTGACCTTAGTGCAGCATTTGATACCATTGATCATTCCATTCTTCTGGATAGAGTAGAAAATGTTGTGGGAGTTAAGGGAATGGCCCTCTCCTGGCTCAGGTCTTATCTAACTGATCGTTATCAGTATGTTGATATAAATGGTGATATTTCTAGACATACCGAGGTAAAGTTTGGTGTTCCACAAGGTTCTGTCTTGGGTCCACTGCTTTTTTCTCTATATATGTTACCTCTGGGCGATATTATTCGTAAACATTGTATTAGTTTCCACTGTTATGCTGATGACACACAGTTGTATGTCTCTGCAAAACCTGATGAGAGACACCAGCTTAATAGAATTGAGGAATGTGTTAAGGACAATAGACACTGGATGCTTATTAATTTCCTTCTGCTTAACTCTGACAAGACTGAAGTACCGTATTTTTCGGACTATAAGTCGCACTTTTTTTCATGGTTCGGCTGGCAATGCGACTTATACTCCGGTGCGACGTATATATGTTTTTTGTTTTTTTTTTCACCGCGGAATAACTGGAGCTGATGCTGAGTCTGACGAAAGCCACGCAGAAGAAGAGGAAACGGCGCTTCATCTGCCGCTGGAGTTGGCAGAGTTGTTCAGAAGCGACACCGAGGATGAGGAATTCAATGGATTTGCTGATTTGGAGTGAAATCATCAGCTTGATAAACTTGATTGACCTGTGTTTTATTATTAATGATAGGCCTATAGTTATTTAAATAAGTTATGTAGTGATTTTAGGCAGTGCTTAATTTGTGAAGTGGGAGGTCCCGGAACGCAGGAGGTGGGTGGGTCCGGCGACTCAAAAAAAAAAAAAAAAGGCGGGGGATGGTTTACTATAACTTTACGCACATGCGCTTATTGTGTGTGTAAAATAATAATAATATCAGACATTATGATCTTAGAAAACGCTTTAGTGATAAACAGTTACAGACAGTAATATGTCGTGATATTATATTATAAAATATTAATTTTTATTAGTCTATATATTAAATTATATATTACATTTATCTTCTAAAATAACAGACTGTACTCATCACAACCGGTTTATTTCACCATTGGAGATCAGATCACAAAAGACATGAGTTAAATTACTAATTTTAAGGATTTAAGTAGGGGATTTAAAAGCGGTTGTTGTTTTTTTTTTCACTAGACGGTTGTTTTTACTACCGTACCTGTCTTTGGAGATGATATACCTATAGCCTACTTGACCTCTGATTTGATGAAATAAAATTCGACAAAAATGAAGAATGACACTCCTCGATGATGACTACAGCTTTAATAACACAGATGAAAGAGCCATGGGGCGATAATAAGCCCTACCGGTAAAAATATTCTAAAAGCAAACTGATTAATGCATCAGTAATAGGCTACTAATATTAGTTATAATAATAATATAGGCTATTGGTAATAACGATAGTGATAGTATTAAAGATAGTAGTAGATATTTAAAATAATCAGACTAGGCTACTTACAGGGCAAAGGGCGCGTTATCACTGCTCAGCTGTTCGTTTATTAAATAAACAATGCAGTCGCGCAGTAACCACGCGCCGCTTATCAGATACAATCACAGATTCTATGGATAGAATAACCCTTCAAAAAAGTGCGACTTATAGTCCGGTGCGACGTATATATGTTTTTTTCGTCTTCATAATGCATTTTTTGGCTGATGCGACTTAAACTCCGGAGCGACGTATAGTCCGGAAAATACGGTACTTGTACTAGGACCACATACAGCTACACTGTAAAAAAGAATAGTTGAGAATACTTGAAATTTCAAGGCAACAGTCTGCATTAATAATTTTATGTTTTGCCAACAATGTGCCCATGATAATCCAAACTATGATAACACTGTTATCTTTATTAAGAATTCTTAATTAAGTCAATTTTCAATTCCTCATTCTGCCAACATAGATTTCTCTTTTTGCTGAACAGTGGCATTCACAGTAGTACAAAAAGGCAATTGAGGTTATCACAAATTTTTGGGGGGGCTTTTTTTACCTTTATTTGGATAGGACAGTGTAGAGACAGGAAATGAGTAGGAGAGAGAAATCAGGAAATGACCTCAGGTCAGAATCAAACCCAGGCCCCCGGATTTATGGTATGGCACCTTATCCACCTGAGCCACGACAACATGAGCTTCAACCGGAGAGAAGACCACATTGCCCAGCCCTTGCATTTGGGAGAGGAAACCCCGTGTCTTGGTCATTCAGAGCATGCGCTGAATAAACACCTGTGACAATTATGTATTTTCAATTCAGATTATTCACTATTGTATATTTACACATCATTGAGGTACACCCTATCAGTTTGATGTGGATTTTTCTTGATGTGGATAATTCTAAAAAATAGAATTACGCTTTGTTCAAGTAATTCCATATTCACAACTGAATGGACAAGAAAATATGAATAATTATTAACGAACAGAAAAATCCACATCAAACTGATAGGGTGCACCTCAATGATGTGTAAATATGCAATAGTGAATAATCTGAATTGAAAATACATAATTGTCACAGGTGTTTATTCAGCGCATGCTCTTAATGACCAAGACACGGGGTTTCCTCTCCCAAATGCAAGGGCTGGGCAATGTGGTTCTCTCTCCGGTTGAAGTTCATGTTGTCGTGGCTCAGGTGGATAAGGCGCCATACCATAAATCTGGGGACCCGGGTTCGATTCCTACCTGAGGTCATTTCTTGATCCCTCCCTGTGTGTCTCTCTCTCCTGCTCATTTCCTGTCTCTACACTGTCCTATCCAAATAAAGGTAAAAAAAGCCCCCCAAAAATTGTGATAAACTCAATTGCCTTTTTGTACTACTGTGAATGCCACTGTTCAGCAAAAAGAGAAATCTATGTTGGCAGAATGAGGAATTGAAAATTGACTTAATTAAGAATTCTTAATAAAGATAACAGTGTTATCATAGTTTGGATTATCATGGGCATACATCGTTGGCAAAACATAAAATTCTTAATGCAGACGGTTGCCTTGAAATTTCAAGTATTCTCGACTATTCTTTTTTTACAGTGTAGAAGTAAGTTTTCTGATTACACAGTGACTCTGGATGGCCTTTCTGTTTCTTCACGTGCAGCAGTAAAAGACCTCGGAGTGATTATTGACCCCAGTCTTTCATTCGAAACTCACATTGATAACATCACCCAGATAGCTTTCTTTCATCTCAGAAATATTGCAAAGATAAGAAATTTAATGTCATTGCATGATGCAGAAAAACTAGTCCATGCTTTCGTTACCTCCAGGTTGGATTATTGTAATGCCTTACTGTCTGGATGTTCCAATAAGTGCATAAACAAGCTCCAGTTAGTTCAAAATGCAGCAGCAAGAGTCCTTACTAGAACTAGAAAATATGACCACATCACGCCTGTCTTATCCACACTGCATTGGCTCCCAATCAAATTTTGTATTGATTATAAAATACTACTATTGACCTTTAAAGCACTAAATGGTCTCGCACCACAGTACCTGAATGAACTTCTGCTCCTCTATGACCCGCCACGCCTACTTAGATCAAAAGGTGCAGGCTATCTGCTGGTACCTCGTATAGTGAAGGCTACATCAGGGGGCAGAGCCTTTTCTTACAAAGCCCCACTGTTATGGAACAGCCTTCCAAGTAATGTTCGGGAATCAGACACAGTCTCAGCATTTAAGTCTAGGCTGAAAACATATCTGTTTAGTCAAGCCTTTTGTTAATGGTGTTTATGAGGTAAAGGAGTAGATCTGGAGGGTCCTCAGACATAGAGTGTTTTGGTAAACTGGGATGTATGGATGCTGTCAGTCCCCACTTGCTTGCTCACTCGAGTTTGTTGACGGTGTAGTGGCTGGCTGCTTTATGTCCCGGGGCTCCCTCATGCCTGTGTTACCTTCTGGCTCTCTCCTTTTAGTTATGCTGTCATAGTTAGTTGCCGGAGTCCCTGCTTGTACTCGGTGCAATATGTATACTGTTCCTACTTATTCAGGTGACATTGGGCATACCTAACCACCTGTGTTTTCTTTCCCTCCCCCCCACCCCAAATCTGTCCCTCTGAGTTACATGGAGTCAACAGGAAATCTTTTGGTGGAGAGGGTGGAGACCTCGACTGGCTATCGTAGCCTGCAGGGAATCGGCCGTCAGACATTCTGTCGCATGTCCCAGACCCGGTGAAATGTAACTGAATTGTCTTGGCCAGCCCTAAGGGTCCCATCTGCATCTCATCATTGCTGAGGAGTGTGCTCCCATCACCCAATCAAGCATCCAGCCAGAGCAGGTCATGATATATTTTACCATATTAACATGCCATTGTTGTGTGTTATGCCTGATGTAAAGACTCTCTTGTCTCTGCGAGCCTACCACACAGATTTAATACTTGTCATTTTTAGGGCATACCTAACAACATGTTTTCTTTCTCTCTCTCTTCCCCCCCCCCCAATCTATCCCTCTGAGTTACATGTTGATCCTGGGATTGAGATGCTGGCCTCTTCTGCCCCTCGGACCTGCTTGATCCATCCTGGTGCCCTGTGTCTGGTCGGAGTTTTATCGCACCGCTCCTGTGAAGGACGGCCCCATGAGGACAGTTGAGGGTTATACCTGTTAAAACTGTTAATATTATAGTCAGGCTGTCTGTTGTTGCCCAAATGAGGATGGGTTCCCTTTTGAGTCTGGTTCCTCTCGAGGTTTCTTCCTCATGTCGTCTGAGGGAGTTTTTCCTTGCCACCGTCGCCACAGGCTTGCTCATTGGGGATAGATTAGAGATAAAATTAGCTCATGTTTTAAGTCGTTCAAATTCTGTAAAGCTGCGTTGCGACAATGTTTATTGTTAAAAGCACTATACAAATAAACTTGAAACTATATAATGCTTTTATTTATCTTTTAACAGTACCAATTGTCATGGTCCTACCTGTGGGCTTCTCTCTTCAGTCCTCCCAAGCTTCTGTGTCAGATTGTCTGCAACTCTCAGCGTCATAACCTGCTCTGTGTTCCTACTACTCTGACTCCTGAAGATATTCTGTTCCATCTGACTCTGTCTGCTCTCCAGCCCCGGTAACCTGATCTGCCTTCTGTCCTGTCGACTCTGCCTCTTGCCTGCCTCTCCTGTACCTTCGCCTGATCTCCAGCTCGCCCAGCCCTGCTGCTCGCCTGCCTCTCCATCTGCCTGGTGTGAGCAGCCCTGCTTGGAGCCCTACTCTTCTGCCCTGGTAACCTGACCCTGCATTTCTGTCCCCTATCTTGCTACCTGATTTGTGACTCTGTGTTCCAGCCTGCTCTCTATCTCCTGCCTGCTGAGGGACTGCTTGCTGGGAGACTGCCTGAAACCCAAGAGCTGTCAGCCTACAGCCACCCCTCTCTGACTATGCCTGATCTTGTCTGATCTCAGAAGCTAAGCAGGGTTGGGCCTGGTCAGTACTTGGATGGGAGACCTCAGATGTCACCAGTCCTCCTGCCACTGAGCTACACACACATTCTCCCAATTCCCTTTTATTAATAAATTGTGGTTCGAGTGCATTTGATCTCCTCTCCTGTCTGGTCCTTGACAGAATGATCCGACCAACATGGAGTCAGCGCCTGAACCCTCTGCCCTAGACCGGCTGCAGCACACCAAAGGGGATGTCTGCCAACATTGCAGCCCTGATCCAGCTTGGTCAACAACGACTGGACCAAGCACTCCAGCTACTCACCGCCCTAGCACCCCCTGCTCCTCCGAGTCAACCACCGCTGCCCCTCATTGCATCAGCCCCTGTCATACCTGCTGCTGATGTGCCAGCTCTGGGAGGTGCTCCTGCTGCACTCGATGCCCCGGAACCCAAGGTCGGCAGTCCGGAGCGTTTTGACGGTGACCCCTCCCAAGTCCGTGCTTTCCTGACCAGCTGCCGGTTGCTGTTCGACCTGCAGCCCAGAACCTTCGCGGCGAAGGTGCCCTTCATCGTCACTCGTCTGACTGGCCGCGCCCGCCTGTGGGGGATTGCTGAGTATGAACGCCGGACACCGGCGTGTGCCTCCTTCTCTCTGTTTGCAGCGGAGATGACTAAGGTCTTCGACCTGGGCTCATTGTCAGTAGAGGCATCCGGAGGGCTGATGAGTATTCGCCAAGGCAGACGAACAGTGGCTGACTACTCGATCGATTTCAGGACCTTGGCCCGGCGCAGCAAGTGGAACATGCAGGTGCTGGTGGATGCCTTTCTGCACAGCCTGGCCGACTACATGAAGGACGAATTGGTCTCGTATGAACAACCATCGACACTTGATGAGGCCATTGCCCTGGCTGTCCGCATTGACCGCCGGGTCCAGACCCGTCGACGAGAGAGGGCCCGCCAGACTCAGCCAGTCACCAGCGCATGGAGTAACCCAGCCCCCTCTACATCTCTTGCTGTTTCTCCGCCAAGCCTTCTGGACCAGTCAGAGCTCATGGAGATCGGCCGTGCTTCCCTCAGCCCGACAGAGCGCCAGCGTCGGATCACCTCCAATCTGTGCCTGTACTGTGGGGGTGACGGTCACCGTGCTGCCTCTTGCCCAGCAAAAGCCCGAGCTCACCGGACATAGGAGGGATCTGGCTGAGCTCAATGACCATCCATTCCTCCACCAGCCAGAAACCTATGCTCCAAGTTTGTCTTCGTCTGTTGGATTCCACCCACACCCTGGCCGCCCTGGTTGACTCTGGCGCCGAGGCTAACATCATGGACACCGAGCTTGTGCACCAGTTGGGTCTGCAAAGCCATCACTTATCCTCTCCCGTTCCAGCCAGGGCGCTGGATAGCCATCTCCTTGGCACCGTCACCCACCTCACTGCCCCTGTTCCGATGACTCTGTCAGGCAACCACCACGAAACCATCCAGTTTCACCTGCTCCGTTCCCCCGGCCAACCTCTCATCCTGGGCTATCCATGGCTCCGCCAGCACAGTCCTCACCTCGACTGGGCCACTGGAGCGATAAGAGAATGGGGCAAGGACTGCCACCGGACCTGCTTACAAGCCGCCACTCTACACCCCTGTATTCCACCTGCCAGCTCTGCCCCCGACCTCACTAATGTCCCAATGTGTTATCACAGCCTTCGGGAGGTATTCAGCAAAGCCAAGGCCACTTCCTTGCCTCCTCACCGGCCCTACGACTGCGCCATTGATCTCCTCCCAGGCACTGCACCACCCAAGGGCCGTCTCTACTCTCTGTCCGCCCCGGAAAGGAAGGCGATGGAAGACTACATTAGTGACTCTCTGGCTGCCGGCCTCATCTGTCCATCCTCCTCTCCCGCCGGCGCTGGGTTCTTCTTCATGGGAAAGAAGGATGGATCCCTGCGCGCCTGCATCGATTACAGGGGTCTCAACGACATCACCGTCAAGAACTGATACCCTCTCCCACTGCTCACCTACGCCTTTGAGCTGCTCCAGGGAGCCACGGTCTTCACCAAACTCAATCTCCGGAATGCCTACCACCTGGTTCGGATAAGGGAGGGAGACGAGTGGAAGACCACGTTCAACACCCCCACCGGTCATTATGAATACCGGGTGATGCCGTTTGGCCTTACCAACGTGCCAGCGGTATTCCAGGCTCTGGTGAATGATGTCCTGCGAGATATGTTGAACAAGTTCGTGTTTGTTTTCCTCGACAACATCCTGATCTTCTCCCAAACCCTGTCTGAACACACCCAGCATGTCTAGCAAGTGCTCCGTCGTCTCCTTGAAAACTCTCTCTTCGTCAAGGCAGAGAAGTGTGAGTTTCATGCCAAGTCTGTGGGGTTCCTGGGGTACATCGTGGCAGAGGGGAGCATCCAGATGGACCCTGCCAAAGTCTCAGCAGTGACTTCATGGCCAGTACCAGAGAGCAGGAAGAAGCTTCAGCAGTTCCTGGGCTTTGCAAATTTCTACAGGAAATTCATTCGTAATTACAGCACCATTGTGTCACCCCTCACCGCCTTGACCACCACCAAACAGCCCTTCGCCTGGACTCCAGCTGCCAACGAAGCCTTTGCCACCCTCAAGGCTCAGTTCACCACGGCTCCCGTCCTCCGGATGCCAGATGCGGAGCGGCAATTCATTGTAGAGGTGGACGCCTCGGATGTGGGAGTCAGGGCAGTGCTCTCACAGAGGTCAGTGGATGACAACAAACTCCACCCCTGTGCGTTCTTCTCCCGCCGGCTATTGCCGGCCGAACGCAATTACGACATAGGCAACCAGGAACTGCTGGCGGTCAAGCTCGCCCTGGAGGAATGGCGTCACTGGCTGGAGGGGTGCGTAGTCCCATTCCTGGTCTGGACAGACCATAAGAATCTGGAATATATCCGCACCGCCAAACGACTCAACCCCAGACAGGCCCGCTGGGCTCTCTTTTTCACCCGATTCAATTTCACCCTTTTGTACCGGCCCGGATCTCGCAACACCAAGCCTGACGCACTCTCCCGCCAGTTCCAGAAGGATGATGCCCCCTCCAAGGATCCGGCTCCCATCCTACCTGACCCCTGTATCGTTGCTACTCTGACCTGGGACATCGAAGAACGAGTGCGGGAAGCCCTCCGTGACCAACCCAGCCCCAGCACATGCCCCGCTAGTCGCCTCTTTGTTCCTGAAGACCTGCGATCCCAGGTTATACAATGGGGACACGACTCCCGTCTAGCCTGCCACCCTGGTTCCACTCGCACCTACCACCTGCTCGCCCAACGGTTCTGGTGGCCTACTATGAGCAGGGATGTGCGAGACTTCGTCCGAGCCTGCCCTACCTGTAATCAAAATAAGTCCTCCAGCCGGCCTTCTGCCAGTTTGCTCCAGCCTCTGCCCGTGCCAATGCGACCCTGGTCCCACATTTCCCTGGATTTTGTTATGGGTCTGCCCCCTTCTAATGGGATGACGGTCATACTCACCATCGTGGACCGCTTTAGTAAGATGGCACACTTTGTTCCCCTCCCTAAACTACCGTCGGCCAAAGAGACCGCCCAGATTGTCCTGCAGCATGTCTTCCTCATCCATGGGCTGCCCAAGGACATCGTTTCGGACTGGGGGCCGCAATTTGCCTCCTCTTTCTGGAAGGAGTTCTGTCACCTACTCGGGGCCACCGCCAGCCTCACCTCCAGATTCCGACCCCAGTCCAACGGCCAGTCAGAGCAGACTAACCAGGAGTTGGAGAAGGCACTTCGGTGCATGGCGTCATGCAACCCTAGGGCCTGGTGCGAGCACCTGCTGTGGGTGGAATACTCTCACAACTCCCTCACCAGCTCAGCCACTGGGCTGTCCCCATTCCACTGCGTGTATGGCTACCAACCACCCCTGTTCCCCAGCCAGGAGGGAGAGGTCACCTGCCCAGCTGCCCTCACCTATGCACACCAATACCGCCGCACCTGGTCTCAAGCCCGCGCTGCACTCCTCAAGTCAGTCACCAGCTACTCTACTGGAGCCAACTGGTGGAGGATGCCTGCGCCCACCTACCGGGTGGGCCAGAAGGTGTGGTTATCAGCCAAGGACCTGCCCCTCCAGGTGGAGTCTCGTAAGCTGGCACCTCGGTTCGTCGGACCATTCCCGATCCAGAGGATAATCAGCCAGTTTGCTGTCCAGCTCCGACTGCCCAAGTCAATGAGAGTGCACCCCACCTTCCACGTCTCTAAGATTAAGCCAGTGCACAAGAGCCTGCTGGTCCCAGCTGCACCTTCTCCTCCTCCTCCTCGTCTCATCGATGGTGGCCCGGTCTACTCCGTCCGGCGACTGCTGAAGTCACTGCGCAGGGGCAGGGGCCTCCAATACCTGGTGGATTGGGAGGGCTATGGTCCTGAGGAGAGGATGTGGGTCCCTGCTGGGAGAATCATAGACCGTACCCTCATCAGCACCTTTCATCGCCTGCATCCGAACCAGCCGGCCAACCGGAGGGGTCGACCTAAGGGTCCTTATTGGAAGGACGATGCACCAACCGCTACTGTCCCCGAGTCCGATTCTGAACCAGATCCTGAGGCTTTGGACACTGACCAGTCAGAGGAGTTCTGACCCTCCACCAGTATTCCCCCTCCTCCCGCCCGTCTTTGTGGATCTGTGGCTAGGGACTTCTGGAGCCGTCCCTTGGGGGGGGGGTTCTGTCATGGTCCTACCTGTGGGCTTCTCTCTTCAGTCCTCCCAAGCTTCTGTGTCAGATCGTCTGCAACTCTCAGCATCATAACCTGCTCTGTGTTCCTACTACTCTGACTCCTGAAGATATTCTGTTCCGTCTGACTCTGTCTGCTCTCCAGCCCCGGTAACCTGATCTGCCTTCTGTCCTGTCGACTCTGCCTCTTGCCTGCCTCTCCTGTACCTTCGCCTGATCTCCAGCTCGCCCAGCCCTGCTGCTCGCCTGCCTCTCCATCTGCCTGGTGTGAGCAGCCCTGCCTGGAGCCCTACTCTTCTGCCCTGGTAACCTGACCCTGCATTTCTGTCCCCTATCTTGCTACCTGATTTGTGACTCTGTGTTCCAGCCTGCTCTCTATCTCCTGCCTGCTGAGGGACTGCTTGCTGGGAGACTGCCTGAAACCCAAGAGCTATCAGCCTACAGCCACACCTCTCTGACTATGCCTGATCTCATCTGATCTCACAAGCTAAGCAGGGTTGGGCCTGGTCAGTACTTGGATGGGAGACCTCAGATGTCACCACCAGCCATCCCTGCCTCTCAGTCCTCCTACCACTGAACTACACACATTCTCCCAACTCCCTTTTCCCCTGTTATTAATAAATTGTGGTTCGAGTGCATTTGATCTCCTCTCCTGTCTGGTCCTTGACACCAATATTAAAGATTATTGTTTTTGGAATAACTGCAGAATAAATAAAGAGGGTCTTTTTGAAGAAAAATTTTCTCCTCTTTATTATCATGTAAAAATATTCTGTTGCTGCCAGCTGTGGGTCTCTGCCTTTTTCAGGGTGATGCTCAACACACTGTCCATCAGGGGCATTGCACCAAATTCTGGGCCCTATACACAAGCAGTGGCCATGGGCCCCCCCCCCCCCCCCAAAAAAAAGCTCACCAGTTAACAATGCTGAAAGTATCTAACAACAAGGGCGTACTACCAGTCCAGTCAGTTATGTAGCCACACATTAATCTAACAACTCTTAAATGAATAAAAAATTCTAATCACACAATACATCACTGAATCTTTGTTTTATTTGCAGAATGATTAAAAGTTGTAACAGTAAATGCCACCAAAGGTCACCAAACATAATAGGCCTGCATGAAAATTGAGCACCTTTGCATTGGGCTGAAGAGAACAGATTTTTATCAAGTAGCTTATTTATTACATAAAAAAAATGCCATTTCCAGATTTCTACATTAACAAAATACTTCCTTTAGAATGAAAGGTAAACAAAACTTGACTCTCTTGTCATTTTTCATTTTAAAAAGGGCAAAAAGAAAACAGGCTTCCACAAAGTGCTAAACACTGGAATTTATACCCCAGCTATTAGCCTAATTATGTTATGGCCCAATATAATTTAATTTTCGATTAGTATACTATTGCAATGCAGAGAAAAAAGTTATGTTATTTCTAATTTTGTGTTGTGCAGTTTTTAGCACTGACAATCACGGTGGTATTGAAGCATTTATAACCGCGGGTGTTCATTAGGCTATTTGCTTGCACACTTGGGCTCACCTTTCTTGGGAAAGAAGTTTTGAGCAGTTGCTTTCCCTCATTTCTTTTCTTGTCTCTTTCCTGCCTCTCTTTTCGTTTCTAAAAACCGGAATTTGTTTTCTTGTGCATCATCTTCCATAGCACAGATAGCCTACAATGCGCAGCGCTGCTTCAGCAGAATGAACGCTACGTTAAATGCGCTTAGTTAAAAAAGCCCGGTGAAAGCGGACTAAACCATTTCGTGCAAAGGGTGGGGGGGCCTGTCCCCAGACACTATATGTAGGCTAGGACAAACAATTCAATCCATTAATCAAACGATTTATTTACCCAAAACATTACATTTACATTAGTTAGCAACATATATTGTGATCTTTAAATGGTATTGATATTTAAAGGAAAATAAAATTACAGACTCCTCAAGGGCCCTCCCCCCACTTGGGGCCCTGGTAACTCAGTCCCCCTTTTCCCCCCCACTACGACGCCCCTGCTGTCCATCCATCTGTAACATCACCTGTGTTTTCTTACATAACTGTTTTATTGGAGAATGACCCAAATTCTTGTTGTATTATGATCCAAACACCAGTAACGAATGCAATCAGTCTCAAACATTTGATTTAATGGAGGATTTAAAAGATTACCCGGACAGATTTCATTCAGATTGGCCTTCAACTGTGTTATCAGCAGATTATTAACAGACTATTGGGCTGCATGTAAACTCAGACAGAGTTCCTTTGTTTGTAAATGAACATGTGCCAAAATGGAGTGGAGTGTGTGAGTTTATGCTGTTAGAATTTAGACTAGAGTGTGTCCTCCAATGTCAGCTTCTTCACATTTTCATCTGGTCTGTTGGAGTAGAGTGAGTGTGTCCTGGGAGTAGGTGATGTCAAGCGGGTCCAGGTACAAATCGTTCAGTCTAGCGGCACACTTCGATTCATAATAATCACTGAGAAAGGGCACAAAACAATACTTGTATTAAAATGACACCATATTGAAGATAATAAACAAAACATTACATTCTATATTTAGAATGTAAATTAATCAGTAACCACGGTGACAGTGGATCCAGAGCCTGTATAATAATAACTGAACTTGGTGTGCAGTGTCTTTTAAGAAAGCATGGTTTGTTTGTTTGTTTGTTTGTTTGTTTAACCACTAGGTGGAAATGTCTGCCTGAAATTCATTCATCTTCAGAACCATCTTATCCTGTTGAGGGTCATGGAACACACATTGTGCTACAGCAGTAATGTCTTTCTTTCTAAATAATGGTTATACACTTGCCAGCCATTTTATTAGGAACACCTGTACACCTGCTTATCCATGCCCATTCATCATCCAATCACATGTCAGCAGTGCAACACATGAAATCATGCACATGTAGACCAAGAGCTTCAGTTCATGTTGAAGTTTGGAAAACCATTCCCTGGTATTTATCTGTTCAGTTCAGGTGAGTGTGTGTTCACTGCAGCATCAGATTCCTGTTCTTGGCTGACAGGAATGGAATCTGATGTGATCGTCTGCTGTTGTATGTTGCGTTCTCCTCATGGTTCAGGGTATTGTGCATCCTGAGATGCTTTTCAGCTCACCACAGTTGTATAGAGTGATTATTTGAGTTACCGTAGCCTTCCTCTCCACTCGAACCAGTCTGGCTGTTCTTTGCTGAAGGTGTTTCTGTCTCCAGAACTGCCTCTCACATTATCAGTTTCTGAAATACTCAGAATGGCAACATGAATCATGCCACTGAGATATTTTTTCATAATATGTCATATTATAGAATAGTGAGAGTATTAAGAAAACCCAGACATAGTAAAACATTTTAAAAAAATGCAACCTCTTAGATGGTGTTGTAGGAGGACTTTGGAGATGAAAATCAAGTGTTTGCAAAAAAAAAATATGTTTTTGTAAGGTTTTATGGGAATGCTGTAATCTTACAACGTTGGGTGAAGTGGGTAGCAGAATTTCCTGATGGCTATTTGTACTCATTGTCTGAACATAAAGGTACAAATGTTTGTACCTCAGTAAAAAAAACTAAGGGTTCATTTGCATGGTTGATTGCTTATTACTTGGCCCCAGAACAGTATATAACATGAATAATAATATCAACATTAGTCATATTTTTATGAATAGCGATTTTATTTTAAAACAATAACTAAATAAAAAACAGGAACATGTGCAAGGCAAGCATGTGCATGCATGTAGGGAGTAGTGCGGTGATCATTTACAGTGATAATTCCAGAAACAGTCCTTGTCCTCCGAAAAACAAAGACGAACATCACACTTGCGGCACTGTGTGTTGGTGTACCCTTTGGGGCAATGTCTGCAACGCCATCTCTTAGTCTTCATTGGGAAATGTCCAATGAGGTCCTTGCGTGCATCCAGTGGCGGGTGTGCACATGATCTCTTTGGTGGGATGCTGTTTGGACTCCCATCACCCAAGGATGGTCTCTTCTGTGCATTCAGAGGGCTGCTTGTTGTCACTCTCCGTGTGTCTGGGCTACCAGAAGATGGTCGTCTCCTCTTTGGAGTTTTGACTGTGTCCACCAGAATGAGAGAGGATGCTAGCTGTGCCTGGAAAAGTCTCATGATCAGTGTCTTTTTCTTAGAGATCTTGAGAGCTTGGCAGTCCCGCTTGTAGAGGAGCCAGGCGTTGACCACAGCAAGGGTGATGGTGTGCCAGAAGATGTACATGTACCAGCAGCGGGATTTCAGGGGGAACTTATATTTGGCTGTAAATGAGTCCAACAAATCCACACCTCCCATGTATGTGTTGTAGGTACCCACAATGTAAGGCCTTTCAACTTCAACGTAGGTCTTGTTGGCTTTGTCCAAGCGTTGAATCTTCTGCACCGGTTCTGTTCCAGCAAAGGATGACACAAGTGCGACTGCCCTGTTGTCATACCATTTGACAGCACAGATGTTGTGTTTCACCTCCACTCTGTAGTCAAAGGTTCCTCTCCCCTTCTTCTTCAAGCTCTTATCATCCTCAAGGTTGCAGTTGGGTAGGCGCACCTGCCTGGCTGTTCCCACATAATAGATTCCACGATCGAGGAACTTTTCTATCAGTGGAACAGAGGTGAAGTAGTTGTCTGCATAGATTTTGTAATTCTGCAACGTCGGGTCTTTTAGACTACACTTAGCCAGGTATGTTGTAAACTTACAACATGGCTATTTTGACTACCACACTTTCCCAGTGTTGTAAAATTACAACAAATATACAACACACTCTAATTTACATTTGAGGCATGTATTTCACAATAACCACATATGTACATGTTCTAGTCAGTGTAATGATCACCAAAAAAATATTAAAGGCATTTTACGTACTTAAATCTGACAAATCCAGTCCAATGAAAAAGTGTTGTTGCTCGGCCAAAGTTTTGCAGCTTGTGAAAGTTCGGGACCTGTGGGCCGGACTTATATACAAATGTCCTATCCGATACCATTGTGAGACTGAACAATAGGACTCAATGACTATGTTAATGTGAAAAAAACCCCCAAAACATTTATACATTTTTTAGAAAAAATAAAAATGGTGTAATTCTGCAACGTCGGGTCTTACCAGTTTAATGATTAATTTTTCATGAGAAGTGTTAATAATATACAGCAGCTATGTACTGTACTGTGTATGAGTTGTACTATTGTGACAGTCTGGAACGAGCAGAATTACACCACCAGGTGGCAGTGTGCTTTATCTCCTACTGCTCTTATCTCCTACCTGGACCAGGTTCTTTAAAGTTATGGGTGGAGATCGTCCACTCCTCCTTTTCCTCTCTTTCTCTCTCCTTTTTCTCAAGGAGGAGTTTTCATTTCCTAAGAGAAAAAAAGTCACACACGTTGCGTGGATTTAGACTTTTGAGAGTTTCTGCATGTGTTTCAGAGTTTAAAGCCTAAGACTCACAACAGTCCTGAAGAAAAGAAGACGATTTTCACACATTTGCTCACAACAAGGCTCCGTCTCCTCCTGCAGGTAAGACAATCATTTTTTTTCCCTTAAAAAAAAAAATCCCCTCTCAGGAATGCACGGGGGGGGGGGGGGGGATAGAGACAGAGAGACCACTGTGTTTAAGGAGAGCGGGGAATTTCTACTTAAATATATACATCTCATGATCCACGTTTATATCAGAACTATATTTCACAGTGAACTGTTTCTGCAACGTCAAAAAAGAAAGAAAGAAAGAAATTGCAATGATGTGCATGAAAATTTAACATTATTGATATTTGGTGATATATGATTAGATGTAATGGTTTTTGTAAATAGCATGCAAAGATGCAATAATATTTGTTTGCAAATGTTTTTGCTTTGCATTTTATTTATTGTGATGCCATTTTGATGTAAATTATACACTATCATATAAAACACCTTTCTGTAGTACATTCATAGCATGTAATATATACTTTATTACTAAAAAGATACTCATTCCATTCTTATGCATTTTTAATATTAATATACTTCACACTTTCCTGTTTCTGTCTCTTCAGTTGTTTACTTTAAAGCCTATAACAAATGGAATAAAAGTAACTGCAAGGAAAATTTGCTGTTCATTTTTTACACTCGTGATGCACTGTCTTGTCGTAAGGTTTTGGTTTTATATATATATGCTCAGTTCCTACGTTAAAAGAAGATTAAACATTACAGCAAGTCTTTTCTTCACATTTTGTTGCTTGTTAGGAAGCTGGGGTCAGAGGTCAGGGTTAGTCATGATACAGCCCCCTGGAGCAGAGAAAGTTAAAAGCTGTGCTCAGGGTGATGCTGGGGCTGAACCCCTGAGCAGTAACTCAGAGCTTTAACTGCTAAGCCAACACATGCATCAGATTAGCGTGAACAGGAAAAAAAGTGGGCATGAAAATTAATGAGATTTTACTGTTAGGTTTACATTTGATTCACTTTTATCGCCTGTTTATTGTTGTATATGATAAAAATACAAAACGCTGCATGTGAAATTAGTACAGGAGCTCAGAAGAAAGATTTTTGAGTCCTTTTTTTAACTTTTAACTGCTATTGTCAGAATTTATATGCATTGAATACTAAAAAAAAGAAAATATGGTAAATTAGCACTGTAAAAAGAAAATAAAGTGTTTGTTAAAGAGAGAGAAGAGAAATGTAAAAAATGAATTGAGTTTCTTATTTTTTAATCAGCAAAAACTCTTAGAAAAGTTCTTCAGTGGGTCAAGAAGAGTTCACTGGATAAATAAGGGATATGTATCTTCGAATACAGGGGCCTTTCTGTTGTAGGGTTCTAGAGAGACCCCTAAGATTCTAAATGTTCTTTGAAAAAATACTAATTAGTATTTAATTAGCATGAATAAAGTGCTAACAAGTGGTTTGATGAGGAGGAGGAGGATGACTCACACAATCACCAGTATAATGTCTTGCTTATTACAGAAATAAAGTTAATTCCAATAAATTAAATTCCATTCCCTGCCTATTTGAAAACAGTTTTCTACAGATTTTAAAAGAACATAATTGTTTTTTTCCCTCCTTTTTCCCTCCACCCAAGATTAGAAACCCTTAAGGGGAAAGTCCTGCTTCACAAACATGCACCTGCCTGTCTTCTTTCCTCTGATCTCACGCTCTCTCTCCCTCTCTCTCTCTCTCACACACACACACACACACACAAAAAAAAAAAAAAAAAAAAAAAACCACCTCTCTTTCCTTCTGATCTTCAAATTATAGCAGCTCAAAGGGGAACATAAATTTCTCCATCCTTTCCATTTTCTTGGGGCCTTGGGCTCTAGAAAAAGAGTGAAAGTTTGAAGATTTGGATTATGTTCATACTCAAAGTGATTTCGGAGATAGAATGTATGACTTGTGCATGTATGAATGTGTGAACATGTATAAGTGTAAACGATGTTTTGGTGACTTTTCTGCTACGTTTGTGAGCTTTACTGTGACACACACCAGGTTTCGTTCATACTGGCACTTGTTATTTACATTTGAGCATATTACACGAGTGTCATGTCAAGCATCTCGTCAATCCATTCACCGTCTGTTCTGGTTTGAGAGTCTAATGTTTAATAATTAATAGAAGTAGTCTAGGTGGAAGACCCCCCCCCCCCCCCCCCCACACACACACACACAGATAACCATACCCCCATACAACAACTCTCCACTAATTAATTACACTCATTACTTCACTAGTGTCTTTTATAACATTCCCTCAGTTTGGAGCTCACAACACAATGAGGAGATCTGCTCCAGACTCCTAAATGATTTGTTTGTTTGTTTGCTTGTTTGTTTGTTTGTAAAACTGTTATGGAGATGGGATTAATAAAATGGCCTGAATATAAAGTGCCTAAAAATGAAAGAAAAGTCTCATTTGTTCTATTAGTTTTATCTGTAGAGATATTCTAGCTGTAACTACAAAACCATGAGACAGCAACACAGTGAGATCAGTGTTTCACATTGAATCAGTGTAACATTGAAACAGTGAGACAACAGGACAGTGAGCCAGCGAGACAGTGAGCCCATGAGACATTGAGAGAGTGAGACAATGAACCAGTAAGACACTGATACAGGGGGACAGCAAGACATTGAGACAGCAAGACAGTGAGCCCATGAGACATTGAGAGAGCAAAACAGTGAGATAGTGAGACACTGAAACACTGAGACAGTGAGGCAGTACAGCAGCAAGAGAGTGAGACAGTGGAACATTGAGCCAGTGAGACAGCAAAACAGTGAGCCAGCAAGCCAGTAAGACACTGAGACAGTGAGACATTGAGACAGCAAGACAGTGACATAGTGAGTCTGTGAGGCAATGACACACTGAAACACTGAGGCAATGAGACAGCAAGACTCTGAGACTGTGAGCCAGGGAGTCCATGAGACAGTGAGACACTGAAACAACAAGACACTGAGACAGCGAGACAGCAAAACAGTGAGAGAGTGAGCCCATGAGACAGTTACCCCATGAGGCAGTGAGAGAGCAAAACAGTGAGCTAGTGAGACAGCAAGACAATGAAACTGTGAGACAGTGAGACACTGAAACACAGACAGTGAAACAGTGAGACTGTGAGCCCATGAGACAGTGAGACATTGAAACAGTCAGACTGTGAGACAGTGAGACATTTAAACAGTAAAACAGCAAGACAGTGAGCCCGTGAGCCCTTGAGACAGTAAGACAGTGAGACATTGAGACTGTGAGACAGTGAGACACTAAAACATTGAGACAGTGGGACAGTGAGACAATGAGACAGCAAGACAGAGACAGCAAGACAGTGAGACAGTGAGCCCATGAGACAGTAAGATAGGGAGGCATTGAGACAGCAAGACAATGAGACAGTGAGACCATGAGACAGTGAAACTGTAAGACACTGAGACAGTGGGCCCATGAGAAAGTGAGACATTAAGGCAGCAGGACAGCAAGCCAGTGAGACAGAGACATTGAGACACTTAGAGAGACATCAAGACAGCAGGACATTAAGACTGAGAGAGTGAACCTGTGAGACACAGACAGTGAGCCCATGAGACAGTGCGACACTGAGATACTGAGATAGCAAGACAGCAAGCCAATGAGACAGAGAAATAGTGAGACATTGAGATCGCAAAACAGTGAGACAATGAGACTGAGAGACAGTAAGCCAGTGAGACCAAGAGCCCATGAAACAGTGAGACAGCAAGACACTGAGACAGTGAGACATTGAGATAGCAAGACAGCAAGACAATTTGAATGAGACAGTGAACCAATGAGCCAGAGAGCCCAAGAGACACTGAAACACTTAGGCAGTGATACAGTGAGACATTGATACAGCAAAACAGTAAGACAGTGAGCCCATGAGACAGCGAGTCCAGGAGGCACTAAGACAATGAGACATTGAGACAGCAAAACAGTGAGCCTGTGAGACAGTGAGACACTGAAACACAGACAGTGAGACTTTGAGACAACAAGACATTGAGGCAGTGAGCCTATGAGACAGTAAGACACTGAAACACTGGGATTGTGAGACACAGACATTGAGACAGCAAAACAGTGACACAGTGAACCTGTGACACAGTGAGCCCATGAGACACAGTGATCCCATGAGACCCTGAAACATTGAGACAGTGAGACACTGAGACAGTGAGCCCATGAGACAGCAAGACAGTGGGCCCATGAGACAGAAAGATAGTGAGACATTGAGACAGCAAGGCAATGAGCCAGTGAGACCATAAGACAGTGAAACAGCAAGCCAGTGAGCTCATGAAACAGTGAGACATTAAGGCAGCAAGACAGCAAGCCAGTAAGATACTGAAACACAGACAGTGAGATATTGAGCCAGTGAGACAGAGAGAAATCAAGACAGCAGGACATTGAAACAGTGAGCCTGTGAGACAATGGGACAGGGAGACAGTGAGCCCATGAAACAGTGAGACACTGAAATACTGAGACAGCAAGACAGCAAGCCCATGAGACAGTGAAAGAGTGATACATTGAGATAGCAAAACAGTGAGACAATGAGACTCTGAGCCAGTGAGACCAAGAGCCCATGAGACAGTGACAACCCTGAGACAGCAAGACATTGAGATATTGAGACAGCAAGACAGTGAGATAGTTTGACTGAGCCAGTGAGCCCATGAGACATTGAGACACCAAGACAGTAAGACAGTGAGCCCATGAGACAGTGAGACACTGAAACACTGAGACAGCAAGACTGTGAGACATTGAGCCTGTGAGACAGTGAGACACTGAAATGCTGGGACAGTGAGGCAGCAAAACAGTGAGACAGGGACTGTGAGCCAGTGAGACAGGGTGCTCATGAGACACTGAGCCATTGAAACCGCAAGACAGTGAGACTGTGAGGCTATGAGACTGTGAGTCCCTGAAACACTGAGACAGCAAGTGAGACATTGAGGCAGTGAGACTGTGAACCCATGAGATAGTGAGACACTGAAACACTGAGATCCTGAGACAGTGAGACATCGAGAATCTTGAATGGGTTTGAATAATGTCCACAGAGTTGAGAAAGATTTCAGTGAGTGTCTATGGAGTTTACGCTTCACTCACGCACACAATAAACAAATTAAAACAGAGCAGTGTAGCATGGGAGCTGGAATCTAATACTTCACTTACCTGCTTCTAAAATGTGAACTGAGATTCTTTTTAAACGGCACGTGACGTGATTAATGCTTACATGTGATGTACCTGTAGAGAAAACTGGAACCTGTGTGGGGTTAAAATGGGAGTGCTGGTCTGTGTGTGAAGAGAAAGAAGCCTTTACTAGTCACATATACATTACAGCGCAGTAAGATTCGAATACAGAGCCCAGATAAAATATTTATCAGTGTGTGTTTTATAGTGTGATAGACTTGTGTCAGACTGTTAATGTGTGTTAGATCAGTGTTATTGTGATCTCATGGTGTAATGCACCTGAACAGATCTCCTCAGTGATCAGGTGTGCAGGTGTGTTAAAGCTTTCACTCCTCTGTATGCGTCTGAGTGTTTAACCAATCATAAAAAGGCCTCTCGCCTATACAGCTAGGGTTACAGTGGGGGGCTAGTCCTCATCCTGTAACCATGACTTCCCTACTCGCATCTGTATTGCAGCTTGCCTTGCCAGTAGCTACCATTTTTATGATGGTCTTTGGTATGACCCAACCACAAATAGAACTCACAATCTCCCGGTCAAGAGGCGGACACACTAACCACTAGGCCAACTCACGGTTTAACCAATGGATGTGTTTTATTACTGCTGTTCTGTTATTCTGCAGTGTTTCTCACTCCTGATGTTACTGCCAAAGACAGGTGATGTGAGCTTGTAGATTTTTTTTAGCTCAGTGCTGTTTTTGGTATCTATCTATCTATCTATCTATCTATCTATCTATCTATCTATCTATCTATCCTTGAAGGAGAAACAGAGGTGAACATGAAAATGTCAGCAATATCTGGATTTATGTGTTTAAAGGGCAGGAGGATTAAATTCCAGCCTTCTACTATCAATCTTTTTCTTTCTTCTTCCTCCGACTCCCTCCATTCTGTCGCCACAGGAGATAAACGCATAGCCCTGAGTCAACATAGGGATGTGTGTGTGTGTGTGTGTGTGTGTGTGTGTGTGTGTGTGTGTGTGTGATGAAAGACATCTCTGCGTCTCTCTCTCTCAGAAAAGGACAAATCAAAGCAGAAGTCGGAGCCTGAAGGAGGATTTATTTACCTTTTTCATCTTTCACTCTGAGATTGTTGCTCACAAAACGAAAGGATGACAGAAGCTGTAATTAAAATCATTTAAAGATAAAACAAGGTGAAGATGAAGATGAAGGGGGAAATAGCCAAACAGTGTCTTTTCTCACCGTTGATATTTGAAGGATGGAGATGCGATAACACTAAAAACCCAATGACTAATGACTACATGATAGAGACAGTGGTGCTTGAAAGTTTGTGAACCCTTTAGAATTTTCTATATTTCTGTATAAATATGACCTAAAACATCATCAGATTTTCACACAAGTCCTAAAAGTAGATAAAGAGAACCCAGTTAAACAAATGAGACAAAAAATTATACTTGGTCATTTATTTATTGAGGAAAATGATCCAATATTACATATCTGTGAGTGGCAAAAGTATGTGAACCTCTAGGATTAGCAGTTAATTTGAAGGTGAAATTAGAGTCAGGTGTTTTCAATCAATGGGATGATAATCAAGTGTGAGTGGGCACCCTGTTTTATTTAAAGAACAGGGATCTATCAAAGTCTGATCTTCACAACACGTGTTTGTGGAAGTGTATCATGGCACGAACAAAGGAGACTTCTGAGGACCTCAGAAAAAGCGTTGTTGATGCTCATCAGGCTGGAAAGGTTACAAAACCATCTCCAAAGAGTTTGGACTCCACCAATCCACAGTCAGACAGATTGTGTACAAATGGAGGAAATTCAAGACCCTTGTTACCCTCCCCAGGAGTGGTCGACCAACAAAGATCACTCCAAGAGCAAGGTGTGTAATAGTCAGCGAGGTCACAAAGGACCCCAGGGTAACACCTAAGCAACCGAAAACCTCTCTCACATTGGCTAATATTAATGTTCATGAGTCCACCATCAGGAGAACACTGAACAATAGTGTGCATGGCAGGGTTGCAAGAAGAAAGCCACTGCTCTCCAAAAAGAACATTGCTGCTCGTCTGCAGTTTGCTAAAGATCACATGGACAAGCCAGAAGGCTATTGGAAAAATGTTTTGTGGACAAATGAGATCGAAATAGAACTTTTTGGTTTAAATGAGAAGTGTTATGTTTGGAGAAAGGAAAACACTGCATTCCAGCATAAGAACCTTATCCCATTTGTGAAACATGGTGGTGGTAGTATCATGGTTTGGGCCTGTTTTGCTGCATCTGGGCCAGGACGGCTTGCCATCATTGATGGAACAATGAATTCTGAATTATACCAGCGAATTCTAAAGGAAACTGTCAGGACATCTGTCCATGAACTGAATCTCAAGAGAAGGTGGGTCATGCAGCAAGACAACAACCCTAAGCACACAAGTCATTCTACCAAAGAATGGTTAAAGAATAAAGTTAATATGTTTTGGAATGGCCAAGTCAAAGTCCTGACCTTAATCTAATTGAAATGTGGAAGGACCTGAAGTGAGCGGTTCGTGTGAGGAATCCCACCAACATCTCAGAGCTGAAGCTGTTCTGTATGATGGAATGGGCTAAAATTCCTCCAACCCAGTGTGCAGGACTGGTCAACAGTTACCGGAAATGTTTAATTGCAGTTATTGCTGCACAAGGGGATCACACCAGATACTGAAAGCAAAGGTTCACATACTTTTGCCACTCACAGATATGTAATATTGGATCATTTTCCTCAGTAAATAAATGACCAAGTATAATATTTTTGTCTTATTTGTTTAATTGGGTTCTCTTTATCTACTTTTAGGACTTGTGTGAAAATCTGATGTTTTAGGTCATATTTATGCAGAAACATAGAAAATTCTAAAGGGTTCACAAACTTTCAAGCACCACTGTAGATAGATAGATAGATAGATAGATAGATAGATAGATAGATAGATAGATAGAGTTGTGGTCAGAAGTTTACATACAGTGATACCAAGGTCATCTTAGATATGAATGTCAGGGCAATATTTGGGCTTTCACTAGTTTATTTGAACTGTTCTTTTTCTGTGGCAGAATGATTGTACAGCATACAACTTTAATAAAAAAAAAACACTAGAATTTGGTGCACAAATTTTAATTTTCTTTGAGTTTTCTGAAATCAACACAGGGTCAAAATTATACATGCAGGGTCAAAAATTTATATATACAAATTTACATACATTTACATTACAACTGCGGAATATCTCTTGGAGCCATTTCTAAACAACTGCAAATTCCAAGATCAGTTTAAAACAATTGTATCCAAGTTATTGTGAGGTGTAGTCACTTTGCCAAGCCACTTTGCTTCAAGAAAACCCGAACTATCACCCTCAGCTGAAAGGAAATTGGTTTGGATGGTCAGGAACAACCTGGGAACCACCATGGCACAGCCCTGACATGAATTGGAAGCTGATGGATCACTGTCTACAGTTCAGTGAGTTTTATATCACCACGGACTAAGAGGCTGCTATCCAAGAAATAACCCCCGCTCCAAAATTGACACCTTCAAGCTTAACTAAAGTTTGAAGCTGACCACACAGACAAAGAAAAAGCCTTCTGGAGGAAAGCTGTATGGTCAGATGAGACAAAGATTGAGTTGTTTGGCCACAGTGATCACCATGTACCAACTGGTGGAAGTAGGATCATCATGCTCTGGGGCTGTTTTGCTGCCAGTGGAATTGGCTCATTGCACAAAGTGGATGGAATAATGAAGAAGGAGGACTACCTCAGAATTCTTCAGCATAAACAATCAGAAACTTGCATATGCATATGACAGAACAATGAACCCAAACACGCATCAGAGCTGGTTGTGGAGAATAAAGCAGGCTAACATTAAGCTGACTTCAAGCTGACAAGTCCTGTCTTCAACCCTATTGAAAACATATAGCCTTATAAGTTAAGTCCATGCCAAGAAAAAAAAAATTAATTGTACTCTACCAATTCTACTATGAAGAGTCATGAAATATCCAACTAGAATTCTGCCAGAAGCTTGCTCATAGAGAAACAAAAATGTTTGGTCAAGCTGAATCTTGCAAAGAGACATTTTACCCAAATATTAGGTGTGCTGTATGTATAATTTTGACTCGTGCTGATTTCAGAAAACCCAAAGAAAATTAAAATTTGTGCACAAATTCTAGTGTTTTTTTTATTATTAAAATTGTATGTTGTACATTCTGCCACAGAAAAAGAACAATTCAAAGAAATTAGTGAAAGCCCAAATATTGCCATGACATTCATATCCAAGATGACATTTATATCATCCACAACTGTAGATAGATACAACCCCGATTCCAAAAAAGTTGGGACAAAGTACAAATTGTAAATTAAAACGGAAGGCAATAATTTACAAATTTCAAAAACTGATATTGTATTCACAATAGAACATAGACAACATATCAAATGTCGAAAGTGAGACATTTTGAAATTTCATGCCAAATATTGGCTCATTTGAAATTTCATGACGGCAACACATCTCAAAAAAGTTGGGACAGGGGCAATAAGAGGCTGGAAAAGTTAAAGGTACAAAAAAGGAACAGCTGGAGGACCAAATTGCAACTCATTAGGTCAATTGGCAATAGGTCATTAACATGACCGGGTATAAAAAGAGCATCTTGGAGTGGCAGCGGCTCTCAGAAGTAAAGATCGGAAGAGGATCACCAATCCCCCTAATTCTGCACCGACAAATAGTGGAGCAACATCAGAAAGGAGTTCGACAGTGTAAAATTGCAAAGAGTTTGAACATATCATCATCTACAGTGCATATCATCATCAAAAGATTCAGAGAATCTGGAAGAATCTCTGTGTGTAAGGGTCAAGGCCGGAAAACCATACTGGGTGCCCGTGATCTTCGGGCCCTTAGACGGCACTGCATCACATACAGGCATGCTTCTGTATTGGAAATCACAAAATGGGCTCAGGAATATTTCCAGAGAACATTATCTGTGAACACAATTCACCGTGCCATCCGCCGTTGCCAGCTAAAACTCTATAGTTCAAAGAAGAAGCCGTATCTAAACATGATCCAGAAGCGCAGACGTCTTCTCTGGGCCAAGGCTCATTTAAAATGGACTGTGGCAAAGTGGAAAACTGTTCTGTGGTCAGACGAATCAAAATTTGAAGTTCTTTATGGAAATCAGGGACGCCGTGTCATTCGGACTAAAGAGGAGAAGGACAACCCAAGTTGTTATCAGCGCTCAGTTCAGAAGCCTGCATCTCTGATGGTATGGGGTTGCATTAGTGCGTGTGGCATGGGCAGCTTACACATCTGGAAAGACACCATCAATGCTGAAAGGTATATCCAGGTTCTAGAGCAACATATGCTCCCATCCAGACGACGTCTCTTTCAGGGAAGACTTTGCATTTTCCAACATGGCAATGCCAAACCACATACTGCATCAATTACAGCATCATGGCTGCGTAGAAGAAGGGTCCGGGTACTGAACTGGCCAGCCTGCAGTCCAGATCTTTCACCCATAGAAAACATTTGGCGTATCATAAAACGGAAGATATGACAAAAAAGACCTAAGACAGTTGAGCAACTAGAATCCTACATTAGACAAGAATGGGTTAACATTCCTATCCCTAAACTTGAGCAACTTGTCTCCTCAGTCCCCAGACGTTTACAGACTGTTGTAAAGAGAAAAGGGGATGTCTCACAGTGGTAAACATGGCCTTGTCCCAACTTTTTTGAGATGTGTTGTTGTCATGAAATTTAAAATCACCTAATTTTTCTCTTTAAATGATAAATTTTCTCAGTTTAAACATTTGATATGTCATATATGTTCTATTCTGAATAAAATATGGAATTTTGAAACTTCCACATCATTGCATTCCGTTTTTATTTACAATTTCTACTTTGTCCCAACTTTTTTGGAATCAGGGTTGTAGATAGATAGATAGATAGAGAGAGAAACAGTTAGATGTAGAGTGATAGAGTAAAAGAGAGACAGACAGAGTCTGCTTTATGAATAAATGTAAATAGATAGATAACATCTATCTATCTATCTATCTATCTATCTATCTATCTATCTATATAGATAGATCTATCTATGCTTGTCTCTATTTATTTCTCTCTATCGCTTTGTTTCTGTGTATCTGTATTAATATTGTGAGCTTTACCTCTATAATGAGTGTACATAAATATAAAAATATACTTATATTAAAAGTGAGATGATGTGAATTAAAGGATGTGTAACACTGCTGTGTGTTTTCATAAAGAATGTAAAGAGAAATCTCTGCATGAGTAATCACATTTACATTTGATTTGGTTTTTATGCTGAGCTCAACTCTTCACCTCTGTGTGTCACTGAGGCTCGAGGCGAAACCCACAAACCTCCAACATGCTAAATATGAGGAGATCATTCTGACCTGCCAAATATCAGTTTCTTTCTCTGTTTACATTCACCTTTTTAACAGGAGATCTTTTCTGTGTAAATCAGGGTAGAGTGCACACACACAAGGTTGATCTCCAATCTGGCTTGCTAATGGTGGGAAGTTATAAAGCACTTTATTTTAATGAATTTCTGATTGAAGGAACAAACAGTCTGTAAACATCCAGGCAGTTCTTTTTAGCTTTCATGTTTTATAAATAGGTTTAATAGGTGTTTGTTTTCTTAGTGGGTGCCATAGGGACCATGTGTTGATCATTTCCTGAGAATGGTCTCAGGATTAAGAGCGGATATAAAACAGTAAAACTACTGATCCATCACTAAACAAAACTAATCCTCTTTAAGAACATAAATGATGCGGTCTATAAAGCACATTGTTTTGTAGGGGAAACACTTTCAGTGACCTCAAAAACCTCTGCAATTTGGCTTCGAGGACCCTAATTTAGCATGATTTTGCAAACAACTGAAGGAAGGGAGAAAAAAAACAGGAAAAGAATCGCAGCTCCACTTAATCATGATGCTTGTTTAATTTCCCCACTGATCACTGTGCTGTCACAAGTCATTTCCTAATTACACCAAAAGTAACGGAGGGATATTAAGTGATTTTCCTGCTTGATGGAAAACATTTGCTTTGAATCAAATATCAGGAAAATGGTACGGGATTATATCTCTCTCTCTCACTCACACACATAAAATCATGAAAGATATAGATGAAAGGGGGGAACCTTTCAGACATCATCAGATGTTGAGATGTGAAAGCACAGCCCTGTCTCTCTTGAAGCTAATTCACAGCAGGCCCATTTCCTCACTATAAATACCATCAATGATCAGACAATTGTCTTTTAATTTGCTCTCAACTACCTTTTCACTATAAAAAGCCTCATAAGTTTAAATAAACATGGACACAACTGTCAAACTCAGTGTCTATTTGTAGAAATTGACCATTAGATCTGTAGAAAGAAAACATCCAACAATGCAAATATACATAAAGAACCAAGAGTTGGGACAAAAATGTAAAAAAAAAAAAAAAAAGTTTTATAAAAATAAATGAGTAAAGTAACTAACTAGATTTGGAGACTTACAGTGAGGGTTTAGGCTTCAATATTTAGCTGTGGAAAGTTCCTGGTATTCAGAGTGGGGTTACACACGAAACACTTAGACAATTCATTTAAGTTTCACACTGAGATAATTAAAAATAACCTACAGGTAAAATTTGAGTTTTTTTGAGTAAAAGTGTCCGAGACCACCACCTTTAAACACAAGTGAAAAAGGACCAAAGGAAGAAGAAAGTGTTTTTTTTTTATGTTGTTTTAAAATTAAAAATTATTTTAAAAATAAAAAGACTAATATGATGATTTATGAATGAGAAGCAGGTGAGCACTTTAACTCTAATAAGAGTCTTGTATGTTGCTAATATACTACTGCGTGAATAGTTCTAATTGTAATGATCACATTAAATCACTGGTTTCACTGAATATAATGACTTCCACACTCATTAAACAGCAGCACATAGAATAGCACTTGATCCAGTGAACCTTGTTATTTTTCCATAAAACTCAAACTATTCACTGTAAGTAATCTTAAAAAAGTTCTTATTATACACAACTGAAGAAATTTTCACTTACTTATAACGTTTCAATGTCTTTCTTAGCTGACATCTTGATCACATTCTAACACTTGGCGTCTCTGGCCACCGCTGAATGGTACACATGACCTAGAAATTTAGCTGATTTCTAGGTCACATGCACCATCCAGCAGTGGCCAAAGATGCCAAGCATTAGATGTGATCAAGATGTCAGCTAAGAAAGACATCGAAACGTCATAAGTAAGTGAAAATTTCTTCAGTTGTGTTTAAGATTAGTTATCAACCAGCTGGATGAAACTTTGAGATTATTCATTGTAAGATGCCATGTCCTCTACTTGAAATTTTTTATAGACTTACAATTAATTAATTAATTAATTAATTAATTTGTGTCATATTTATGCTTTTAATATAAGATGACATTCCATATTTTTAGTGCATTTTCAACCCAAAAAAGTCAACCCGGACCTCATTTCCACCTGGTTGTTTCATGTGTCTTCATGATTATATCTGGATCAGGATTATCCAGATACAGAAATAGTTTTTGTAAAATATAAAACAGATTTAAATGTGTTCCCTCAGACCACCTCAGAAGAAAGTCTGAGACACATTTCATCCAAATGCTGTACAAGTATAAATACATCCATCTCTCCAAAACACAGTCGACAGCCAAAACCGCTCCCACGCTCAATACTCGGTACAGAAACACACATGATCCATGACTGCTGATGGTCACTATTTTTCATTCATCAACCATCGTTCAGTTGGTGGTCAGGTATTGAGCTGATTTGCATGTTAGACACAATGCTAACTAGAAACACATTAGGATTAAAGTTTGTGGATAACATTTTATCTGGATACAAAACACAGGAAGTGACCAGGTGTAAATGGGGTCTAAATTGTCAAGAACACAAAATATCCAAAAACATAAAACAGTTCAGTGAAGTAATATTAAACCTTCACAAACAGTCAACAATGAACAGTAGCACAAATTCGATCCAGAAAGTTCTTTAATAAAAACTAGATCAGTAAAGTAACACTGACCCTGTAAAAATGGCCAATAATGCAAATTAGCTTTGGAAAACAATTAATAATGAAAACTAGCCCTGCAAAAATGAAGATTAATGGACAAGAGCCCAAATTAAATCCATATTGTACCATGAAAAACTTAAAATACACCAATAAAACATTTTTCATGTGGCGTAAGCCATTTAAAAATAGGCAACAGTGTTAATTAGTTCTATAAAAATGAACACAAATTAGTGCCACTATAAAAATAGCCAATAATGCAAATCAGCGCTGTAAAATTAACCAGTAATGTGTACCTAAACTTTTTTTTAGCACTGATTAAAAATGTTAATTACATCTGTAAATAAACTCAAACAAACAAACAAACAAACAAACACCTGGCATAATATTAAATCTGTAAATTAGTACAAGCACTTTAACAATGCTCCAATAAAATGAATTATGTCCATAAACACTGTGCACCAGTCATCCTGTGCACACAGCCAGTATTGTGAATGTGATATGTAAAGTACTACAATCCTCGTAAGGCAGGTTACTGAGGCCAATAGAAACAGGTAACCAGTAAGTTGCCCAGCAAAAAATGTGTACTATGAATTAACTATTAATTATTAAGTATGCATTACATGAATTAGCCATGTAAAATAAGCAAATTACATGAATTTCTAAAGTACCTTTAGTCTTGTAGGACCTATTAATTAACACTAGCACTGTAGCAATGGCTAATTAGCTCAATAGAAATTTGTCTTATAGAAATGGTCAATAATGTGGTCAAAAATAGCCCCATAATATTAACCAATAATGTGAATTTGCAAATTATCTTTATTTCTGTAGTACTGGTTAATAGTGCTAGTATTGTAAAATTGCACTAGTAAAAAATTAATTAGCACAATAGCAACAGCAACTGAGATGTGAGAAAATGAGCCAAACTTGATTCATAAATACCACCATGAAATGCCCTGTTGTGTAAATACAACACTGCGAACTTTAAATGGCAATAAATTCTCTTCCTGCTTAAGTCGGTCCGACGGATTGTAATAATACCTCCATGTGTAATCCATCCCCTAGGAATAGATATTTCAGGCTTGTTAATGATAAGGGTAATGATACTTCTGTGTATTTATCTTAGATTATGTGGCTGTTAGAAGATTAATAACCCTGTGGTCGCTTTTCAAATGGAGGCGAGTCCTGGCAAAGTCCTGGAGTGCGATGAAAAGCTTCTTGTGTGTGGATTCGTTTAGTCTGAGAAATGAGCGACGGCGGCTCGGAGGTGAAAAGGCATTTGGCAAGACTTTGTATTTCCTGAAGAAAAGAACTTTTTTTTCCCCTCCCTGCAAAGATTTCCGCTACACTGATTAAACAGTGCCGAAGGGGCTCCAGTAGATGAAGATTTGCACAATTAAGTTAATTTAAATCTCAGGAGCAGCATTTCCTCCAAAACACAGAAAGTACTATTTTCTGATTATCACATAATAATAGGCTGTCATTTCATCTGCCAAGTGAGAGGTTGACTTTATAAATTGCCCCCAGATCCACACAGGGATCATAGAATCCTTTAGAATGATTCCCTAAGGTCCTTTAGCTAATTATAGTAAGTAGCTAATATACAGACAAACATGTGACCACTTTATTTCCAAACTGAAAATGTAAAGCCAACATTTCCTGCACACTACTTTGGTAATTCATTTGATTCACTGCAAATGATTCACAGCTTCTGAAGACACTAATAAATCAAGAACACACTATTGGACCAAATAAATCACAAATGCAAAATTAATATGATGATTAAATAAATAAGAAACAATACACACATTAAAGCCCTTTCCATAAACATGACATGTCAATGATCTGGACTGGAAAACACTTCAGTCATCATATTTTGTTATTGTATTTAAGTACTATTTTGGAAGATCTGTATTTTACGCAACCAACTATTTTTTTTACCTTCAAAGTACCAATTACAAATCTCAAATGGCAGGACATTTTTCTTAGTAAGATTTTCATTGTTGTTGTTTTGCTGGAGTTACCAAATCATACAGGATGAGGAGTCTCATTTGCCTGCCACATAAAAATTAAATAGCCTTTAAATTTCAAATTATGTAAAAACAGTTACTAGAAGTTTGGTAAATTATCAAGTTAAATTAGCTAGCTAGTTTAATTCTGCAAATTAACTTGCTAAATAAATAGCAAGTGAGTTTTGTTTTCATTACTAATGTGACTTAGCACTCATGACAAGGGGCGTAGCACCAAATTCTGGGCCCTATGCACAAGCAGTGGCCATGGGCCCCAAAAAAAGCTCAGCAGTTAACAATGCTGAAAGTATCTAACAACTTTTAATGTAGGCTATTTGCTTTCACATTTGGGCTCACCTTTCTTGGGAAAGAAGTTTGTGAGCAGTTGCTTTCCCTCATTTCTTTTCTTGTCTCTTTCCTGCCTCTCTTTTTGTTTCTGAAAACCAGATTTTGTTTTCTTGTGCATCATCTTCCATAGCACAGATAGCCCACAATGCGCAGTACTGCTTCAGCAGAATGAATGTTACGTTAAATACACCTAGTTAAAAAGCCCGGTGAAAGCAGACTAAAACATTTCGTGCAAAGGGTGGGGGGGGCCTGTCCTCAGACACTATATGTAGGCAAGGACACACAATTCAATCCATTAATCAAACAATTTATTTACCCAAAACATTATATTTACATTAGTTAGCAACATATATTGTGATCTTTAAATGGTATTGATATTTAAAGGAAAATAAAATTACAGACTCCTCAAGGGCCCTCCCCCCACTTGGGGCCCTGGTAACTCAGTCCCCCTTTCCCCCCACTACGACGCCCCTGCTCATGACAAAAGCAGTATTAAATATGAGCTAACCTGCAATCCAACTTCAAGGTTTGTATGAGTTAGGAGAATATGTTTTTGCATGACTGACTGATTAGTGATCTCGCTGGCCATGCAGAGTTGCACATGTGCTCAAAAACAAAATATGCACTAAATTTGTTTTAGATTTCTTTAACTGTTTGACATGAATGTAGATGAAAGTAGAAGAAGCCTTTATTTGTCATGTGTACACTGAAATACAGTGAAATTCCTCCTCTGCATTTAACCCATCTGAAGCAGTGAACACACATGCACACACAAGTGAGCAATGAACACACACATATCCAGAGCATTGGGCAGCTAAGCAACAGCACCCAGGGAGCAGTTGGAGGTTAGGTGCCTTGCTCAAGGGCACTTCAGCCATGATGCAGAGGGAGAGGAAAGTGCTATGTATTCACTCAACTCACCTCACATTTTTCCTGCCAGTCCTGAGAATCAAACTGGCAACCCTTTGGGCCCAAGCCTGCTTCTCTGACCTTTAGGCCATGACTGCCCCCATGGCCTGATTATCAGAGGTGCCAACATCTACAGCATTATGACACCATTTTTGACTCACTGCTACAGCAACATGGGAGATGCCCGAAAAATACACTTCCCTGTTATGTCAGTTAAAACTACAGCCAATAAAATGTAATTGGTAGAAAAGGCAATTCACTGAAGGGGGAAAAGTCTGGGGCATAAAGTCTTTGCTTCCAGGAGAGGTTACATTAAAATAAATAAATTTTAAAAAGTGTCACTCTTTTGATGGCTAGTTCTTAAGGTTTACTAAACAATAAAAAGAATTTTAAAAACCCACTCATCTCACTCACTCATTTTCATCTGCTTATCCGTGGCCGGGTCGCGGAGGCAGCAGTCTGAGCATGGAAGCCCAAACTTCCCTCTCCCCAGACACCTCGGCCAGCTCCTCGGGAAGAACACCGAGGTGTTCCCAGGCCAGCCGAGAGACATAGTCCCTCCAACGTGTCCTGGGTCTTCCCTGGGGCCTCCACCCAGGGGGACATGCCTGGAACACCTCCCCAGGGAGGCGTCCAGGAGGCATCCAAAAGAGATGCCCGAGCCACCTCAGCTGATTCCTCTCGATGTGGAGGAGCAGCGGCTCTACTCCGAGCTCCTCCCGAGTGAGGGTGAGAAGCACAGTATCTCTAAGGGAGCACCCAGCCACCCTGTGAAGGAAACTCATTTCGGCCACTTGTATCCACGATCTTGTTCTTTCAGTCATTACCCAAAGCTCATGACCATAGGTGAGAGTCGGAACGTAGATCAACCGGTAAATCGAGAGCTTCGCCTTTTGGCTCAGCTCCTTCTTCACCACGACGGACCGGTAAAGTGACCGCATCACTGCGGAGGCTGCACCGATCCGCCTGTCGATCTCACGCTCCATCCTTCCCTCACTCGTGAGCAAGATCCCAAGATACTTAAACTCCTCCACTTGAGGCAGGATTTCTCCACCAACCTGGAGAGGACAAGCCACGCTTTTCCGGTCGAGAACCATGACCTCAGACTTGGAGGTGCTGATTCTCATCCCAGCCACTTCACACTTGACTGCAAACTGCCCCAGTGCATGCTGAAGGTCCTGGTTTGAAGAAGCCAACAGGGCAACATCATCCGCAAAAAGCAGAGAAGAAATTCTGTGGTTCTCAAACAGGATTCCCTCTGGCCCCTGGCTGCGCCTAGAAATTCTGTCCATAAAAATTATGAACAGAACCGGTGACAAAGGGCAGCCCTGCCGGAGTCCAACATGCACTGGGAACAGGTCTGACTTACTGCCGGCAATGCGAACCAGACTCCTGCTCCATTTGTACAGGGACTGGACAGCCCTTAGCAAAGAGCCCCGAACCCCATACTCCCGAAGCACCCCCTACAGGATACCATGAGGGACACTGTCGCATGCCTTCTCCAGATCCACAAAGCACATGTGGACTGGTTGGGCAAACTCCCATGAACCCTTGAGCACACTATGAAGGGTATAGAGCTGGTCCAGTGTTCCATGACCAGGACGAAAACTGCATTGTTCCTCCTGGATCCAAGGTTCGACTGTTGGCTGAATTCTCCTCTTCAGTACCCTGGAGTAAACCTTCCCGGGGAGGCTGAGAAGTGTGATTCCCCTATAATAATAATTGGAGCACACTCTCCAGTCCCCTTTCTTAAAAAGAGGGACCACCACCCCAGTCTGCCACTCCAAAGGCACTCTCCCTAACTGCCACGTGATGTTGCAGAGGCATGTCAGCCAAGACAGCCCCACAACATCCAGAGACTTGAGATACTCAGGGATGACCTCATCCACCCCCGGTGCCTTGCCACTGAGGAGCTTGCAAACCACCTCAGTGACTTCGGCTTGTGTAATGGACGAGTCCACCTCTGAGTCATCAGCCTCCACTTCCTCAGTGGAAGACATGATGGTGGGATTGAGGAGATCCTCGAAGTATTCCTTCCACTGCCCGACAATATCCCCAGTCAAGGTCAACAGCTCCCCACCCACACTGTAAACAGTGTTGGCAGAGTACTGGTTCCCCCTCCTGAGGCGCCGGAAGGTTTGCCAGAATTTCTTCGAGGCCGACCGATAGTCCTCCTCCATGGCCTCACTGAACTCTTCCCAGTTCCAAGTTTTTGCCTTCACAACTGCCCGAGCTGCGGCACGCCTGGCCTGCCGATACCCGTCAGCTGCCTCAGGAGTCCCGGAGGCCAACATGGCCCGATAGGACTCCTTCAGCTTGACGGCATCCCTTACTTCCGGTGTCCACCGCCGGGTTCGGGGATTGCTGCCACGACAGGCACCGGAGACCCTGCGGCCACAGCTCTGAACAGCCGCGTCGACAATGGAGGCAGAGAACATGGTCCACTCAGACTCAATGTCCCCCACCTCCCTCGGAAGCTGGGAGAAGCTCTCCCGGAGGTGGGAGTTAAAGACCTCCCCGACAGAGTGCTTGGCCAGACGTTCCCAGCAGACCCTCACCATATGTTTGGGCCTGCCAGGTCTGTCTGGCTTCCTCCTCTGGCAGCAGATCCAACTGACCACCAGGTGGTGATCAGTTGACAGCTCAGCCCCTCTCTTCACCCGAGTGTCCAAGACATAGGGCCGGAGATCAGATGAAACGACAACAAAGTCGATCATCGACCTCCGACCTAAGGTGTCCTGGTGCAACGTGCACTTATAGACACCCCTATGCTCGAACATGGTGTTCGTTATGGACAAACTGTGACTAGCACAGAAGTCCAATAACAAATCACCACTCGGGTTCAGATCGGGGAGGCCATTCCTCCCAATCATGCCCCTCCAGGTGTCACTGTCGTCACCCACGTGAGCATTGAAGTCTCCCAGTAGAACAATGGAGTCCCCAGTCTGAGCACCTCTCAGTACCTCTCCCAGGGCCTCCAAGGCGGCCAGATACTCTATACTGCTATTCGGCCCATAGGCACAAGCAACAACAAGAGCCCTCTCCCTGACCCGAAGGCGCAGAGAGGTGACCCTCTCGTTCACTGGGGTAAATTCCAACACATGGCGGCTGAGCTGGGGAGCTATAAGCAAGCCCACACCAGCCCGCCACTGCTCACCATGGGTGACTCCAGAGAAGTGGAGAGTCCAGCCCCTCTTGAGGAGCTGGGTTCTGGAGCCCAAGCTGTGCATGGAGGTGAGCCCGACTATCTCTAGCCGGTACCTCTCAACCTCCCGCACAATCTCAGGCTCTTTTCCCCCCAGCGAAGTGACATTCCATGTCCCAACAGCTAGCCGCTGTGTTCGGGGATCAGGTCGTCTAGACCCCTGCCTTTGACTGCCACCCAAGCCACACTGCACTGGCCCCCTACGGCTACCTCTGTGGGTGGTGAACCCACAGGAGGTCGGGCCCACATCACCGCTTCGGGCTGAGCCTGGCCAGGCCCCGTGGGCAAAATCCCGGCCACCAGGTGCTCGCCTACGAGCCCCAACCCCAGGCCTGGCTCCAGGGTGGGGCCCCAGCTGCGCCATACCAGGCGATGTCACAGGCCTTGATTTTTTTAATTTCCATAAGGGGGTTTGGTGAACTACTCTTGGTCTGGCCTGTCACCTAGGACCTGTCTGCCTTGGGAAACCCTAACAAGGGTGTAATGCCCCCAACAACATAGCTCCTAGGATCATTCAAGCACACAAACCCCTCCACCACAATAAGGTGGCAGTTCTAGGAGGGGTAAAAAAAAAACAAATAAAATTGCACATCATGGTGATTTGTTTGATCTATGTGCTATTTTATTTTGACTCGCTGCATTGATGCATATGTTGATTCATTCTGAAAACTTAAGTCTGAATTAGTTCAGATTTTATCAAGCAGTGTTAGCTCCATGATAATTTTTTTTAAGCAGATATTTTAAATATTTTTATAAATGTGAGATGGTTTATGTTTTTCTTGCACTGTTCTGGAGTCTGAGACAGAAAAGAAGGGAAATAAGTAGGAGAAAAATGATAGCACTCTCAGAACCTGTTGCTTCATGCAGTGATCATAATTATCAGTCAGAAAGGCTCCAAGTGAAATTTACCTGCTAGCAGTAATTACAGCATGTCTCTCTTTCTTTCTCTCTGCCTCATGTTTGCCATGGTTACCATTCATATGCGCATTTCATACACCAATTTATTTATTTTTTGCTCTTCTACAAAACCACCACGTAAGTGAGCTGTGTGTGTTGGTAAAAGAAGTGTTAAATTTGTCAGTATAATTTTGTTATAAAAGGTGATGCAAATGAAGCACACAATAGAATGGCAGAAAATGCAAAAATTTGGAATGAGAAGCAGAAGTTGCATGTTTCATAGTGGCTACATCACACTAGTAGTGCAGGTTATGCTAAATGGACTCCAGGTATTGATAATACTGTTTTAAAAAGTACACTGAATGAAAGCTGAGACCTAAGGGCAAAAAAAAAGATGAAACGATGAACCCATATTAAAATTTCTTTCCAACTAAAATCATGTTTATTTCATTCAAGGCAAATTTTGTTTCCCCATGATTCATCTGGCTTAAAATAGGTTTTCACAGGGTGTTAAGTGTCAGAATGCAGGCACTTACAGATGTATGTGCAGAGGAGAGCAGGGAGCAAACTTGTAATGAAGCCAAATTGCAAAATGAGACGTGTGGTCAAAAGGCAGACAGACAATGGTCGGTCGATCGGCAAACAGGGTAATACAGAAGAGACAAGAAGCGTAGACAAAGATAGTGAGGGTCAGAATAACTAGAGTCAGGCAGAAAGGCTTGATATAGACTGGAAAACACAGAATGATACACCTCATTGCAAAGGCAATGAGGTGGAGTGAGTGAGGCTTAAGACAAGTGGCTGATGAGTTGTGAATGAGCTACAGCTGAGTTCAATAAGCTGGTGACAGAGGGCGCTGTGCTCTCTGGGCGTTGTAGTCCTGATTAGCCATGTTTGTAGTTTAGCTAGTGCTGTTCTCAGTGCCTTTACTGACAGAACACCACCCCTCAAGGAGCTCCCTCTGAGAGCTGAATTCTTCCTGGGGCACCCTCTCCTCCTAAGTGAAGCTTTGTCAGGGTGTTGTGCATGGAATTCTTGCTTTAGCAGAGGATCTAGAATGTCCTTGGCTCTCACCCAGCTTTGTTCCTCTGGCCCGTAGCCCTCCCAGTCTACCAGATACCGGACTTAACCTCTTCTGTGTCTGGAATCAAGTATTCTGTTTATCTGGTAGATGGACTCACCTTCTAGGCTTAACAATGGGTGCTCTTGGATGGAAGTGTTCTCAGCAAGAGGGCCCAGAATCGCAGGTTTCAGACAGGAAACATGAAACGTGGGGGATATCCAGCTGTGTGGGGGGACTCTAACCTGTACAAGACATCGTTGATACACCCAAGTACTTTAAAGGGGCTGATATAGCATGCCTGTAGCTTCCGGCAAGTGCTTGGTTCTCTGAGGTTTCTTGTGGAGACCCATACTCTGTCACCTGGGGCGAAATCTGGGTTGTTGTTTCTGTGTTTATCTGCATATTCTTTGTATTTGGTGTTAACCGTCTCAGTGTGTTGATGTACCTCCTCCCATATGGCTTGGCTATGAGAGAACCAATCCTCAACTGCTTGTACCTGTGCATCGTCCCAGGGGAACAGGGGCGGTTGGTAGCAGAGTATGCACTGAAAGGGTGTTAGTTGCATAGCAGAGTGTTTGAGTTCTGTGTATACTTGGCCCATGGAAGGAATCGAGACCAGTCCCCCTGGTTCCTCATATGGAAGATTCTTAGAAAGCATCCGATCTCTTAGTTGGCCTATTCCACTTGGCCGTTAGATTGGGGATGATAACCGGATGTGAGACTCACTGAAACTCCTAACCGTTCCATGAAACAGGTCCATAAGCGTGAGATGAACTGGGGACCCCGGTCGCTGATTATGTCCTCAGGGATGCCAAAGTACCTGAACACCTGTTGGAACAGCAATTCAGCTGTTTGGAGTGCCGTGGGGATGCCAGGTAAAGGAATGAGTTTCAGAGCTTTGGAAAATCTGTCAATTGTCACCATGATGGTGGTATTGCTCTGGGAGGGAGGTAGATCTGTGATGAAATTAATGACTAGATGGGACCAGGGTCTTTGAGGGGTGAAATTAAAATGTAAAGAAGCATGCCCATCTGGATTGGTGCAATCTTTTGGCCTTCTTAAGATATTTGAGATTCTTATGGTTGGTTAGGATCACAAAGGGGTACGTGGCTCCCTCCAGCCAGTGTCTCCACTCCTCGAGAGTGAGTTTGATGGTAAGCAGTCCTCTGTTCCCAATATCATAATTCTTCTCTGCAGAGGTGAGTTTCTTAGTGAAGAATGCCACTGGGTGAAGCTTGTGTCTCTCGCCATCTTATAGGAGGAGTCTTGTGGGACAAGACTCCTCCTACTCCTGTGTCAGAGGCATCGACTTCAACCGTGAATGGCTTGGTCAGGTCAGGGTGCTGTATGACCAGGGCGGAGGTGAAGGTGTTCTTGAGCCGATTAAAGGCTTCTTCTGCTGAAGTTCCAGTGGAGATGCTTGGGTCCCTTCTTGAGCAGGGCCGTTGGGGAGCAGCAATTGTGCTGAAGCTTCTAATAAAGCAACAGGAGAAGTTGGTAAAGCCTAATAAAATGTTGAAGCTCCTTTATGAATGTGGGTACTGGCCAGGACGTGACCGCAGATACCTTGGAGGAATCCATGCTGACTCCTAGAGCCCTGCACTCCCGCGGGAGTCCCACGGGACCCGCCGCAAAGCAGTGCGGCGCGGGACAAATTTTGAAAGCTCATTGCAGGCGCGGGCGGGACCGGAAGTGCACATATGCGCGCGCGGGCAGGAGCGGGAGTGCACATATGCGGCGCGGGTGGGAGCGGTGATAAGCTGCAGTCCTGCTAACTAAAAACATGTTTGAAATCAAATTTATAAATTATTAATTTATGTCTATCATATATAATTTGTGCTGGATATTTTATTTGGCATTAATAAAAACATTTTAAGATGCCTATGGCCAAGTTTACATTAGACCGTATCTGTCTCGTTTTCTTCGTGGATGCACTGTCCGTTTACATTAAAACGCCGGGAAACGGGAATCCACCAGCGTCCACGTATTCAATCTAGATCGTGTCTGGTCCGGTGCTGTGTAAACATTGAGAATACGCGGATACGCTGTGCTGAGCTCTATCTGGCGTCGTCATTGGACAACGTCACTGTGACATCCACCTTCCTGATTCGCTGGCGTTGGTCATGTGACGCGACTGCTGAAAAACGGCGTGGACTTCCGCCTTGTATCACCTTTCATTAAAGAGTATAAAAGTATGAAAATACTGCAAATACTGATGCAAATACTGCCCATTGTGTAGTTATGATTGTCTTTAGGCTTGCCATCCTTCCACTTGCAAGTGGTAAGTGATATGCACTGAGAGCACACACACAGCGGCTCAGTCCCGAATTACTGCTCTGTGAGCTGCGCAGGGCCGGAGTGCGCACCCTCCAGAGGGCACTCGCTGTTCAGGGCGGAGTGATTTGGAGCACAGGATGCCTGCGGAGCCGAGCGTATCCGTGTATTGGTGTTGCTGTGTGCATGTTAATCATTTTAAAAACGTTAATCTGATGATCCGCTGATACGGTCTAATGTAAACCCCACCTAAATTTGCAGAGAGAGTCAGATTGCCAGATTGAGTGAGGAATGGCATCTTAAATTTGCCATTGATCACCCTAACGGGAAATCCTTTGATCACTAATGACTCGCCGTTCACACCCAGCCTCCAGTGACCCACACTAACATGATACCTCAATGACACCTTAGATGAGCTGGTCATCAGAATTATGATTCTGATTCAGGAGAGGATAAATATCTCTCGTTCGTTTCTCGATTCTTTTCCTCTTCCGTGTTTGAGATCTCCGATCATGGCAGAAGAGCAGAGCTCCTTTACTGAATCTCACAGTGCTTCAAAAGTAAGTGCTGGTTTAAAAAGAGGTACATTTACCCTTAAAAAGTCAAGAGTCCTGAAATTGGACATTTGGAAGTCGTTCTCACTCGTGTACGACGCGGATGGAAATCAGCTGCCCTTTGCTTGCTGTGATAAGTGCCAAAAGGTTCTGACATACAACGGCCATAAATCAGGTATATCAGGCCTGAATCGCCATGTATGTACTGTGTTAAAAGGACAACAATTGTTGGAGTTCAGAGGGAACAACGCAAAAGTGACAGATGCGTTGAAGGCAAAGACCGTGGAGAAATGTGTTGATTTTGCTGCTGCGGACCTCCGCCCGTATGACAGCATCGCTGGTCAGGGATTAGCTCAGTTTGCTCAATACTTAGTTGACACGGCAGCCACAATAGGCAAATTCGATGTGCGAGATCTTCTGCCCCATCCAACAACTGTGTCACGTCATGTAGATGATAGGGCACTCAAATTTAGAAGAGCTTTTGTTGATGACATAAACGAGACGATTGGGAAATACGGGTGTGCTGTGACAACAGATGTCTGGACTGAAACATATCGCAAAACCTCTTTCCTCTCAGCCACCCTGCATTACATCAATTCAGACTACAACTTACAGTCTAGAGTGCTATTTTCTGCCCCATTTGATGAAGGAACCTCAAAGACTGGAGACAATATTCGTGCTTTATTATTTCAGGATTTAAGAGCCTTCGGAATCGATTGTTCAGTCTTGGGGAAAAAGATTGTGTTTGTGACAGATAGAGGAGCGAATATGATAGCCTCCTTATGAGGATTCACAAGGCTAAACTGCAGTGCCCATGTACTGAATTTAGTTCTCTCGCATGCCCTGTCTCCTACTGTGATGAGCGAAGTCCCTGAAGCAGGCCAGCTGATTAGCGACGCGAAGAAGCTGGTCAGCTATTTTAAACATTCCGGCCTGCAAGTCAAGCTGACGAAGTCTCTCAAACAGTCAGTGGAGACGAGATGGAATTCGACTGTAGACATGCTGGATTCTATCTCACAGCAGTATGACGAGGTGACAACAGTTCTACTTGAAAAAAACCAATATGACAAAATAAGCTGCATCGATAAACAGATCCTTGCATCCCTGGTGGTGTTTCTCAAACCCTTCCAAGACGCAACGAATGACCTGGAGTCTGACAATATGGCATTAAGTGCTGCGCTTGTTCTGCCATGGTCCGTGAAGTTAAGGGAGCATTGTGAAGTGGCCAAGGCTGACCCCCTAGTCAGTGTCATCGCATCTGCGTGTGCACAACGCCTAGACGCACTGCTGTCACCAAGTCACCTTGTCCCAAATGGAATTGACATGCTGTATAAAGTAGCAACTTTCCTTACTCCAAAGCTGCGTCATCTTAGGATGATCAATGCAAATGAAAGACAATACGTGATGGAAGCTGTGAAAGAGATGACCGAGGAGTTGGGGATTGATGTCCAAACTGATGAAAGCGTGGAGCCACCTCCACCTAAAAAGGTCACTTTTCGTGAGTTTGAGGAATGGGAGGATGTCGGTGCTATGGGTGCTGAATCAAAGTCTGTAAACTCTGAGATTGATGATTATCTGAAAGTGAAACTCATTGGATCCAAATCACACCAATCTAAAGATATCCTGCTGTGGTGGAAAAATCACTGCTATGACTTTCCCACACTTACCAAACTGGCACGGCATGTACTGGCCATTCCAGGTTCCAGCGCACTATCCGAGCGCGCGTTCAGCATATGTGGTCGCATACTGGAGGAAAGGCACAGTATGTTGAAGCCCTCAACAGTGAACAATTTGCTGTTTCTCCATAGCTGTTCAAAAAACCCGATATCCTAAGCAATAGGCTTAGTTGTTTCGTTTACCTGCGTTTGATTTTCTCGTTTTTCTTATTCATATTCAAACAAGGTCAGCTATGTTATATTGAGTTTAACACTTGCACGGAGGCTCAAGCCCAAATAGTTTTAGAAATGTGCAACCATAGCCCTATAATGTCTACAGTAGCCTATACTGTCGATTTTTTGTTGTTGTAGGCTAGGACTGTGTTTTGTTATAACATTTATATATGCTGTGCTTATAGGGTATTCTATAGGATATTCTAGTTAGAAATGCTTAACAAATGTAAACTGGGTTAGCCTAATGTTTTGTATGGCTGAACAATAAATATACCAAATTTCCACTTGGAATTATGTGCTTGCCTGTCTTTTATTATTATTATTATTATTATTAGTGCTGTAAAAAATGTCACGTTATTATTGCGTTAACTTGACTCAATTTTAACGGCGATAATTTTTTTTATCACGAGATTAACGCTCTGTGACATGATGTAGGTTTTTCATAAGCTTTTGAAACTAGTAGAGATGGGATTTATGGCTCTTTGATGGGATCCGCATCTTTGTGATCCGTTCTTTGAAAAGAGCCGTTCAGAAGACTGGCTCATTTGGCTCTTTTTAAATATTTATTCAGTTTTAAGAAGACAGTGTCTGTAAACTCAATGCTATCCCAGAAATCCTTCCTGTAATATGCAAATTTGGCCGCCTCTGATTGGACAGCGCGATGCATCAACAGGCAGAAAAAGTGTAAAAGTACGAAATGTGTTAAGTGAGATGAAACAGTAAAGATCAGATTCAATGCAATATTTATCAACGAACAACTTAAAGTTAATATAATAGTGTACTTTATATTATAATCAAGCATGTCAAGCCTACCGTCACTGTGTAACCTGTCTCTCTGATTAGAGCTGTAGACTAACTCAAGCAGTGACTCAAGCACTTCACTGAGTGAAGTGGAAGAAGAGTGAAGTTCACTCCTCTTGCTAGCTCTGCTTTGCAATAAAAAAAAAAAAAAAAAAAACACCATTGGTACAAAGCAAGCCCATTCACTTTTTTATGCTGATCAGAGAATTACAATGGTTTCTCGTGATAAAAAGGTGCGATTCGCGATTAAGTATTTTAATTGCTTGACAGCACTAATTATTATTATTATTATTAGAGACACTACATGCTGAATTCAGAAACAAGGTAAATAATAACAAATGTGAACGTGAGCTGTAGACATTTATGCTCAAATCTACTCAAAGTAGGGGGCGGGGCACCATCACGCTGTGTCAAGACAAGAACTTTCCTGAGAAATAATGCGAACGTCTGCATCATGCGGGATTTGCGGGCGGGAGCGGGACAAAATATGGCAGGCACGGGCGGGAGCGGGACTGAAAATCATAATTTTTTTGTGGGTGCGGGCGGGAGCGGGACTGAAAATCATAATTCTTTGCGGGCGCGGGTGTGACTGCACAATGCGGGCGGGAGCGGGACTGAAAAATCCGACTCGTGCAAACCTCTACTGACTCCTTCTGCACTAGTGGCATACCCCAAAAAGAAGATTTGATTCAAATGAAATTCACACTTCTCTGCTTTCACGTAGAGGTGATTAGCTAGTAGACATTGGAGGACGGCTCTGATGTGCTCAAAATGACTATTCTCGTCAGGAGAGTAGCTCAAGATATTGTCGATATATGCGATCACAAACTTGTCTAGCATGTCCTGTAGCACGTCATTAATAAAGCATTGGAACATGCTGGGTGCTGAAGAAAGGCTATAGGCCATTACCCTGGACTCAAAATGGCCAGCAGTCAGGCTGAAGGCAGTCTTCTATTCATCACCCCTCTTGATTCTGATCAGGTTGTAGGCACTGCGTAGGTCTAGTTTGGAGAAGATCTTAGCAGATCGAAGTTGTTCTAGGGCAGAGGGAACAAGAGGAAGAGGATAGGGATATTTGATGGAGACTTGGTTAAGTCCCCAATAGTCTATGCAGGGTCGGAGGCCACCATCTCGCCTCTCCACAAAGAAGAACCCCGCTGATGCTGGTGACTTAGATGGACATTTATAACCCTGTCTGAGGGCCTCTTGGATGTACTCCTCCACAGTTGAGTGTTCCTTTTGAGAAAGGGGATAGATGCGACCACATGGAGGTGATGTGCCTGGTAGTAGATCAATGGCACAGTCATAACTTCTGGACGATCATGCTGTTGATGAAATTCCCCTCCGCCCCGAGTCGACAAAGGCAGACAGAACGTGTGTAGAGGATACCAGTTTTAACACCACAGGTACTTTAAATCTGCATTAAATATTCTAACTGGACTCACCTCGTGAGCTGGGGCTTCAACTGGGCTGGTATGAGATGGACGGATGGGACACTGGTTGATATGATGCTCTGAACTCCCCCAGTAGAAGCAGAGACCCTCTCTCCTCCTTTCACATTTGGAATGTTTCAGACAGGTGTGAGAAACCTCCATAGGTGTGGCATCCTCAGAGGGCTGGACTGGTTTGGAGTTCTCCTTGAGAGAGGGCCGGTTGGTAAGCAAATGATCCAACTGTATTGCAAGGTCAATGAGGGAGTCCAAAGTTAGTTGCTCATCTCTACATGCCAGTTCACTGAGAATTTCCAGATGAAGACCTTGGCGAAACACCACTTTTAGAGCCGGGTCATTCCATCCGCTGGCTGCTGCTAGAGTTCTGAAGTCTAGGGCGTATTCAGTGACTCCTCTTGAACCCCGTGTGATGGTGAGCAGACTCTCGCCGACTTCAATTCCCTCGGGTTCGCGATCAAATACTCTTTTAAACAACTTGAGGAAATGTTCATATGAAGTCATGTGCTCACCTCCATTCTTCCATATGGCGCTCACCCACTGTAGTGCTTTGCCAGTGAGAAATGAAAGAAATTTAGCGATCTTATGTTCATCAGAGATGTTAGGCATGGTGGAGAAGTACATGGAGCACTGAAATAAGAATCCCTTACAGGTGAGAGCATCCCTGGCCTATTTCTCCAGAATGGAGAGCTGTAGTGCAGGACTTGGAGAAGCCTCAGGGTGCGTTAGGAGGGCCTGCAACATCACAACTGCAAGCTGCACCATCCGGGTGTTGAGGTCTGCAAGCATCTGTTGATGTCCCTGAGCATTCAATGCAGTTTGCTTCGCCTCCTTTGCTACATCCATGGTGGGCAAAGTATCCTGTCAGAGTGCAGGCCCTTATGGATGTATGTGCAGGGGAGAGCGGGGAGCAAACTTGTAACAAAGCCAAATTGCAAAACGAGAAGCATGGTCAAAAAGCAGGCAATGGTCAGTCGATCGGCAAACAGGGCAATAAAGAAGAGACAAGAAGCGAAGGCAAAGAGAGATCACAAAGGTCAGAATAACTAGAGTCAGGCAGAGATAGAAAGGCTTGATATGAACTGGAAAACACAGAAGAGGTGGAGTGTGAATGAGGCTTAAGTAGTGTGACTGATGAGTTGTGAATGAGCTACAGCTGACAGAGGGCGCTGTGCTCTCTGGGCATTGTAGTCCTGATTAGCCATGTTTGTAGTTTGGCTAGCACTGTCATTCTCAATGCCTTTACTGACATGAAGGTTCATTTGATATGAATTTTAAATTCTTATATTTAATTTAAAGATTATAATTTAAAGATAATTTAAAGATATTCTTATATTTTAGAGTTGAACTCAAACTTTGCAAATATTTATTCAGGATAATTAGTTTTGATTCAATTCAATCAACGTAATTGGTTTTGACTCATTTGAATTGAGATAATTAGTTTTGACTTAATTGATTCAGTGTAATTACTTATGATTAATTTAATTTAATGTTTCAGCATAATTAGTGTAAATTTATTTGATTCAGTCAAATTACTTTTGATTCATTTGAGTCACTGTAATTATTTTTGATTAATTTAATTCAGTGAAATTAGATTCGATTCCTTCCATTCCTCACAAAGGTTAGAGCAGTAATATCATGTAGCGAAAATGTGAACTTTGTAGACTGTTTATATGTCATATTCTCTACAGGTTTCCTACATCAGGAGCTATTTCCTGTCTTACTTATTGTTTCCTGCTTCACTTCCTGTTAGGCTTTCATCTCAGGAGGGACGCGATGACCCGAAAGATACCAGTGGCTGAATCTTGCCTTCTTTCGTTTCTATTGGTGAGTCCTGATTTAAAAAAAAAAAACACCCACTGACACCATTCAGCCAATCAGAAATGACAATACACAGAACACACAGTTTACATTTTACTGCATAAAATGTATCCTTTATATCTTGAAATTGAAATTGTAACTATATATACACACTTTATTTCAAAATTATACTACTAGTAGGACTATTATTATTACTACTACTACTACTACTAGTTCTATTAAAGTTGCTACTTCTATTACTACACCTTCTAATAATAATAATAATAATAATAATAATAACAAGTAACATAAAATTAAAGGCAAATTCATCACATGCTCCGCTGAATATTGTTTGGGTCAGTAACATTTCAACATAAATACAACCCCGATTCCAAAAAAGTTGGGACAAAGTACAAATTGTAAATTAAAACGGAATGCAATAATTTACCAATCTCAAAAACTGATATTGTATTCACAATAGAACATAGACAACATATCAAATGTTGAAAGTGAGACATTTTGACATTTCATGCCAAATATTGGCTCATTTGAAATTTCATGACAGCAACACATCTCAAAAAAGTTGGGACAGGGGCAATAAGAGGCTGGAAAAGTTAAAAGGTACAAAAAAGGAACAGCTGGAGGACCAAATTGCAACTCATTAGGTCAATTGGCAATAGGTCATTAACATGACTGGGTATAAAAAGAGCATCTTGGAGTGGCAGCGGCTCTCAGAAGTAAAGATGGGAAGAGGATCACCAATCCCCCTAATTATGTGCCGACAAATAGTGGAGCAATATCAGAAAGGAGTTTGACAGTGTAAAATTGCAAAGAGTTTGAACATATCATCTACAGTGCATAATATCAAAAGATTCAGAGAATCTGGAAGAATCTCTGTGCGTAAGGGTCAAGGCCGGAAAACCATACTGGGTGCCCATGATCTTTGGGCCCTTAGACGGCTCTGCATCACATACAGGCATGCTTCTGTATTGGAAATCACAAAATGGGCTCAGGAATATTTCCAGAGAACATTATCTGTGAACACAATTCACCGTGCCATCCGCCGTTGCCAGCTAAAACTCTATAGTTCAAAGAAGAAGCCGTATCTAAACATGATCCAGAAGCGCAGACGTCTTCTCTGGGCCAAGGCTCATTTAAAATGGGCTGTGGCAAACTGGAAAACTCTTCTGTGGTCAGACGAATCAAAATTTGAAGTTCTTTATGGAAATCAGGGACGCCGTGTCATTCGGACTAAAGAGGAGAAGGACGACCCAAGTTGTTATCAGCGCTCAGTTCAGAAGCCTGCATCTCTGATGGTATGGGGTTGCATTAGTGCATGTGGCATGGGCAGCTTACACATCTGGAAAGACACCATCAATGCTGAAAGGTATATCCAGGTTCTAGAGTAACATATGCTCCCATCCAGATGACTTCTCTTTCAGGGAAGACCTTGCATTTTCCAACATGACAATGCCAAATCACATACTGCACCAATTACAGCATCATGGCTGCGTAGAAGAAGGGTCCGGGTACTGAACTGGCCAGCCTGCAGTCCAGATCTTTCACCCATAGAAAACATTTGGCGCATCATAAAACGGAAGATACGACAAAAAAGACCTAAGACAGTTGAGTGTACAGGATGCCTCCAATGACAGCAAGCGCTCATCTTGTAGAGTAGCATTTACCTCGAGAGAGACTATCTTCTGAGTGTGGTCTGACACCGTGGTGTAGACGTGGTCCAGCTTTGATTCGAGTGTTGAGATGGAAGATTTGAAGTCAGTGGAGAGGGCTTGGCGGTGTTCTTCCAGGAGGTTAGCAATGGCCGCCATGCTAAATTCATCACTTGCCTCGAGCGTGGAACTGACCTTGGCACCCTGGTCTTTAACATTCTGTCTGGTCGCATACGTCGACATATTTAACTAGCGTGTTCATCAGAAAAGACGAGTACTGCTATTGTCGTGACTTTCGGGGTCTTAAAGCGTGAAAATGAAAATAGTTGCGGGAGCGAGACACGTCTACTCCAACGCAGCCTTTCCAGCATTAACTTTTTCAGCAGTTTGTGCTACAATAGCTTATCTGTAGGATTGCACCATATGGGCTAGTCTTTGTGCCCCATGCGAATCAATGAGCCTTTGACACCCATGACCCTGTCGCCGGCTCTCCGGTCGTCCTTCCTTGGACCACTTTTGGTAAATAATAACCATTGCATACCAGGAACACCCCACAAGATGTTTTGGAGATGCTCAGACCCAGTCAACTAGCCATCACAATTTGGCCCTTGTCAAAGTCACTCAGATCCTTACACTTATCCATCTTTCCTGTTTCCAACTCATCAACTTCAAGAACTGACTGTTCTCTTGCTGCCTAATATATTCCACCCCTTGACCGGTGCCATTGTAATGAGATAATCATTGTTATCAGTGTTTTTAATTTTATGGCTGATCGGTGTATATTGTGATATACTGTATATTTAATAACGTGAAATGAAAAAAAAATTCAAGGAGTACCTAAAGTAAATAGCATTAAGAGAAAAACAGTCCAGCTTATAGTCTGAAGTGACATACGGTATAATCTAAAAAAAAATCATAACAATAAACAGAAATGATTTATATCATACACAACAATATAATGTGATAAAAAAATGTATTAATTACAACTGAGAGAGTGTTATTCTGCTGCTAGTTCTGTTACCGAATTACCCGAATACGTGTGTGTGTGTGTGTGTGTGTCACAGGCTTTCAGTGTGTATCCATTGAGGGCCGAATACTCCAGCTGTGGAGAAAATGAGTTTTATAACCACAGCAGCAGCAGCTGCCGGCCGTGTCCACAGTGCCAACCAGGCCAGGAGCCGTACATGGTAAACACACACACACACACACACACACACACACACATATATACAGTGGGGCAAAAAAGTATTTAGTCAGCCACCAATTGTGCAAGTTCTCCCACTTAAAAAGATGAGAGAGGCCTGTAATTTTCATCATAGATACACTTCAACTATGAGAGACAGAATGGGGGGAAAGAATCCAGGAAATCACATTGTAGGATTTTTAATGAATTAATTGGTAAATTCCTTGGTAAAATAAGTATTTGGTCACCTACAAACAAGCAAGATTTCTGGCTCTCACAGACCTGTAACTTCTTCTTTAAGAGGCTCCTTTGTCCTCCACTCGTTACCTGTATTAATGGCACCTGTTTGAACTCGTTATCAGTATAAAAGACACCTGTCCACAACCTCAAACAGTCACACTCCAAACTCCACTATGGCCAAGACCAAAGAGCTGTCAAAGGACACCAGAAACAAAATTGTAGACCTGCACCAGGCTGGGAAGACTGAATCTGCAATAGGTAAGCAGCTTGGTGTGAAGAAATCGACTGTGGAAGCAATTATTAGAAAATGGAAGACATACAAGACCACTGATAATCTCCATCAATCTGGGGCTCCACGCAAGATCTCAGCCTGTGGGGTCAAAATGATCACAAGAACGGTGAGCAAAAATCCCAGAACCACACGGGGGGACCTAGTGAATGACCTGCAGAGAGCTGGGACCAAAGTAACAAAGGCTACCATCAGTAACACACTACGCCGCCAGGGACTCAAATCCTACAGTGCCAGATGTGTCCCCCTGCTTAAGCCAGTACATGTCCAGGCCCGTCTGAAGTTTGCTAGAGAGCATTTGGATGATCCAGAAGAGGATTGGGAGAATGTCATATGGTCAGATGAAACCAAAATAGAACTTTTTGGTAAAAACTCAACTTGTCGTGTTTGGAGGAGAAAGAATGCTGAGTTGCATCCAAAGAACACCATACCTACTGTGAAGCATGGGGGTGGAAACATCATGCTTTGGGGCTGTTTTTCTGCAAAGGGACCAGGACGACTGATCCGTGTAAAGGAAAGAATGAATGGGGCCATGTATCATGAGATTTTGAGTGAAAACCTCCTTCCATCAGCCAGGGCATTGAAGATGAAACGTGGCTGGGTCTTTCAGCATGACAATGATCCCAAACACACCGCCCGGGCAACGAAGGAGTGGCTTCGTAAGAAGCATTTCAAGGTCCTGGAGTGGCCTAGTCAGTCTCCAGATCTCAACCCCATAGAAAATCTTTGGAGGGAGTTGAAAGTCCATGTTGCCCAGCTACAGCCCTAAAACATCACTGCTCTAGAGAAGATCTGCATGGAGGAATGGGCCAAAATACCAGCAACAGTGTGTGAAAACCTTGTGAAGACTTACAGAAAATGTTTGACCTCTGTCATTGCCAACAAAGGGTATATAACAAAGTATTGAGATGAACTTTTGTTATTGACCAAATACTTATTTTCCACCATAATTTGCAAATAAATTCTTTAAAAATCAGACAATGTGATTTTTCTGGATTTTTTTTTCTCATTTTGTCTCTTATAGTTGAGGTATACCTATAATGAAAATTACAGGCCTCTCTCATCTTTTTAAGTGGGAGAACTTGCACAATTGGTGACTGACTAAATACTTTTTTGCCCCACTGTACTGGAAAAAAGAAAAACAAAACAAATCGAGTACAGCTAATCGCACATAACCATGCCTTGCCATGGTTTATCTTAGGTTTGAAAATAACAAGTGGTCTTAAACGAGTACAGACACATCCACCCTCACTCTTCTCTCTCTCTCTCTCTTGTCTTTCATTCCTCTTCCTGTCTCTCTCGCTTTCGTTTATCAATCTTCTTTAATTAGCCAATCTTGGCCTGTAATACACGCAGCCTGTGATCTTTTTTGTTTTCAAAGCCAACTCTTTCAGAAAGGAGATCAAAAAATTGCCCTTGATCTTCAGGCAGCCTTCGAAGGGCACCTACCGAGGATCTTTGAGTGTAAGATCAAAGACCTGAAAGCTTGGAGTGCTCACTTGTGTAAATATTTGTCTCATCTCATTATCTCTAGCCGCTTTATCCTTCTACAGGGTCGCAGGCAAGCTGGAGCCTATCCCAGCTGACTACGGGCGAAAGGTGGGGTACACCCTGGACAAGTCGCCAGGTCATCACAGGGCTGACACATAGACACAGACAACCATTCACACTCACACCTACGGTCAATTTAGAGTCACCAGTTAACCTAACCTGCATGTCTTTGGACTGTGGGGGAAACCGGAGCACCCGGAGGAAACCCACGCGGACACGGGGAGAACATGCAAACTCCGCATAGAAAGGCCCTCGCCGGCCCCGGGGCTCGAACCCAGGACCTTCTTGCTGTGAGGCGACAGCGCTACTCACTACACCACCGTGCCGCCGTAAATATTTGTATGATATAAAATTAATGATTTGATATTCCTATTTAAAATTGGCATTATTTACATTTGTGAATCAACCTCAGAGGTGACAATTTGTTTGGTCCCCACTAATACAATATAATACTGGAAAGTGTGTGTTCATGTGTGCATGCACGCACACGCAAGAGACAAAGAGGGAGAAATGTATTTGTGAATTAGTCACAGTACTAGGTTTATGAGAACATTTGGTTCCCAGAAGCACAATACAAATGTGTGTGTGTGCCTGCAGAATTGTGGCTATGGTGTTAAGGATGAAGACTATGACTGTGTGTCATGCCCACCGGGGAAATTCTCCAGGGGAAAATATGAGATTTGTCGTCGTCATAAAGACTGCAACGCACTGTACAGAGCCACGGTGCTCACGCTGGGTACGAGGGAGAGCGATGCCGAGTGTGGACCCTGTTTACCTGGGTGTGTACACACACACACACACACACACACTAATGTGTCCTGAATCAGTGTTTTACATGTAGAGCACTCTGACAAGCAAGGAGGAAGATGCACTGTCACAGAGTCAGACACACACACACACGCCTAACACATGTTACTGTACCCAATTAAAGAGGATGATCTGCTTTCAATCACTTTTAATGTAAATATACAAAGTGCTGCTTTTTAGCGGAACGTTATTGAGTGTCTTTAATAAACTGAAGGCTGGAGCTTTAAGAAGTCTCTGAATATATGACCACTTCTTTATTAAAAAAAACCCCAAAAAATAGTAAATCCTGTAAATCCATCTCAGATCTAAAGAAGTTTGGAAATATGGCTGTTATGAGATCTTGGGATTTTATTAGTTGCAGTCCTCGATGTGTCCTTAATTCAGTCGCTGAACTACAAAAGTTGTCTTAAAGCGATGTTACTATTTACACAGCTGATCAATATCCTGCTTCAGTCTGTGTCTCACACCACAATGTGTTAAAGATAGCGTATAATTATCCACCTAAAGGTAGGTGTGTGTGTGTGTGTGTGTGTGTGTGTGTGAGAGATAGAGATATTTCTCTTTGATCTTTGTATTTAGCAGTAGACAGCAAATGAGAGCTAAATTATTAATCCACCATAGACTGCCATTTTTTTTTTTATTATTTATAAGCAAACAATACTGACATGATACTGTTCACCACATGAAGTCCAAGCAATAGTTATTTATGTGTGCAGGTCAATGTTAAAGTTCAATAATACCAAAATAAATGTACATACTTTAGTTTTATATCACCATGGACTGAGAGGCTGCTGTTCAAGAAAGAAGCTCCTGCTTCAAAATCAAGACCTTCAAGTTCGACTAAACTTTGCAGCTGACCACATAGACAAAGAAAAATCCTTCTGAAGGAAGATGAGACACAGATTGAGCTGTTTGCCCACAATGACAAAAAGTACAGAGGAACCCTGTACCAACTGTTAAGCATGGTGGTGGTAGCTTGGGGCTGTTTGGCTGCCAGTGGAACTGGTGCATTACACAAATTCTATGGAAAAATTAAGAACCTTAGAATTTTTCAGCATAACCTCAAACCATCAGAAACATCGACACAATTGAGTGTTCCAATAGGACAATGATCCCAAACACACATCAGAGCTGGTTATGGATAAAGCAGGTTAACATTAAGCTTAAAACAAGTCCTCACCTCAACCCTATCGAAAATATGTGAACTGTGTTTAAAAGTCAGGTGTGTGCCATGAAACACTAATTTAACTGAACTCTACAAATTCTGTCAAGAAGAGTGAACAAATATCCAACCAGAATTCTGACAGAAGCTTGTTGAAGCTGATCAGAAACGCTGGGTCAAGGTGAAACTTGCTAACAGACATTTAACCAAATACTACACGCGCTGTAGATATAATTATGACCATGTGATGATTTCAGGAAACTGAATAAGTACACTTCCAAGACATCACTGAAAGCCCAATTGTGCCAGGTCATCACAAGGCTGACACATAGACACAGACAACCATTCACACTCAGGTGGGGTTTACATTAGACCGTATCAGCGGATCATCAGATTAACGTTTTTATAAACGATTAGCGTGCACACAGCAACGCCAATACACGGATACGCTAATCACATGACTAATTCGGCACATAAGTTGAAATGTGTCAGTGCAGCTCATCGCTTCCTCCTCAGCGGCTGCGCTCCAAATCACTCCGCCCTGAACAGCGAGTGCCCTCTGGAGGGTGCGCACTCCGGCCCTGCGCAGCTCACAGAGCGTGCGAGTGTAGTGCACGAGCAGTGATTCGGGACTCAGCCGCTGTGCGCAAGTCACTTACCACTTGCAAGTGGAAGGATGGCAAGCCTAAAGACCATCATAACTACACAATGGGCAGTATTTGCATCAGTTGCAGTATTTTCATACTTTTATACTCTTTAATGAAAGGTGATACAAGGCGGAAGTCCACGCCGTTTTTCAGCAGTCGCGTCACATGACCAACGCCAGCGAATCAGGAAGGTGGATGTCACAGTGACGTTGTCCAATGACGACGCCAGCTAGAGCTCAGCACAGCGTATCCGCGTATTCTCAATGTTTACACAGCACCGGATCAGACACAATCTGGATTGAATACGTGGACCCTGGTGGATTCCCGTTTCCCGGCGTTTCCAGGCATTTTAATGTAAACGGACAGTGCATCCGCGAAGAAAACGAGACAGATACGGTCTAATGTAAACTTGGCCTTACATTCACACCTACGGTCAATTTAGAGTCACCACTTAACCTAACCTGCATGTCTTTGGACTGTGGGGGAAACCGGAGCACCTGGAGGAAACCCACGCGGACAACATGCAAACTCTGCACAGAAAGGCCCTCGCCGGCCACGGGGCTCAAACCCGGACCTTCTTGCTGTGAGGCGACAGCGCTAACCACTACACCACCATGCCGCCCCACAATAAACATACCATACTTAAATAATTCCCTGTCTATACTAGTGCATCTCAAAAAATTAGAATACCATGAAAAAGTTCCTTTTTTTCATAATTTAATTCAAAAAGGTAAACTTTAATATATTCTATATTCATTACATGTAAAGTGAAATATTTAAAGCCTTTTTTGTTTTAAATTTTGATGATTATGGCTTATAGCTCATGAAAATTTGAGATACTGGATTTCTGATTATTAGAATATTCCCTAAGATCAATCAAAAAAAGTATTTACAATACAGAAATGTCCAACTTCTGAAAAGTATATTCATTTATACACTCAATACTTGGTTGGGGCTCCTTTACCATGAATTACTGTATCAATGCGGTGTGGCATGGAGGTGATCAGTCTGTGGCACTGCTGAGGTGTTATTGAAGCCTAGGTTGCTCTGATAGTGGCCTTCAGCGTATCTGTATTTTTGGGTCGGGTGTTTCTCATCTTCCTCTTGACAATACCCCATAGATTCTCTATGGGGTTCAGGTCAGGCAAGTTGGCTAGCCAATCAAACACAGTAATATCATGGTTAGCAAACCATTTGGTAGTAGTTTTGGCACTGTGGGTAGGTGCTAAGTCCTGCTGGAAAAGGAAATCAGCATCTCCAAAAAGCTCGTCAGCAGATGGAAGCATGAAGTGCTCTAAAATCTCCTGGTAGATGGCTGTGTTGACTTTGGACTTGATAAAATACGGTGGACCAACACCAGCAGATGACATGGCACCCCAAATCATCACAGACTGTGGAAACTTCACACTGGGCTTCAAACACCTTGGATTCTGTGCCTCTCCACTCTTTCTCCAGACTCTAGAACCGTCATTTCCAAATTAAATGCAAAATGTACTTTCATCTGAAAAGAGGACTTTGGACCACTGAGCAATAGTCCATTTCTTTCTCTCCTTAGCCCAGATAAGACACTTCTGACATTGTCTCTGGCTCAGGAGTAGCTTGATATTAGGAATGCGAAAGTTGTATCCCCTTTCTTGAAGATGTCTGTTCGTGATGGGTCTTGATACACTGACACCAGCCTCAGTCCACTCCTTGTGAAGCTCTCCCAAGTTCTTGAATCAACTTTTCTTGACAATCCTCTCAAGACTGCAGCCATCTCTGTTGCTTGTGCACCTTTTCCAGCCACCCTTTTCAGCAATGACCTTTTGTGGCTTACCCTCCTTGTGGAGGGCATCAATGATCATCTTCTGGACAACAGTCAAGTCAGCAGTCTTCCCCATGATTGTGGTTGTGTGTACTGAACTAGACCGAGAGATACACTGTGTTCATACTGTTTTACTCAAACTCGAAATGAAATATTCTAATATTTTGAGATGGGTTTTTTTTATGTTTTTGTACTGTTTGCCATACTGATTAAAATTAAAATAGAAAAATGCTTGAAACATTTTAGTTTATGTGTAATGAGTCTATAATATATAACATTTTCACTTTCTTAAATAACTGATGGAAAATATTGAACTTTTTCACAATATTCTAATTTTTTGAGATGCACTAGTATATTTGTCCAAGCTCCTTCAACTTCTTAACTATATTGGATGGTATTTGTAGGCTATTTGTTTACACTAGTACTTCAGAACTGGTCGCTCTTGGATTCTCTTGGGTCCATGCACTTATTGTTAGTCGCTTTGAATAAAAACATCAGCTAAATGGCTGTAATATTTGAATAATGTACAATATCTAAACAACAATTACATAGAATTAATGTTGTTTATTCAGGTCCAAAATGCAGTGGTTAGTGGAAAGACAGGAGTCACATGTACAGATGAGCAGTGTATGGTGCTGGACAACATGTTTTGTGAGTCCGTTTTTTTGTGCTCAAAACAGATTCCATTCATAAAATCTTTAAGCTTTCACGAGTTGTTTGTGCACCCGACGACGGCACATGTTGAACCAGAAAAAGACATAATATAAAAAGACATTATCCTCTGACTAAAACATGGTTGTCGTAGCTAGCTCTGCTCAGCTACATTCGGCTCCCTCAGCCTCAGCTGCTTGGATAAACTAGAAATCAAAGACCGGCATCTGAGAGAGATGGGTGTCATGGCAACCCCCATTGTCTCTCGCAGGGAAGCCATGGATATCACCATGAATCATCACCAAAGCACCTCATTTTCATCGATAACCCATGGCAAAGCATGTCTGTTTAGGAATAAGCACCTTGCTGCACTTTGCATGTTTGCAAGCCATTTTTCTCTTCTATGTTTAGAAATCTCTCCAGTTTTTCCCCCGATTATGAATTACTTTTGGTAAATTAAAAAATCTGATGTCTTTGTTTCATTCAGAACAACTTGCACCTCCAAAAATGCAGCAAAACCTTCCCATACCGATCAATAACAACTAATTTGGCTAAATGAAGCACTACAAGCATGCCTCCCTGTCATGGCGGCATAGTTACCATTGCTATGGAAGTCAAATGATGGTGCAAAGCCTCCATGATATTTTTAATGTAGAAACAGTTAATTTCATTACTTTTTGAAGGCATCTTTTCTCTACAGCATTCTTTTGCATGTACCCAAGACTTTTGCATAGATATGTATGTATATACACACACATAAAGCTAGTGTTTCCTCTTCCTTACACAGGTACTACATTTTGGAAAATCGTCCGAGAAACATCTATGGCATGGTGTGTCACTCTTGTCACAACGCTCCACGGAACACGAAAGAGTGTAAGATGAGATCAAATTAAAAAAACAAACATTTCTTAGATTTTTTTTTTACATCAAGGCTAGAACAAAAAAGACATGACTTTGGATTTGGTTCTCATTCTCATTCAACTGTCTTACTAAAGCCAGCTGCTCAGATGGAGCTGTCATGGTTTTATATCTAACATGGAAAATATAGCATGGAAAAGCCACCTCACAGAGAGAGAGGATTGGACTACAATACATGGAAAATATAATAATACACAATTTCTCATCAGTTTATCATGATAGAAAATGACATTGATATATTGCTACACACTCCAGCTGTTTATTTCCAGAAAGTCAGAAATGAGTCTGGTGTTTTTGTTTTTTGAAAAACATTTTTAATTAAAGACTTCACATCAAGCCTTGAAGACCTTTAATGGTTAAAAACTATGCAGACACGGAGGTTACAGACGAGCCGATGCTCGCAAGCTAATCTACAAATTACAGTCGTGCACAGCAGAGTTTGCATCTGTTAATTAAAAAAACTAAAAATGTCCAGAGGCTGAAAAAAATTATTAACTTGCTTCTGCATGCAGGGAAACGATTGACTTTCAGTAAAGTCTGTGTTCATAAAGTGTTATGAACATCCATATAAAGTTTAACAACTTTAACACAAGAGATGAACATCCTCTTCTTTCACCTGCAACATTATTGGACATCACTGTTACTACGACTCTTAATCTTAGCATCATTAATCACAGAATCTGACCTTATAATTAGCTTGAACCTCAGGATTGATTGTTGTTATTTGAAATAAAAGCTAGTGCTAATGGCTATGTGTGAAAGACAACGGGATCTTTTCAACATAGACCAAATAAATAATGGATAACAAAGAATTTAAAACCCATACAACACAGTTGCTGAAATCCTTGCTTTAGTCTTCTGCCAAAACAGCACTCAAATTCCACTTAGTAATTAGCGAGTCAAAGGTTTCACTGCAAACATCACGATCAGTCAAAGTTTTGACTTAAAAACAAGCCGATAAGTGAACTGGGAAAAAAGCAAGGCTTAGCTTATCATATTCACTAACATTAAGGTGGAGGAGTGACTTTTTTCTTATTACAACAACTCCAACTTTTTCATATGCTAACAGCTGAAACTCAAACCAACCGACTTCATATATATATATATATATATATATATATATATATATATATATATATATATATATATATATATATATATATATATATAAAATGTCCTCTCTGGTAACACACTACACATAGTACACACACCACTAGTGGACTGATATACTAGTTAGTGTGAAGATTTAATTGTATCTGCTGCTGTTATCTGAAGTCTCTTCAGTATTACAGAAGCGATATGAGAATAAAAACTTTGTAAGGACCAGGCTAAAGAACAAAACCCCCTCTCTCCTCTGTCCTGAAACATAGGTATGTGTCTTTGGCTGTACTCCCTTCAGGTACACGGACACAGGATGTATCTGTGCTGGTATATGACGTGTGTGTTTGAAACCTCCTGCCCATCTGAATCAAATTTTGACTATTAGTATCTACAACCTGCTTGACATTCAATGAAATAAAAAGTTGGTGTAAGTAGTGATGATTTTTTTTCCCCCAGGTATGCGAACGACATCCATTTCATTGAACCGTGGCTCAGGAACATCCACCAGCACCACTACGTTCCCTCATGCTGAAAAAGGTACTAAAAATTTACAAACTTTGTTATAGATTTCTATCTTATGACTTCTACATTATCGAGTCAGTACAAAAATGTTTTAGAGTTCCAAACATTCGTTTTCCAGCACAAAATTAAATGCTACAGAAAAAAAAGTTTGTATCTGAGCAGCATATTACATAAGAGGCCACTTTTCGGATTAAAAAAAGAAAATCTAATGAAGGCTACTGGGATTTGCTGCAAAATTAAGAAGCAAATGTGACAAAGTGTCCAGTAGAACTGTGGCTGGTTCTGCAAGATGCTCAGTAAAACCTTCAGCTCATTTCCTTATAAACATGCACTCATTGTACCTGAAACTACTATTTTTTCAAAGCAAAGGGTCGTCTCACACCAAATATTAAAGTATCTAATCGTAAAATTTGATAATGTGTTTACCGGACTATGTGCGATAGTTATATGCAGCAGTTTTATTCACGTAAGCCAGTGGAACAAAATTTTGTTCAAATGTCAAGTTTATTTTTATAGCACTTTTAACAATAGACATCTGAACAATAGACATCAATAGAAATCTGCTATCACAACTAGAGATTAATGAAATACAACAACGATGCTACGGCAAGGGGGAGCCAGGAAGACAGGTCAGCGGGGAGATGTCATCATCCCCACAACCAGAGATTGGGTACCAAGCCCCAACAGCTAACAGCCTCAACACAAGAGCTGCTGACCTGAGAAGGAAGATCGTGACCCAACTGGAAACCTGGAGCCCCCAACAAATACCGAAGCTGAGTTGCCAAGTACCTTCAGAAGATCTACTAGTAGATGTGAATGCTGCTCTGAAGACAATCTCCACAAGAACCATCACTGAGACCAACAAGCTGATACACAGTACAGCAACAGTAATCATGGAGATGCTTGGACACAAGGTGGGCTCGGGACATAACAAACAGTATCCACCATGGAAGAGACGATTAGAGGCCAAGATAAAGGCAGCAAGGAGAGAAGTTAGCCAGCTAGCTGAACTACAGAAAGGGAACATGGTGAATAAAGGGGCGCCCAGGAAGTACAACTCACTCTCCATACCAGAGGCACTCGAAACTGCCAAACAGCGACTAACAGCTCTGGCCACCCGGTTGAGGAGATACACCAAGGAAGGAGAGGCCAGGAGAATAAACAAGCTGTTCTCCACTGAACCAGCCAAGGTGTACTCTCAATGGCAGGGGAACAACAACCGGTCAGACCCACCAAGAGCTGAGGTGGAAAAATACTGGAAAGACATATGGGAAAGAAAGGCATCACACAACACCGATGCCCAATGGTTAGTGGACCTAAGAGCTGACCACAGCAACCTCCCAGAACAAGAACCAGTAACCATCTCAATGGCAGACGTCCAAGAAAGAGTGTCAAAGATGAAGAGCTGGACAGCACCAGGCCCCTATATGATCCATACGTACTGGCTGAAGAAGCTAACTGCACTCCATGAACACCTAGCAGCACAGATGAACCAGCTGCTGAGGGATGGAACCCACCCAGAATGGCTAACCCAAGGCAGGACAGTCCTAATCATGAAGGACCCCCAGAAGGGACCCATCCCATCCAACTACCGGCCAATTACCTGTCTCTGCACAACATGGAAGGCCCTGTCAGGCATCATTGCGGCAAAAATGAGTAAGCATGTGGCTCAATACATGAGCGAGGCACAGAAAGGAATTGGCAGTAACACCAGAGGAGCCAAGCACCAGCTACTGACCGATAGAACAGTCGCCCGAGACTGTAAGAAGAGACAGACCAACCTGTGCACTGCCTGGATTGATTACAAGAAAGCCTACGACTCAATGCCACACACATGGATACTGGAATGTCTGGAACTGTATAAGATCAACAGGAACCTAAGGACCTTCATACAGAACTCAATGGAAATGTGGAAGACAACCCTAGAGGCCAACTCAAAAAAAACCATTGCCCAAGTCAACATCAAGTGCGGCATATACCAAGGAGATGCGCTATCACCACTGCTGTTCTGCATAGGCCTGAACCCCCTCAGTCAGATCATCACGAAGAGCGACTACGGGTACCGATTCCGTAGTGGGGCAACAATCAGCCACCTGCTCTACATGGATGACATCAAGCTGTATGCCAGGAATGAGCGAGAAATAGACTCGCTGATCCACACCACCCGGATCTACAGCGATGACATAGGGATGTCATTCGGATTGGACAAGTGTGGCCGGATGGTCTCAAAGAGAGGCAAGATGATCCGGACTGAAGGGATTGACCTACCAGAGGGCAACATAGGTGATATCCAAGACAGCTACAAGTACCTTGGCATCCCACAGGCTAATGGAAACCATGAAGAGGCCACAAGGAAGTCAACCACAGCCAAATACCTCCAGAGAGTAAGGCAGGTCCTGAAAAGTCAGCTGAATGGTAAAAACAAGGTCCGAGCCATCAACATGTACGCACTACCAGTCATCAGATACCCCGCTGGTATCATAAACTGGCCAAAGGAGGAGATAGAAGCCACAGATATCAAGACTAGAAAGCTCCTCACCATGCATGGAGGGTTCCACCCCAAGTCCAGCACCCTGAGACTATACGCTAAGCGGAAAGAGGGAGGCCGAGGGCTAGTGAGCGTCAAGACCACGGTCCAGGATGAAACATCGAAAATCCGAGAATACATCAGAAAGATGGCCCCAAAGGATGAACTGCTAAGTGAATGTCTCAGGCAGCAGAACCCTGATGAGAGTGCAGAGGAGGAGGAGGAACAGACAACCTGGAGAGACAAACCCCTACATGGCATGTACCACCGTCAGATAGAGGAAGTGGCTGATATCAAGAAATCCTACCAGTGGCTGGATAATGCAGGACTGACAGACAGCACAGAGGCACTAATCATGGCAGCACAAGAACAGGCCATGAGCACAAGAGCCATAGAGGCCAGGATCTACCAGAGTAGATCAGACCCAAGATGCAGACTGTGCAAAGAAGCTCCTGAAACAGTCCAGCACATAGTAGCAGGGTGTAAGATGCTAGCTGGATCAGCATACATGGAGAGGCACAACCAAGTGGCTGGGATAGTATACAGGAACATCTGCAACCAGTATGGAATAGAAATACCCAAGTCCCAATGGGCCATACCACAGAAGGTGGCTGAGAACAACAGGGCCAAGATTCTGTGGGACTTCAGCTTCCAGACTGACAAACAGATCCTGGCTAACCAACTGGACATAGTGGTGGTGGACAAAGAGCAGAAGAGGGTGGTGGTGATAGATGTGGCGATCCCAGCTGACGCCAACATCAGGAAGAAGGAACATGAGAAACTTGAGAAGTATCAAGGGTTGAAAGAGCAGCTGGAACGGATGTGGAAGGTCAAGGGTTGCGTGGTCCCCGTGGTAGTGGGGGCACTTGGGGCAGTAACCCCCAAACTGGGAGAGTGGCTCCAGCAAATCCCAGGAACAACATCTGAAGCCTCAGTCCAGAAGAGCGCAGTCCTAGGAACATCGAAGATACTGCGCAGAACCCTCAAACTCCCAGGCCTCTGGTAGAGGACCCGAGCTTGAGGATGACATGGATACCACCCCCCCGCCGGGGGTGAGAAGGAGATTTTTTTATATATATATATATATATATATATATATATATATATATATATATATATATATATATATATATAGTCACGTTTATCTGTATAGCGCTTTTAACAATAAACATTGTCGCAAAGCAGCTTTACAGACTTTGAACGACTTAAAATATGAGCTAATTTTATCCTTAATCTATCCCCAATGAGCAAGCCTGTGATACACATGCGCGTGTGTGTGTGTTTAATATCTTCTTTTTTTTTTTTGCATTATAGATCCAACAGGGCAGGGTCACCTAGCAACAGCCCTTATCATCGCCATGTCCACCATCTTCATCATGGCCATCGCCATAGTGATGATCATCATGTTTTACATCCTGAAAGCTAAGCCAAGCGGCCAAGGTGAGAGAGTGTGATGTGTTTTTTAATGCAAAAGGTACATTAGGTACATGTAATGTAGCCTCGGTAGATTCCCTAAACACAGGAGTATGTATATACATACGTAAATATGCAAATACATAATGTCCAGCAGGAACACACTTGGCCTTAGCACCAAGAATATGATTTATACACTTTTTTCCACACGCTGTACACAATCATGTTAGCTTGCTAAATCACTAACAGAGTAAAATATCGCAAAATTGATCATATGACATGAGTTTATTTCATCACCACACCACTAGTTTGGTAGCAAATTTACTTCCTAATTTTAATTAACAAAAAAAGCAAACATTTATTGAAAACCATAACAGATTTCTAGTGGTTTGTAATGGGTTTTTGGTGGTCTCCAATGGTACTTTAACAGAAGGTTTTATCCTGATGCTAATTATCTATCCATGAGTAAAGGTTATGGTGGTGTTTACTGAACATCTCTCCTGGAATCCCTCAGAATTTGATGGAAACCATTACAGCCTTGGCTACTAGTTGTAATTAACCTAGTGCTGGGTTAATTTAAAAAGGCAACAGGGTGCACTGTTTTATGAAAATAATCAAAAACAAGGTAGTGTGATGCAACACATCACAAAGCACAGTCAATTATGTTCCATTAGAAGCATGTTCTTAAGTGTTTTATTTATCTTACAACAGCAAATTGCCAACAATTACAAATTATAACTTATTAAAAATCAGGTCATTTATTTATCCATTTATAGTCACATTTAGGCCAAGTTTACATTAGACCGTATCTGTCTCGTTTTCTTCGCGGATGCACTGTCCATTTACATTAAAACGCCTGGAAACGCCGGGAAACGGGAATCCGCCAGGGTCCACGTATTCAATCCAGATCGTGTCTGGTCCGGTGCTGTGTAAACATTGAGAATACGCAGATACGCTGTGCTGAGCTCTAGCTGGCGTCGTCATTGGACAACGTCACTGTGACATCCACCTTCCTGATTCACTGGCGTTGGTCATGTGACGCGACTGCTGAAAAACGGCGTGGACTTCCGCCTTGTATCACCTTTCATTAAAGAGTATAAAAGTATGAAAATACTGCAAATACTGCCTATTGTGTAGTTATGATTGTCTTTAGGCTTGCCATCCTTCCACTTGCAAGTGGTAAGTGACGCGCATGCCCGATATGCACTGGGATCACACACACAGCGGCTCAGTCCCGAATCACTGCTCGTGCGCTTCACTCGCGCGCGCTCTGTGAGCTGCGCAGGGCCGGAGTGCGCACCCTCCAGAGGGCACTCGCTGTTCAGGGCGGAGTGATTTGGAGCGCAGGATGCCTGCGGAGCCGAGCGTATCCGTGTATTGGCGTTGCTGTGTGCACGCGAATCGTGTATTGGTGTTGCTGTGTGCACGCTAATCGTTTTAAAAACGTTAATCTGATGATCCGCTGATACGGTCTAATGTAAACCCCACCTTAGTGCTGTGGAACGTTTTCTTCACCACATCAGAGAGTCCACTGTACATGTCCTTGTCATTGAGCTGTTACTATAGAAACAATAACTGATTAGAACAAGCATGTTCATTTTTAACAAACCTGCACTACTGTCAGAGCTGCTGTTACAGAAAACTAATCACCAACTCCTTCTGACCAATCAGAGTCAAGAATTCAACAGGTATAAACTATTTAGCTGAACATGATGCATAGTGAAAGGCATTAATGCTAGCAATGGCGTAAACACATTGTGATTTTCTTATGAGATTTCAATTCTGTGCTGCCTTTTACGATCCAAGGAAGCATGTGATTCAGTAAAATGATTGTCCTGAAAACAGGACTGAAACAAAACCCAGAGCTAGTTAGCAGGAAGACGTGACTTGCGTCCGGCTGCCTCTCACATTAGCTCACTTTTTCATCTAATATATTTTACATTTAGCTCACTCTGAGCCACCACATTAGCTTGGTACAAGAGTGCAGCCTCGGGAATAAAACTATAAGTGAAATCATATGAGTGTTACATGGTGGTCTCGCAACTTCACACACACACACAGATATTTGCTTTGAGTTTCCATATCACTGGAAATGAAAACAGCAGCTGGAGAAAAGAGACAGAAAGCAAGCTTTTACATGATCAAGAGATTATTAATTTTTTTAAATAAAAAACAACTTTAACTCTGAGGGGTAAAATGTACGAGTTAATGAATAATATTATTATATTTAATAATTAGGTATGTCTTATTGTCTTTTTTTCCCCCCAGCATGCTGTTCGGGCCAGATGGTGAAAACCATAGAGGCTCCTACAAACAAGCAAGAGGAGAAAAAAGATGCCCAAGGTGGGGACAGGAATGTAAAAACAAATCATCATTTAAAATAAAATTACCCCACGCTTATCTCGAGACACTCCACTCCCTCATTCAAGGAAGTGTGTGATGGAATGTTTGGCGTCCGTTCCTTGCTTCGGGCCATAAATTCTCCGACTTTGCAATAGCATAATGACTCTCTTTTCTCGCCTGCTTCAATTATCCTGCTTCACTTATCCTCACCGCGATTACAGACTTCAGCTGTCAGTTTATGGCAAAAGGTCAAAAAAGCACTTATTATTAGCTGAAAGTGAGGGATGGAGAGATCAGGCATGTTCCAAACACTACTGTTTAATAGTATTTTATTTAATGTTACTCTCTCTATGACATCATACTAATATGAAAAAGATGTGTTAGTAAAATATTTTAATGGTCAAGTTAGCTTTTGTATTGAAATGCTAGCTAATAACAAACTAGCAAATTGCACGTATTGCATGGTACACACCATTTAGCTAGTTAATGCAATGTTACCTCATGGACAACTCGCTACATAGTGCTGAGCTAGCTAAATAGGACCATATATTTACAAATATGAGTTAGCTGTCTTGCCTTTTCCTCCACCTCATTGTTCTGATTAACAGGTTTTGTTTTTTTTTGAATGAGACTGTCGAGTTGTTCCCTGTGAGCGGTTCAGTTTAGCTAGTGAACCATGTAATGCTACATTACCTACCTAAAGGTAACCAAACCCAAATTTGACTAGTAGAGCAATAAAAGAAAAAAAAAAGACACCCAGCTAACTTGTACTTAATAGTCGATAATTTGAAGTGTTCATGCTAACAGTATGTTGAACATATCGCATAACCACTTATTAATGTTGCTTTCCTGTATCACATGAATAAATACTTTTTTTAAAAATTTCAAATATTTAAAAATGAATATCTAATCAAATGTTAATGAATGTAGATGTTTGTTCAGTCGCAAATCAAAAGTTCTTAAGTTCATTTTTTTAAAAAGAGAATTCTGTAATATTCACAGAGAAGGACGAGTTCAAGCCTCCGCCAACAAAGGCAGTAAAAAGGTAAGGAATGTTTTTAAAAACTCAAACATGTCTTTGTGAAGAAAACTCCATCCCAAGTGTGAATGAGAGAGACATCAGGGCAGCTGCACTCTGCTTGAACTTGAAACAACGAGCTTTTTTCCCCTCTTTCTTCACAGTTTTTTTTTTTCTCTGCTGTTAATTAAGTCACCACAGGACAAGTTCCAGCAGCAAAGGTTTAGCTGCTAGCACTTTCAGCATGTTCGGGAGTGAGAACTAAGCTAAGCTCACTTCAGGCTCCTTCTCTTTTTCTATTTTTTTTGGACTGGAAACATTACGCGGTTTGAGGTAGTTTGATGAAAACGCACCTCGGGGCGAAGGAGATGTTAGTTTTGCACAAACACAGCTTTGAGGGATAAAGAAGGTGAGTCTTCCCCCCCGTCTGGTACAGAGTGACAGGCCATTGAGTCATTTCTAACAGACAGCAATAATTACACTCATCAGCTTCACCTCAGTTACACAGTCCTGCTTATTACTGTTATTGAGCTGTGAAATTTATGATTTAATTTTTTTTAACATATTCGATAAACATTTTGGACATAAGCCACATGGAGAAAAACCATCATGTATTAAATACAAACTCCTATGAAACGTTAGCTTAAAGTTAGCTTTAAAATTCACATCTATTCAAGGTCTTTCATAAATCTGAGGGAAAATAGAGTTCTAGGAGCCTGGAGTCATAATTTACATGGGATGACGTACAGTAAGAGTCATTTTTTCTCCTCACCGCATACATGGCAGCTAAGTGGCGCATGCCAGCCAATTCGCTAATGCTAGCGGTTGCAAACCCTGACGCAGGTGTCATGTTTCTGAGGAACAATGACGTTCTGTGAGTGTCTCTAACTCGTCTCTATCAACAAGGCGCTTTTATTTTTCTGGCCCGGGATGAAGGCAAGACTGAATTGAAAGCTTTTACAGTTTGTTTAGCTACATGGGACAAACAGGAGGCGAGTCAGTGCCTCACTGTGTACAGAGTATTATTCACATGAGGTAACACATTTTTAAAGAGCAGGTTTTCAACTTCCAAATGTGTTCCTTGAACATTAGAATTTGTTAAGGTGAAGATTAGCTTTAGCTGCAGTGGTGCTCACAATTGCTACATTTTAACATGGTCATATTTAAAATATTTCCTGTTATATTTATATTTCCTGTTATATATCCATCTGCTGTTTTATGCCATTATCCAATCAGCCAATCCCTTGACAGCAGCACAATGCATAAACTCATGCAGCTACAAATCAAGAGTGTCAGTTAATGTTCACTTCAAACATCAGAATGGGAAAAATTGTGATCTCTGTGACTTTCACTGTGGCATGGATGTTGGTGCCAGATGGACTGGTTTGAGTATTTCATAAACTGCTGATCTCCTGGGGTTTTCACCACACAACAGTCCTGGAGTTTACACAGCAGTCCTTGAAAAAAATCTCCCAGCCTTACTTGCCCAGTGGGCAAGCAGCACCCAAAACATACTTGCCCAAAAAACAATTCCACTTGCCCAGAGCTTTATTTTATTTTGGAGAGGACAGAACGCAGTTGATTTTTTTTTTTAAATAGGTGAAGCAGCATAATTATCATAAATCCACAAAAAATAGCACCAATGCAGACACATTCAGAAAGAAAGAAGTTCTAGTAGCAGAGGAATGAATAATTTAGGGTATATTAAGCTGTGAAGAGTTTTGAAGGAATATAATAATGTTGGAGCTTTGTTTCTGTTATCAAAGGAACACAGTCCTGTGCAAAATGTCACCGTGGAACCAGAGTGTAGAAATGAATCTGCAGTTCAAGAGAGTTCCACACAGACACACACACACGCACACGCGCACACACACTGAACTTTACAACAGCTGCACGCGTGTGAAATGGAAATAGATCGACTCAGGCAGCAAAAACTAATTTGGATAAAATTGTTATGGTCCATTACACACTGATCAATCTGTGTGACTCAGCTGTGCCTTTGAATTGAGAATTAATGAAAAGGGAACTGAACTTTAACCATTTATTGAAATTATAATTACAAGGGTGATTATAGTTACTGTATGACTACAGCTACAACTGAAATGTGCTGATTCTGTTGGTGTTTGTAATTATTGTACCATCAGCTATTACAGGGAGTGCAGAATTATTAGGCAAGTTGTATTTTTGAGGATTAGTTTTATTATTGAAAAACAACTATGTTCTTGATGAACCCAAAAGACTCATAAATATCAAAGCTGAGTATTTTTGGAAGTTGGAGTAGGGCTTTCTTAGTTTTAGCTATCTTAGGAGGATATCTGTGTGTGCAGGTGACTATAACTGTGCATAATTATTAGGCAACTTAACAAAAAACAAACATATACCCATTTCACTCATTTATTTTCACCAGGGAAACCAATATAACAACTCAACATTCACTAATATACATTGCTGGCATTCAAAAACAAAAAAAAAAAACCAAATCAGTGACTAATACAGCCGCCTTTCTTTACAAGGACACTCAAAAGCCTGCCATCCATGGATTCGGTCAGTGTTTTGATCTGTTTGCGATCAACATTGCGTGCAGCAGCAACCACAGCCTCCCAGACACTGTTCAGAGATGTGTACTGTTTCCCCTCCTTGTAGATCTCACATTTGATGAGGGACCACAGGTTTTCTATGGGGTTCAGATCAGGTGAACAAGGAGGCCACGTCATTAATCTTTCTTCCTTTAGACCCTTTCTGGCCAGCCATGCTGTGGAGTACTTGGATGCGTGTGATGGAGCATTGTCCTGCATGAAAATCATGTTTTTCTTGAAGGATGCTGACTTCTTCCTGTACCACTGCTTGAAGAAGGTGTCTTCCAAAAACTGACAATAGGACTGGGAGTTGAGCTTGACGCCATCCTCAACCTGAAAAGGTCCCACAAGCTCATCTTTGATGATACCAGCCCATACCAGTACCCCACCTCCACCTTGCTGGCGTCTAAGTCGGACTGGAGCTCTCTGCCCTTTGCTGATCCAGCCACGAGCCCATCCATCTGGCCCATCACGACTCACTCTCATTTCATCTGTCCATAAGACCTTAGAAAAATCAGTCTTGTGATACTTCTTGGCCCAGTCTTGACGTTTCATCTTGTGTGTCTTGTTCAGTGGTGGTCGTTTTTCAGCCTTTGTTACCTTGGCCTTGTCCCTGAGTATTGCACACCTTGTGCTTTTTGACACTCCAGTGATGTTGCAGCTCTGAAATATGGCAAAACTGGTGGCGAGTGGCATCTTGGCAGCTTCACGCTTGACTTTCCTCAGTTCACGGGCAGTTAGTTTGCGCCTTTTTTTTCCAACGCGCTTCTTGCTGCAACGCGCTGTTGACTATTTTGAATGAAGCGCTTGATTGTTCGATGGTCACGCTTCAAAAACTGGGCAATTTTAAGAGTGCTCCATCCCTTTGCAATATATGTCACTATTTTTGACTTTTCTGAGTCCGTCAAATCCCTCTTCTGACCCATTTTGCCAAAGGAAAGGAAGTTGCCTAATAATTTTGCACACCTGATATAGGGTGTTGATGTCATTAGACCACACCCCTTTTCATTACAGAGATGCACATCACCTGGTATGCTTAATTGGTAGGAGGCTTTCAAGCCTATGCAGCTTGGAGTAGGCCAACATGCATAGAGAGGGTAATGTGGTCAACATACTCATTTGCCTAATAATTCTGCACTCCCTGTAGATAAAATTAAAATAAAATCTTACAACATTGAAAGTCCAGAGCAAGATAATATTTTACAAATAATAACACTTCAGATATTGCTTTAACAATAATGAGCATTACTGTATAAATGACAGAGAATAGTTTACCATCCAGCCCACAGTTTAGATCAGAACCCTTTGAGAGTAAATGCTTTGGCTTTCGCAACATTCTGTTCCCAAAAGCTGATGTCAGGAAAAAGTCTTTACACAAAGAAGGTTTTCTTGCTTCTCTAGTTCTTTAAAGCTGTGTGTTGGGACTTTTCAGGAAAAAGAAGGTATATTCCAACATGTAGCTAATGCTAGGCCACAAATCTGCACCGTCACTCCAGTCATTTTGAGGAATTTTGTACAGATCATAACTGCTAATAAACTCTAATTTCCATGTATATATATCCTTTGCTTCTGTCTGACTAAGATTGTTCAAGTAATCCGCTAGTAGAGCTTTTTTAGCTGTAATTTTCTTCGGACAACAGCAACAGATGCCATACATCTCCACTTGGCTTCAGTATGTGAACAGCCAATCAGCGGGTCCCATTTGTGTTTATGATTTTTATTTCATGATTTACAACCAATGGGAGACACCCTTTGTCGGCTGTCCACCAATCACAGGCTCCCACGCCATAATGGCGGTATGTTGATAAATATTTAGAAAATAAAACTATCATTACAAAATATACAGTGGTGCTTGAAAGTTTGTGATCCCTTTAGAATGTTCTATATTTCTGCAAAAATATGACCTAAAACATCAGTTTTTCACACAAGTCCTAAAAGTAGATAAAGAGAATCCAGTTCAGCAAATGAGACAAAAATATTATACTTGGTCATTTATTTATTGAGGAAAATGATCCAATATTACATTTCTGTGAGTGGCAAAAGTATGTGAACCTTTGCTTTCAGTATCTGGTGTGACCCCCTTGTGCAGCAATAACTGCAACTAAACGTTTCCGGTAAATGTTGATCAGTCCTGCACTGGAGAAATTTTAGCCCATTCCTCCATAGAGAACAGCTTCAACTCTGGAATGTTGGTGGGTTTCCTCACATGAACTGCTCGCTTCAGGTCCTTCCACAACATTTCGATTGGATTAAGGTCAGGACTTTGACTTGGCCATTCCAAAACATTAACTTTTATTCTTCTTTAACCATTCTTTGGTAGAATGACTTGTGTGCTTAGGGTCGTTGTCTTGCTGCATGACCCTCCTTCTTTTGAGATTCAGTTCATGGACAGATGTCCTGACAGTTTCCTTTAGAATTCACTGGTATAATTCAGAATTCATTATTCCATCAATGATGGCAAGCCGTCCTGGCCCAGATGCAGCAAAACAGGCCCAAACTATGATACTACTACCACCACCATGTTTCACAGATAGGATAAGGTTCTTATGCTGGAATGCAGTGTTTTCCTTTCTCCAAACATAGTGCTTCTCATTTAAACCAAAAAGTTTCCTCTTTGTTAAAAAACATTTTTCCAATAGCCTTCTGGCTTTTCCATGTGATCTTTAGCAAACTGCAGACAAGAAGCAGTGTTCTTTTTGGAGAGCAGTGACTTTCACCTTGCAACCCTGCCATGCACACTATTGTTTTTCAGTGTTCTCCTGATGGTGGACTCATGAAGATTAACATTAGCCAATGTGAGAGAGGCCTTCATTTGCTTAGAAGTTACCCTGGGGTCCTTTGTGACCTCGCCGACTATTACACGCCTTGCTCTTGGAGTGATCTTTGTTGGTTGACCACTTCTGGGGAAGGTAACAATGGTCTTGAATTTCCTCTATTTGTACACAATCTGGGGTGGCACGGTGGTGTAGTGGCTAGCACTGTCACCTCACAGCAAGAAGGTCCTGGGTTTGAGCCCAGCAGCCAGCATGGGCCTTTCAATTTGGAGTTTGCATGCCCTCCCCATGTCCGCGTGGGTTTCCTCCAGGTGCTCCGGTTTCCCCCACAGTTCAAAGGCATGCAGGTTAGGCTAATTGGTGGCTCTAAATTGACTGTAGGTGTGAATGTGAGCGTGAATGGTTGTCTTTGTCTGAGTTAGCCCTGCGATGACCTGGCGACTTGTCCAGGGTGTACCCCACCTCTCGCCCATAGTCAGCTGGGATAGGCTCCAGCTTGCCTGCGACCCTATAGGACAGGATAAGCGGCTACAGATGATGGATGGATGTACACAATCTGTCTGACTGTAGATTGGTGGAGTCCAAACTCTGTAAAGATGGTTTTATAACCTTTTCCAGCCTGATGAGCATCAACAACGCTTTTTCTGAGGTCCTCAGAAATCTCCTTTGTTCATGCCATGATACACTTCCACAAACATGTGTTGTGAACCTCAGACTTTGATAGATCCCTGTTCTTTAAATAAAACAGGGTGCCCACTCACACCTGATTGTCATTGAAAACACCTAACTCTAATTTCACCTTCAAATTAACTGCTAATCCTAGAGGTTCACATACTTTTGCCACTCACAGATATGTAATATTGGATGATTTTCCTCAATAAATAAATGACCAAGAATAATATTTTTGTCTCATTTGTTTAACTGGGTTCTCTTTATCTAGTTTTAGGACTTGTGTGAAAATCTGATGTTGTTTTAGGTCATATTTTTGCAGAAATATAGAAAATTCTAAAGGGTTCACAAACTTTCAAACACCACATATACATACATATTAGTGTATACACACACACACACACACACACACACACAGGTTAGAGGTAAGGAACATTATTCAGTGATAAACAATATCACGATTGGAGTTAATAATAAACATTATTCAGTGATATTGTTTATTATTAACTCCAATTGTGATATAAAAGTTCCAAGTTTGACACCTGCCCTCTTCAACCACGCTGCTGGCGCACGATGTCCTTGACCCTCATCGCCCTTAGCTAGTTGGTATAATTACGTCATTACATGGACCTCTCTGAGCCAAGCTTTTGCAGTACACTCAAACACATGCATACTTCCATGAATTATAACCAAAAACAAGTAAATTTGAATGATTTCCTCAAAATATTTTTTGTACTTTTATATACTGTTGTGTTGATGAATAAAACTTTTTAATGCATTTGCTGTGAAATGAGACGAGCTACTTTAGACTGATTCCCTGCTCTCCTTGCCTATGTGCCTATGTTGCTTCGGTTGCCAGCACTAACTTTTGTCATCCGATTGGACGATTACCATTAAAGTTTTACTTGTCCTTGCACAGACTTTAGTCGTCTCAGATGATCGGACATGAGGTTTTCTGAGCATTGCACAGAATGTTGCAAAAAACAGTGAGTGAGCGACAGTTCTGTGGGTAGAAATGCCTTGTTGATAAGCAAGGTCATAGGAAAATGGCTAGATTGATGCAAGCTGCCAGGAAGGATATAGCAACGCATTTAATCACTCTTTACAATCATGGTGAGCAGAAAAGTATCTCAGCATGCAACAGCAGAAGACCATATTGAGTTCCACTTCTGCCAGACAAGAACAGGAATCTTAGAATCAAGAACAAGTTCCTATTTGTCAGAATGCAGGCACTTACTGATGTATGCGCAGAGGAAAGCAGGGAAGTAGATGGTCAACAAAGCCAAAACAGAAGACAAAAGCAAGGTCAGGAAACAAGCATTGGTCGGGCGATCGGCAAACAATGTGGAATAGGAGAGACAGGAGTCGTAGTAGAATAACGCAAGCAAAAGTCAGAAACCAGAAAGACAAACAGGAGAATACAAGGCTCGGTATGTACTGGGCAAACAGGACAATACTTCACACTGAAGTGGAATGTGAGAGTGGCTTAAGTAGTTGGGGTGCTGATTAGAGGAATGCATGACAGCTGTGATTAGTACTCAGGTGACAGGGCTCTGTGGTTCTTGGGGCTTGTAGTTCTGAGTCTACATGTTTGTAGTTTGTGTGTTTTCAGTGGATTTATTGACAGAACACCCCCCGAAGAGCTCCCTCTGGGAGCTATATTCTTACGAGGATGACCTCTACCTCGTGGTGCGGGCTTGTGAGGATTTGGGGCATGGAACTCTTGCCTGAGGAGAGGGTCAAGAATGTCTTTGGTGAGGACCCAGCTCTGTTCCTTGGGTCCATACCCCTCCCATATGACCATTTTCTAGACGTTGGTGAACCTCCTCCCATATGTTTTGGCTGCTTGTGAACCAATCCTCCACTGACTGGACCTGGCTAGGAGTGTCATCCCAGGGGAATAAGGGAGGCTGGTAGCCGAGTATGCACTGAATCAGGGTTAGCTGTGTAGCAGAGTGTCTCAGGGAGTTTTGTGCATACTCTGCCTATGGGAGATAATGTGCCCAATCCCCCTGGTTGTGCATGCAAAACATTCTGAGGAAGTGGCCGATTTCTTGGTTAGCCCTCTCAACTTGCCCATTGGACTAGGGGTGGTAGCTGGAGGTAAAGCTCACTGATACCCCGAGTCTATCCATGAAACTTGTCCAGAAACAGGAAATGAATTGGGAGCTCCGGTCACTGACAATGTCTTCTGGGATACCGTAGTACCTAAACACTTGCTGGAAGAGGAGCTCAGTTGTTTGTGATGCATTGGGGATGCCTGGTAGAGGGATGAGCTTGAGACCTTTCGAGAAACGGTCTATGGTTACCATGATGGTTGTATTACCTTCAGACGAGGGGAGATCAGTGATGAAGTCAATGGTGATATGTGACCATGGTCTTTGAGGTGTGGGAAGAGGACATAACTTGCCAGTGGGAGGAGTTCTGGGAACTTTGGCTTGAACACATGTGGAACAAGAGGCAATGTACTGGTTAATGTCAGTCAGCATATTTTCCCACCAATACTTGTTTCTGAGCATTAGGTGTGTATGCTGGCTGCCCAGATGACCTGTGGCAGGAGATGAGTGAGCCCATATAATGAGACAACCTCAAAATGGTTTTGGCATATAGAGTAGGCTGGGTGGTAGATTGTCAGGTAGTGTAAATGGTTGGGAATGTCTTATCTCTCTGTCTAGGTCCCATGTGATGGACTGTATGAAGCATTGGGAAGGAAGAATGGGGTGACTGATGGACTCTTGGTGTGCAGAACAAAAACTTTGAGAAAGTGCATCAGCCTTAGTGTTCTTGGAACCAGGGTGAAATGAAATGGTGAAGTTAAATCTTGTGAAGAATAGGGCCGCCCACCTGGCTTGGCAAGGGTTCAGCCTCTTGGCTGACTTGAGGTACTTGAGATTCTTGTGATCAGTGAGGATAATGAAGGGGTGAGTAGCTTCCTCTAGCCAGTGTCTCCATTCTTCTAGGGCTAGTTTTATGGCTAGCAGTTCTCTGTTGCTGATGTCATAGTTCTTTTCAGCAGAGGAGAGTTTCTTGGAAAAGAAAGCTATGGGATGGAGCTTTTGTTTCTCACCAAAGCACTGGGATAGGATCGCCCCTACTCCAGTGTCTGATGCGTCCACTTCTACAGCGAAGGGTTTAGTAGGGTCTGGATGCTGTAGGACTGGAGCAGTGGTGAAGGACTTCTTGAGACACTGAAATGCCTCTTCAGCCTGGGGATTCCACTGGAGGTGTCTGGGTCCTTTCTTGAGTAACATAGTTAGGGGGTTGTGATGGCACTGAAGCCCCTAATGAACCAACGGTAGAAACTGGTGAAACCAAGGAAGCAGTGAAGTTCCCTGATGGAGGTAGGAGTTGGCCAGAAGGTTACTGCAGATAACTTAGAGGAGTCCATGCTGACTCCTTCGGCGTTAACGATGTACCCCAGGAAGGAGATGCAATTCTGATGGAACTCACATTTCTCGGCCTTGACGGAGAGGTGATTTTCAAGAAGACGTTGTGGTACTGCTCTGACATGCTCTTGGTGACTCTTCTCATCAGGAGAGTAGATTAGGATGTCATCAATGTATGCAATGGCATATTTACCCACCATGCCCTGTAGAACATCATTAATAAGACATTGAAACACACTGGGCACTGAAGAAAGACCATATGGCATTACCCGGTATTCAAAATGGTTGACAGTAGTGCAAAAGGTGGTCTTCCACTCATCGCCTTCTTTGATCCGGATCAGGTTGTAAGCACTTCACAGATCAAGTTTTGAGAAAATGTTGGCCAATCTCGACTGTTCTAGAGCCGCAGGAACCAGAGGAAGAAGATATGGATACTTAACAGAGACTTGGTTTAGACCATGATAATCAATACAGGGACGAAGTCCACTTCCTCTCTTCTCAACGAATAAGAAGCCCGCAGAAGCTGGAGACTTAGATGGTTGGACGCAACCCTCCTTAAGCGCCTCCTGAATGTATTCCTCCATGGCAGCGTGCTCCTTCTGGGACAAGGGATATATGCATCCATGAGGTGGTGACGTACTGTACTTGGTAGTAGATCTATGGTGCAGTCATAGGGTCGATTTGGTAGTAATCCACATGCCTTTCCCTTGCTGAAGACCTCCAGTAGGTCCATGTAACACTCTGGAACCTTGTCTAGGAAGTCAGGTTGAGGGCGCTCTACAGAAGTGAAGGCAAGGTTGATTTGCAGGCATGAAATGCAGTTTTGAAAGCAGGTGGAAGACCATTGGAGGATTTCTTTGTTCTGCCATGATATCAGTGGGTCATGAAGTCGAAGCCACAGGTAGCCAAGGATGAGATCGTGATTGTCTGTGGTGGTGACATAAAGGGAGATGTGCTCTGAATGCAGAATTCCCACCTGAATGTGAATAGGTGCAATCCATGTGGTGACTAGGCCATCTCTGATAGGTCCTCCATCAATGGTCTTAATGTTGAGCATGCTTTGCAGAAGGGTTGTTGGCAGGTTGAATTTCTGCAAAACCATGTGGCTGGTAAAGTTTCCTTCTGCCCCAAGTCAATGAAAGTGGATAGGGTATGCGTGGCATCTGTGAGCTATAATAAGACAGGAACCTTTAAGGATTTAGAGTTAAATTTTCTCACTGGACTCACTGTGCATGTAGACTCCTCTGCTGGCGCCTTACGGGGAAGATGATCGGGACAGTTACTCAGTCAATGTTCTGAATTTCCACAGTAAAAGCATAATCTCTCCCTTCTCCTCTCACGCTCAGAACGAGAGAGTCTGGTATGTGAAACCTCCATGGGCATGCTGTCATCAGAAGTAGTGTCAGGTTTTGCGCTTTCCTGAATGGAGGGTCTGTGAGTCAACAGATGATCCAGTCGAATAGCTAGATCGATCAGCGAGTCCAAGTTGAGCTGTTGATCACGGCAGGCGAGTTCACTCAGAACTGCAGGGTGTAGACCTTGGCGAAAAACAGCTTTCAAAGTGGGTTCATTCCATCCACTAGCTGCTGCTATTGTTCTGAAATCGAGAGCATATTCCGCCACACTATGGGAACCTTGTGAAATGGTTAGCAGGTTCTCTCCTATTTCAATTCCTTCTGGTTCGTGGTTAAAAACCCTTTTAAACATGGAGAGGAACTGCTCATAGGAAGTTGTCTGATCTTGTTCCTTGTCCCAAATCATGCTGGCCCAGTGCAGTGCTTTGCCCATGAGAAAAGTAATAAACTTCACGATCTTATGATTGTCAGAAAGGGTAGGCATGGTAGCGAAATACATTGAGCACTGAAGAGCAATTCCAGCGTTATGGACGTGACACTTGAACTCAAAATGGCAACAAATGACCCAGTGCATGTTTTATTGTCTCCCAGTATTTAAACAGGTGTTGCATATTTTAAGGCTGTACCATACTGGAGAAGTGATAGAACAAGAACAATTCCCATAGTACATCTAGGGCATGCCAGAAAACGCCAATAAAAGATGCGTTATGGATGTGACAGAAAAAGTATCACTTTTTTCTTGGGTGACTACATTTTTATCAAACTCTGTGAAATTGTAAACCTAATGTCGAAATTAAGATATTCATTTGATAGAGGGGTCCAAGGTGAATATTAAAAAATCTTTGTTTAAAATATTTTGTATTTCATGCAGAGTTTCGGAAGGAAAAGTCAGCGTTATGGATGTGACGAAATTCCGTTATGGATGTGACGCGTCTGAAATAGACATGGCATATGTTTAGAAAATCAGCAATTTAACCACCATAACCCTTTGAAAAACTCTCTAAATATCAGCTAAAACTATCAAAGTTCTTAAATAATATTTAGGATGGCTATTGTTTTGCTGTTTTGTGGATTTTAGCATACATTTCTGTGGCTTGTGGCAATAATATAGAATTGTACATGATCAAAGTTGATTTTAGCTTGGGTTTTACATTATAAGAAAGAAAGACTGACAGTGACATATTAGGTTGGTTACAAATTGGTTCAACTTATTCACATCTGTAAAATACAGGCCTAGGTGATATCTCTGGGAGTGGTTTTGATGTATTACATGTTGCTTTATTTTTGCATGGTGAGGTTGACATTTACATGGAATTGCCCTGAAGCAAGAAACCTTTGCAATCAATGGGGTCCCTGGCAAATTTCCCTGGAGGCAGAAGTTGTAGCGCGGAGCTGGGAAGGGACTTGGGGCATGGTAGGAGGGCCTGCGACATCACGGTTGTTAGCTGCAACATACGGGTGTTGAGGTCTGCTAGCATCTGTTGATGTTCTCCTAATAGGTGTTCCTGAGCATTCAAAGCCATCTGCTTCGCATCTTCTGCTACATCCATAATGGCAAAGTATCCTGTCAGAATGCAGGCACTTACTGATGTATGTGCAGAGGAGAGCGGGGAAGTAGACGGTTGACAAAGCCAAAACAGAAGACAGAAGTGAGGTCAGGAAACAAGCGTGGGTCGGGCGATCGGCAAACAATGTGGAATAGGCGAGACAGGAGTCGTAGTAGAATAACACAAGCAAGAGTCAGAAAACAGAGAGGCAAACAGGAGAATACAAGGCTTGGTATGTACTGGGCAAACAGGACAATACTTTGCACTGAAGTGGAGTGTGAGAGTGGCTTAAAGATCGTAGGCAACGGTTTTCAATTTATGCACATTTGAAACTTTATATGTTAAAAAACCCTTGTAATTTTCTTCTGGTCCCAAGAAGTATTGTTAATAAGTAATAATTAAAATAAGTTAGTGCAGATTGTGGCGAATTTCTGTTTGGCGATTTTCGTGACCACTCGGCACATGACATCATTCAAGACAAACAAACCACTTGAGTTGAGTCCACTTCCGTTTCCTTGCATTGCCGTTTGGTTTGAGTGCAGACATTCAATCGGGAATTTCCAAAGAAAAACCATGCCTTATTGTTGTGCAGTGAACTGTAACAACGGGACTGGTTCAGGAAGAAGTTTTTACCTTTTTCTGAGAGAGGAGAAGAGGCGGAGCGAGTGGATTGGCTTTTTCCAAAAGAGGAGAAGAGGCGGAGCGAGAGGGGTTTTTTTCCGAAAGAGGAGAAGAGGCGGAGCGAGTAGGTTGGCTTTTTCCGAAAGAGAAGAGGCGGAGCGAGTGGGTTGGCTTTTTCCGAAAGAGAAGAGGCGGAGCAAGTGGGTTGGCTTTTTCCGAAAGAGGAGATGAGGTGGAGAGAGTGGATTGTGCGCGTGAAGCCAGAGGGTTGGCAGCCAGGTAAATGCGCCACTCTGTGCTCCGATCACTTCGACGATTTATTTTTGAAGAATCCCCATCTGTTGGAGAGTTTAGGTGTCCATGTCGGACAGAGAAGGCTCAAAACCAGGGGTGAAAGTAAGCTGGTCCTGGCCGGTCCGGCATACCACTAAAAGATTTGGCCGTACCGGAAAGAAAAATATACTGTCTCTGAAAAAAAAAAGTACTTTCAGCATAACAACACACCTGCTAACGTCAATTTACCAAAAGCAACACTTTTTCCTCAATATACATTGCATATAACTCGTTCTGACCGGTCTCTGAATTATGTCTGAAGTAAATTCCTTCCGTGTTTCACTCGACAGACAACGTGCGAGATAGTGCGCGTAGCCCACTGCTTAACCATCTTGCGCCAACGTGCGCAGCTGGTATCCAAAGTGTTTTAGCAGACAGACGTTTGTTGCAAAGTCTCCCAAATAAAAACAACATATGCAGAAACATATGTTGATGTTTCAATATTCTATTATGTGTGCAGTGTTTCGCTGGACAAACAATGAGCGAGCTACAGCGCGCATACGGCTTAACCAGATCTTGTGCTATAACGTGCGCAGCTGGTAATCAAAGTAACTTTTACTTTTCTGTTCTGTTACACTGTTCAGTGTCCAATGTCCAAAATGAAAAGTTAGTTTTCAACTGTTCAGGTAAAAAAAAATGTTATTAAAACGATTGTGTTGTTGAAATGATGTGTTTGCAATTTATTTATAATCAAAAACTGATACAGGTGGATGAAAGAGTGATAGTGTGATAAAGTACTATACTAGTACTACTGAGTGATAAGAAGTCCGAGTGAATGCTTGATAAGTAGACAATAATAAATAATTAGGTGTATTTTTCGGCGCGTGCTGTGCGCGCGCACTATGACTCAAAATAATACAACCCCGATTCCAAAAAAGTTGGGACAAAGTACAAATTGTAAATAAAAACGGAATGCAATGATGTGGAAGTTTCAAAATTCCATATTTTATTCAGAATAGAACATAGATGGCATATCAAATGTTTAAAATGAGAAAATGTATCATTTAAAGAGAAAATTTAGGTGATTTTAAATTTCATGACAACAACACATCTCAAAAAAGTTGGGACAAGGCCATGTTTACCACTGTGAGACATCCCCTTTTCTCTTTACAACAGTCTGTAAACGTCTGGGGACTGAGGAGACAAGTTGCTCAAGTTTAGGGATAGGAATGTTAACCCATTCTTGTCTAATGTAGGATTCTAGTTGCTCAACTGTCTTAGGTCTTTTTTGTCGTATCTTCCATTTTATGATGCACCAAATGTTTTCTATGGGTGAAAGATCTGGACTGCAGGCTGGCCAGTTCAGTACCCGGACCCTTCTTCTACGCAGCCATGATGCTGTAATTGATGCAGTATGTGGTTTGGCATTGTCATGTTGGAAAATGCAAGGTCTTCCCTGAAAGAGACGTCGTCTGGATGGGAGCATATGTTGCTCTAGAACCTGGATATACCTTTCAGCATTGATGGTGTCTTTCCAGATGTGTAAGCTGCCCATGCCACACGCACTAATGCAACCCCATACCATCAGAGACGCAGGCTTCTGAACTGAGCACTGATAACAACTTGGGTCGTCCTTCTCCTCTTTAGTCTGAATGACACAGCGTCCCTGATTTCCATAAAGAACTTCAAATTTTGATTCGTCTGACCACAGAACAGTTTTCCACTTTGCCTCAGTCCATTTTAAATGAGCCTTGGCCCAGAGAAGACGTCTGCACTTCTGGATCATGTTTAGATACGGCTTCTTCTTTAAACTATAGAGTTTTAGCTGGCAACGGCAGACGGCACGGTGAATTGTGTTCACAGATAATGTTCTCTGGAAATATTCCTGAGCCCATTTTGTGATTTCCAATACAGAAGCATACCTGTATGTGATGCAGTGCCGTCTAAGGGCCCGAAGATCACAGGCACCCAGTATGGTTTTCCGGCCTTGACCCTTACGCACAGAGATTCTTCCAGATTCTCTGAATCTTTTGATGATATTATGCACTGTAGATGATGATATGTTCAAACTCTTTGCAATTTTACACTGTCGAACTCCTTTCTGATATTGCTCCACTATTTGTCGGTGCAGAATTAGGGGGATTGGTGATCCTCTTCCCATCTTTACTTCTGAGAGCTGCTGCCACTCCAAGATGCTCTTTTTATACCCAGTCATGTTAATGACCTATTGCCAATTGACCTAATGAGTTGCAATTTGGTCCTCCAGCTGTTCCTTTTTTGTACCTTTAACTTTTCCAGCCTCTTATTGCCCCTGTCCCACCTTTTTTGAGATGTGTTGCTGTCATGAAATTTCAAATGAGCCAATATTTGGCATGAAATTTCAAAATGTCTCACTTTCGACATCTGATATGTTGTCTATGTTCTATTGTGAATACAAGATCAGTTTTTGAGATTTATAAATTATTGCATTCCGTTTTAATTTACAATTTGTACTTTGTCCCAACTTTTTGGGAATCGGGGTTGTTGTACCGGCAAGAAATAAAAGTTACTTCCACCCCTGCTCAAACCTGATGCTGTTCCTACAAAATTCGAGCACAAAATCAAGCAGTCAAAGAAGAAATGGACCAGCAACGCTCAAGCAAAAAGGAGAAGATTGGAGGTAAACGTTTTTACCCTTTTCATTTAAATACTTGGTAGTTGAAAAAAAATCATTATAGACGAGATGAGATGTCAGGCCTGATATATTGACACCGGGAAATGCCGCGGATGGCAGGCTAATGTGGCCTACTGGCGCACTGTCAAGTAATCATTACCTATATCCACTATGGCTTTGCAACGGCCATAGGTTCATACATACTGTATATGGTTTCACCTCTCGATATTCAATTTGGAGAGTTCCTACTTCAAAATCGCTGTCGCTTTTAGACATTTTACACAACCTCTCACAACCAAAGTCTGTACACGTGTGCTCGGTTCGCAAGTGTAAACAGAACTGCTCCCAGTCTGTTTGCCTTGAATGACGTCACGGCGACTGTCCCCGGCGGTAAAAGTAGCGTGAGAGAGATGTAAACAAACCTTCGGAACTTGCGCAAACCAGTATATTTTAACTGTTTTATTCAATTTTAGGGTGCAAATTAGACACCAGGAAGATTGAATTTGCTTTTTGGGTCATTCTTCTAGAAAATAAAGTGGATATTCTACGTTCCACCTCTGACCCTTGCCTAAGACCTTTAAGTTGTTGGGGTGCTGATTAGAGGAATGCGTGACAGCTGTGATTAGTATTCAGGTGACAAAGGGTGCTGTGGTTCTTGGGGCTTGTAGTTCCGAGTCTCCATGTTTGTAGTTTGTGTGTTTTCAACGGGTTTACTGACACTATTAAAGTGGCCAGTGAGTCTAGATGCTAAAGCAATAGCAGCTGACCCTGCGGTACAACTTGGCAGCCATTTTGAACATTACTATTATCACACGTGTTTCTTTTCAGTGAAAACGATGCGTCTTCTGAGAATGAGCAGCTGCTGAGCCGCAGCATTGACAGTGATGAAGAAGCGGCACATGAGAAGCAGGGATCTACTGATCTTTGCCTTTTATCTCTCGTTAATCTCACTCGAGACAAGACCTGCTCGAGCATCACCATCAACAACAACAACTGCAGCAACAACAGCAGAACTATGGGGGTGAGACAGAAAAAAAAAGCAAGCTAATTCTAAAAATCCTGGAATAATATGTTATAATACAGTGGATATAAAAAGTGCACACACCCCATTAAAATTATAGGTTTTTCTGATGTAAAAAAAAAAGAGACCATGATAAATAATTTCAAAACTTTTCCCATCTTTAATGTGGCCTATAACCTGTACAATTCAGGTGAAAAACAAAAATCTGTTGGGGGGGGAACAAAAAATAAAAAATGTACAATATGCTGGTTGCATAAGTGTACACATCCTTAAACTAATACTTTGTTGAAGCACTTTTTGACTTAATTATAGCATTCAATCTTTTTGAGTAGGAGTCTATCAGCCTGCCACATCTAGACTTGGCAATATTTCCCCCCTCTTCCTTGCAAAAGCACTCCAGATCTCTCAGATTGTGAGGACATCTCTTGTGCACAGCCCTCTTCAGGTCACCCCACAGATTTTCAAATGGATTTAGGTCTGGATTCTGGCTGGGCCATTCCAAAACTTTTTTGGGTTCATTGTCATGCTGAAAGATAAAATTAATCTTCAGCTTTCTAGCAGACACCTGAAGGTTTTGGGCCAAAATTGACTGGTATTTAGAACTGCTCATAATTCCCTCCACCTTGACTGTGTTCCAGTCACCCCTGTGTTCTGTTCACCCCTGTTCCAGCTGAAGAAAAACAACCCCAAAACATGATGATGCCACCACCATGCTTCACCATGGGTATGGTGTTCTTTTGGTAATGTGCAGTGTTTGTTTTTGTGCCAAACATACCTTTTGGAATTGTGGACAAAAAGTTCAACCTTGGTTTCATCAGACCATAACACATTTTCCCACGTGCTTTTGGGAGAGTTGATGCAATTTTTTTGCAAAATTTAGCCTGGCCTGGATGTTTTTCTTTGACCCTACCTCATACTCCAGACATATGGAGAATATGGGAGATTGTCACATGTAGTACACAACCAATACTTGCCAGAAATCCCTGCAGCTCCTTCAGTGTTGCTGTAGGCCTCTTGGTAGCCTCCCTGACCAGTTTTCGTCTTGTCTTTTCATCAATTTTGGAGGGACGTCCAGTTCTCGGTAATGTTACTGTTGTCCCATATTTTCTCCACTTCTTGATGACTGTCTTCACTGTGCTGCATGGTATATCTAATGCTGTGGAAATTTTGTTGTACCCTTCTCCTGACTGATACCTTTCAACAATGAGATTCCTTTGATGCTTTGTAAGCTCTCTGCTAACCACAGCTTTTGCTGGAGGATGCAACTGAGTAAATGTCTGAACTTTCTTTGGGGTTAATCAGAGTCATTTTAATTGATGGCAGGTGTGTACCCCAAAAGACTGAATGCTGTAATTCAATCAAAAGGTGCTTCAACAAAGTATTAGTTTAAGGTTGTGCACACTTATGCAACCAGCTTATTGTACTTTTTTGTTTGTTTGTTTTCCTCCCTAACAGGTTTGTTTGTTTTTTCAATTGAATTGTACAGGTTATAGGTCACATTAAAGGTGGGAAAAGTTTTGAAATTATTTATCGTGGTCTCAGGTTTTTCTGATGTAAAAAAATATCATTTTAATGGGGTGTGTACACTTTTTATATCCACTGTATATATAATATAATATACATTATGAAAAATAAAGCTTTCATCTGATTGTGACTAATCCACTTGTGTTTCTCTGTTGCCTGCAGATTCACAGTCGAAGGAAAAAAATCCTAGAGTTGTACGCCAAAGCTTGCAGTGTTGCCGAGGGTAAGTCATCTTCTCTTTCTAGAAATTTCATTGATCATGAAGTTAAACTGTTCTTGTCACAAAAGTCAAACAGCATAGCAAATGAGTATCAGTATATGCATAAATAAATAAAACGTAGTAAATACAAAAAATTTCAAATGCCTGAATATAAATGACAGAAACATTGGGACATATTCAGAGTTGATCATCTAAATCCAAAAGTCATGTTTATATTTACGTGGGAAAAGTTCCTGGTGTTCAGAGTTGGGTTGCGCACGTGCTTATGTGGATTTTCTGGCCTCCACTTTCAGATCATTAAAATCACCTGCATGTCTCTGAGGTTGACAGAATTGTCTTTAGTAGAAGCATCCAAGATGGGCAGTTCTTCTCCAGTGCCTAGACCACCACCTTCAAACACACTCGCCTTTAAACCTGAAAATAATCAGGGCTAGAAAATGTCAACTGACAGATGTAATAATGTGCAAGATAACGAGAACAGACAATTTAAAAATGAAAAATAGTATATTGTAAAATAATACAATTATGAATATATATATTTCCAATATATTTCTCCATGATTAGTCATACTGTTGCATTAATCACCACAAATTTGGTTTAAATTAACAATATGGCTTGATTATTTAACAGCATCTAAAACAGCACTTGATCCAGCACATGCTGCTGTTTTGCATTTCTTTTTTTATATTGTGCATGGACAGTTTATTGAAATTAAGGAATCTGTGAGATACAGTGGTGCTTGAAAGTTTGTGAACCCTTTAGGATTTTCTATATTTCTGCATAAATATGACCTAAAACATCATCAGATTTTCACACAAGTCATAAAGAGAACCCAATTAAACAAATGAGACAAAAATATTATACTTGGTCATTTATTTATTGAGGAAAATGATCCAATATTACATATGTCAGTGGCAAAAGTATGTGAACCTTTGCTTTCAGTATCTGATGTGACCCCCTTGTGCAGCAATAACTGCAACTAAATGCTTCCAGTAACTATTGATCAGTCCTGCACACCGGCTTGGAGGAATTTTAGTCCATTCCTCCATACAGAACAGCTTCAACTCTGGGATGTTGGTGGGTTTCCTCACGTGAACTGCTCGCTTCAGGTCCTTCTGCAACATTTCGATTGGCTTAAGGTCAGGACTTTGACTTGGCCATTCTAAAACATTAACTTTATTCTTCTTTAACCATTCTTTGGTAGAACAACTTGTGTGCTTAGGGTCATTGTATTGCTGCATGACCCACCTTCTCTTGAGATTCAGTTCATGGACAGATGTCCTGACATTTTCCTTTAGAATTCGCTGGTATAATTCAGAATTCATTGTTCCATCAATGATGGCAAGCCGTCCTGGCCCAGATGCAGCAAAACAGGCCCAAACCATGATACTACCACCACTATGTTTCACAGATGGGATAAGGTTCTTATGCTGGAATGCAGTGTTTTCCTTTCTCCAAACATAATGCTTCTCATTTAAACCAAAAAGTTCTATTTTGGTCTCATCCGTCCACAAAATATTTTTCCAATAGCTTTCTGGCTTGTCCACGTGATCTTTAGCAAACTGCAGATGAGCAGCAATGTTCTTTTTGGAGAGCATTGGCTTTCTCCTTGCAACCCTGCCATGCACACCATTGTTGTTCAGTGTTCTCCTGATGGTGGACTCATGAACATTAACATTAGCCAATGTGAGAGAGGCCTTCATTTGCTTAGAAGTTACCCTGGGGTCCTTTGTGACCGCGCTGACTATTACACGCCTTGCTCTTGGAGTGATCTTTGTTGGTCAACCACTCCTGGAGAGGGTAACAATGGTCTTGAATTTCCTCCATTTGTACACAATCTGTCTGACTGTGGATTGGTGGAGTCCAAACTCTTTAGAGATGGTTTTGTAACCTTTTTCAGCCTGAAGAGCATCAACAACGCTTTTTCTGAGGTCCTCAGAAATCTCCTTCGTTCGTGCCATGATACACTTCCACAAACATGTGTTGTGAAGATCAGACTTTGATATATCCCTGTTCTTTAAATAAAACAGGGTGCCCACTCACATGTGATTGTCATCCCATTGATTGAAAACACCTGACTCTAATTTCACCTTCAAATTAACTGCTAATCCTAGAGGTTCACATACTTTTGCCACTGACAGATATGTAACATTGGATCATTTTCCTCAACAAATAAATGACCAAGTCTAATATTTTTGTCTCATTTGTTTAACTGGGTTCTCTTTATCTACTTTTAGGACTTGTGTGAAAATCTGATGATGTTTTAAGTCATATTTATGCAGATGTATAGAAAACTCTAAAGCAGGGGTCTTCAATCCTATCCACAAAGGGCCAGTGTGGCTGCAGGCTTTCATTCCAACCAAGCAGGAGCTACACCTGATTTCACTTGTTTAATCATTTCACCCTCGTCTCCAGTCAACAATCAAGTGAGCCTCCAATTTGGCTGTAATGAAAGCCTGCAGCTACACCGGCCCTTTGCGGATAGGATTGAAGACCCCTGCTCTAAAGGGTTCACAAACTTTCAAGCACCACTGTACTAAATCCAGGGCATGAAATCAAAATGTTTGTGCAGAGCATAATAATTTTATCATGCTTTTAATTTGCTATTTTGAGCTATAAAATAAAAATGAATTAAATCATGCCAACGTCAGCATGTAGTGGTACTCCATAAGTTGCACCAAACTGTCACAGAGTGGCACTAGACTTGATACCACTCCTCACTCAAGGCAATATCATGCTTAATTCCAACTTCAGAATCATGTGTAACTGATACACAATTGTTTTAGACAAACTCCACCCATATATGTGTAACACTCATGGTACCTCATAATAATTTTGTAGTTACATCTGAGGTCTGAATACTGACGTACTCAGTTTCAGTGTTAAATCCTTACTCAGTCATTTCCCTCTAATTCATATTCTGATGGTGGTATTCAAGTATTTTTATTGTGTTTTCCCCAAAATAAATAAGAAAAACTCCTATTGAGTAAACATTGACACATGATATGACTCAACAGCTTTCCTCTTAGAAGATCAGGAATAATTAGTTTCAAGTTTAAAGAATGCAATAAAAGAGTGGTTTTCTGTATAAACTCTCAAAATGTGCATGTGGAGAAAGTGAATTCAAAGACATCTGTCATGCATCTTGTGTCTTGAATGCATTAAATTTGAGCAAACAAAGCAGGACATTTTGTACCAGGCTTTTTTACAGGGATCAACTTCTGCATTTTTTAAAATCTTGATGTTTTGACAGTGAAATTAATGCCACCTGCAGCGACTGGCACTGTACAGAATTAACAGTGACCTTTCAGAGGTTCGGGGATAATACGTTCCAGCAGAAATAAGTCAAACTCATTTTTCACATCATCCATGACTATACTAAGGAGACAGTTTAAGTCTAGAGAACTTTGTGAAGTGGAAATCAGGACACAGTCCAACTCAAATCCGACCAATGAACCTGGATTTAATTATTCACAAAAATAAAGCTTGAAAGATTTTGAAATGAAATATTACAACAGTGTTATGTAGCAAAGAAGCATTTTGCATGATAAATATAAGATCAAATATAATACCATGAATTGGCAAACTACGCATTTTACTTGCTCAAAAGTTGATCTACACCAGGGGTGGCCAAACTTTTTTGCTTGAGGGCCACATAAAGAAAAATATGAGCCACCAAGGGCCAATAGAAATTAAAGGTGTCTTTAAGACTAGTTACAGTGTGTTTTAGACTATGCAAAACATTGTATTTTTGTTGCAATAGTAGCCTACTTGATATGATGTGAATTATAGGCCTACTAAACACATAATGATGTCTGAGTACTTTATTAAGTTTACAGTACACACCTTTACTTATCCTTGGTTTCATTCAAATAAACATTTGAAAATCTCAGAATGTAACCTGAAATATGTAGAATGCAACAGGCTATGAACATAAATGTCTGAGTGAACAACACAGAGGGTCAAGGCAGTTTCAACACTTCTGAGAGAAAGTGGCTGTGTAAGCTAATGTAGTTTGGTATAAAATGTGAATGGCTTACATAAGAACATAGCCTAATAAAACAACCTACTTTGGTATGAAATTAATTTCAATTAGCTTAATAACTGACAATGTCACAAAGGTCTGCAAATGAATAAATAACACATTCACATGTAGCCCAAAAGGAGAAAAGGAAAAAGGCAGTACAGGCAGTGACATCAAGAAAACATGCCTGTGTATGGGCCTAATCTTAGTGCTTTGTTAAGTAGCCTAACTGAAAATGGGTCACGATCAGTGACAAAGGTGCAACAAGATTGATGAAAACATTTGCAGGTAAAAAAAAAAAAAATTGCAATGTCATTCAGTGGGAACAGTGATGCTGAGTCTTGGACCGAAGAATAGCTGGCAGGTCAGGAGTAAGCCTTGATGTTGCAATGCAAAGAACGTCGCAGAGATGTCTGTCGGTCAGCCTCGTTCTTAGTTGGCTTTTGTTCAGAGTCATAAGAGAAAATGTCTGCTCGCATATGTATGTAGACCCGAACAGACTAATCATTCTTGCAGCATGGCGCTTCATGAGAGGAAACCTGGTCTTATTCAAACTCTGATAAAACTCTGGTGGGGGAGAAGCTGATGCCGACTTTTCAGTGAATCGTCGCACTGGATCTCAATAACTTCCATCTGCATACGCTCATCAACATCTGTCACGTCAACCGAGAATGGTGTTGTGAATAGTTTCATGTCTTTCTCAATGACCGAAAAATCCTGAAAGCACTTACGAAATTCTGCCAGAAGAGATGTGATCACCGATACATATTTATTTTTTTGGGCAGAGATGTTGGCATTCGGGAAAGCTGTCTTCAGCTCCAACATTGTGGGGAAGTGAACTATATTGAAGTCGCGTAGTTGCGCCTCTAAAAGTTTGAGCTTGACACAGAACACTTTCAGGTGTGCATACAGGTGAGAGACAAGTTGATCTTTGCCTTGAAGGCTCTTGTTCAGTGTGTTAAGATGGCTGGTCAGATCTACCAAAAAAGCCAGGTCTGCCAACCATAGGGGATCATCCAGTTCATGAAGAGGCTTGCCTTTCTCTTTCAAAAACTGGTCAATTTCCGATCTCAGTGAGTAAAACCTATGCAGAACGGTGCTGCGACTGAGCCAGCGCACATCTGAGTGGTAGATGACGTCTCCATATTCAGCTTCAACTTCAGACAAAAAAGTTTGGAACAGTCTGTGATTGAGCGCCTTTGCACGAATGAGATTGATTGCTTTAACCACCATGTCCATCACATCATTCACCTGAACAGTCTTAGCACAGAGTGCTTCCTGGTGGATAATGCAGTGCATTTTTACAGCCTCACCTCCGCTTTCGCGAACTTTTCTGCACACCATGGAGGCCATCCCATTACGTTCGCCAGTCATTGCTGGAGCCCCATCTGTGGTAACTCCACACAGCTTGTCCCAGGGCAGGTTAATGTCATTAATCGCAGCCGATACAGCCTCAAAAATGTCCCTACCTGTTGTGGTACCTTTTAGACTCTTAAGATCAAGTAATTCCTCGGTAATGCCAAAGTTAATGTCGACGCCTCGTAAAAAAATCAGCAGCTGCGCTGTGTCTGTAGCATCGGTACTCTCATCACACGCAATTGAGTAAAACTTAAATGCTCTTGCCTTGTCTGATACTTGCTGATTCAAGTTAGCTGAGAGGTCTTCGATTCATCTGGCAACTGTTTGTCTGGACAAACTCACATTTCTGAAGTCCTGAATCTTCTCTGGACACATTATCCCGGCAACTTTAGTGAGGCAGTGTTTAACAAATTCACCATCTGAGAAAGGTTTTCCATGCTCAGCGATCAGTTGAGATACCTCATAGCTAGCTCTGGTGCTGTTTTCTTGAAGTTTGTTGGCAGGAAAAAAAATGCTGCTGTTGCGCTAACAGGCTATCTGTTTGACTTTTCTCTCCCTCTCCAGGCCAGTGTATGAAGTGCATGATTGATGTTTAGTTTCATAGTGTCTTCAAACATTATAGTCTTTCATCACTACTACAGACTCCTTGCAAATCACACAAACACATTTTCCCTTAATCTCTACGAAAAAGTATTCATTTTCCCATCTAGTCTGAAATTTTCTACATTCACTCTATTTTTCGTCTTTTCACTTCCATCTTTTGTCAGTTACTGTGATAGCACATGTAATTGCTCATCTGAGTGCTTTGCTCGTCTCCAAGGCAACAACCAATAAAGTAAACAGTAACGTGAGCGAACGTGAGTAACTCAACCAAAGAGTCTAGAGCGGAGCCAAATCTTGCTCAAAATTGCAGCGCCACCCAGTGTTGAAACTAAAAAGTGCAATGTACTCAGACTGACATTACAACGGGCCAAATTACAGTTTAATTTTTATAATTCATGGTGGGCCACATAAAAGAGAGCGACGGGCCGCAGTTGGCCCGCGGGCCGTAGTTTGGCCACCCCTAATATACACTGTCTTGAAGTATTCACCCCCTTTTGACCTTTTGTTCCAACCTGGAACTGAAATGGACTAAATTTGGAATTATGTCATGAATGTACACAACATAACCTATAATACTCAAAGAGGGATATTATGGCTTTAAGTTTTTCACCCCATTCCCCCAGGAAACCCTTAAATCAGTTCTGATGCTATCAGAAATCGCATGATTTAATTGAATATGTGCAATTAAAGTGTTGTATGATCTTAATATAAATACACATTGTTATGGAAAACCTCAGAGCCTATTAGACAACATACATACTGAAGCAAACAGCATCATGAAAACCAAGGAGCCAAATCTGGGACAAGGTTCTGGAAAAGTATCAATCAGAGGTTTATTAAACTATTAAAAATGGGAAGAATATGTCATCACCATGACTCTGCCTAGAGCAGGATGTCCACCAAAAGTTAATGACCTGGTAAAGAGTGGATTAGTCAGAGAAGCATCAAGAGGCCAAGGTAAAAAAAAAATGGCACTACCACCACCATGCTTCACAACAAATTAATTCCAGTGTTCCAGGTTGTAACATTTCAAAATGTGGAGAAGTTCAAGAGGGTTCAAAGTACTTCTGAAAAGCACTGAATATATTCCCAAGTCTATGGTCTAGATATTTGTTTTGATCTGTCATATGTGGGTACAATATCCATATAACAGATATAGTGAACAGCACAATATTATGAATCCTCATCCACCTTTCAGAAAATAACATATATGCACACCATGACATAACTAACTGGTAATTATTCAAAGTGGGATCATTTTTCTATGAAGTCATTTTAACCCCATTGTGGTGTCATATATCTCCTCCTAAAGGTTTAAGCCCAGTTGAGTTGCCCTTTGACTGCTTGGAGCGAACAAGCCGCATGCTGAGCACCACCTACAGCACAGAGAAGGCATTAGTCAGGACGTGGCGTCATCTGGCTGAGAGCTTTGGATTAAAACGTGATGAAATCGGAGGAATGACTGATGGCATGCAGCTCTTCGACCGTGTCAGTACAGCAGGATACAGCATCCCGGATCTGCTAGCTCGTCTCGTCCAGATCGAGAGGTTGGATGTTGTCGAAGCGCTATGCTTTGATATTCTCGGTGCACCCCATTCTGGCCAGCATCTGACGATTTCTTCACGTTGCGCTAGTGTTTGAGATCCCACAATTTAAGCAACAATGAAGAAAATCCTCTCCAAACTTTGGTGCTGATATTCTCAGAGTATCAGACAGACCACTGCCCCCATCTGGCCATCATTCTTTTTGTTTAGAGTTTTCTTCTGAGGTGCCACAAAAAATGTTTCTTTGAAAAGTCCAAAAAAGACCAATGTTGTGCTGGACACCTGGAATTAAGGACTTCTTCTTTTTCTCCAGAATTACGTGACTGTCCTGCAAAAATTAGAGGTTAGACACATTCAAAAATTGTATACAGTTTCTTAAGAATGCTTTTCTTCCTACAGTGAAGGATTTCATCTGAAACGTCCTGTTTCTTGTGACGTTTTCCAGAATTAGTCTAACATCTACTTTTTTTTTTCACAGTTAGGATGCTGATATTAAACTGATGATATTAACAATCCTGATAGCTACAGCCATCAGACCATGGTACATCTTTAAAAAGGTACATGGTATCTGGACAGCATTTAAACTGAAAGATAATTTGAATTGGATTTTAATTGTATTTAAAAGAGCAGTTTTCATTTCAACTTGTCCAAAATAATGATCTTTGGAGGGCAGTCATCCCTGTGCTGCCTTCCAAACACAGCAGGGCTTCTAAACGGACCCCCGGTATTTTGAAGTATGCATGATCACAATTCTGTGTTGAATATCACAATATATCATATAAAATATTATCAGCACATGTCTAATATATATTTATAGCGATATTGTGAGATGTATGAGATCTGACAAAAACATTTTTTAACAACTTCAAATTTTCGTAGACCAAATGTTGGACTGTGAGATGAAAGTGTGTGTGTGTGTGTGTGTGTGTGTGTGTGTGTGTGATGCCCTTGTATCCATGGGCTACTTCTCTGGTTCTTTATTTTTGCTGAAATTAGGGGATTTACGACTTTCGATATTAAGTGCCTGCGCGTTCCAGCACCTCGTAAACTTAAAAAAAAAAACAGCAAGCAGCTAACTGGAGCAATGAGCAAGACAGCAGAAGGAAAGACTAAAAGATGGCTAATAATCTTTCACTTATTACAAAGAGCTCCAGATCTGCGTTTATGGCATGTGCTTGATCATTTCAAGCAATCAGTGACAAGCAGCAGAACCATACGGAAATGACATTGCACGTTTCACGGTTTTTAATGTGTTTGTGTGTTTCTTTCATATTGTGAGCTGTTTGACAGCTAAATAGAGCAGAGCTCCAAGAGGAACTAAAGCTATCAAGATGTCTGGTTAATCTCACCATGTACAGACCCGCTCAAGTGACCTCATTTATAGCATTAAGGCAAAAGAAAGCTTCTTACCAAATATGAGTGTATATATATTATTAACTTATTATTGTACATATGCATCATGTTAAGAACTATCAATAAAAGAATTATATTTAGACTGCTGATTATTGTCTGACATTATTTTTAAATAAGATTTTAATTATTATTTCATAGTTGCAGATCAAAGCTGACATTCATGTAATAAATGAAAGTGTGGAATTGTGCTTTTCTTGTAAATAAAAAGGTATTGTGTTAAATTTAAAATGTAAAGTTGATTAAACTGTAGTATGATAAAATGTCTGAAATAAGGCTTAATTTGATGTTGTAATAATAATGAATATAAAACTCATTTTAAACCATTTTAAAGATGTTTTGTTGAGATTCAATCATATGAAACATCAAGAACCCAAGGGTAACTTAAAATCTGATACCACCACCATGCTTCATGACACACGACATGTAATTCCAATGAAATTCCATGTTGTGGAAAAAAAAACACTGAGCATGAACACATCCAAAAGATGTTCTTTAAATGCCTTTGTTCAACATCCAAAACACATCATAAAAACAACTTTCATTTTGGCTAATGAGTGGATGTCTTTTGAATGGAAGCAAATAGGGCTTAAGTGTTGCTAGTTATGTTATTACAAAGTGGGCAAAACATTTGTTCCCACCCATCCAGCTAATTAAATGAAACTTTTAAAAGGAAAACAAACATAAAAACAATACACTGACCTTATGTACCTTCCTTGTGGAAGTGCTGTAGCTAGAGCAGGTTGTTTCACCTGCTTGCAGATTTAAGCTGATTTTGCCAGCTAGCTTTTGCACCAAAGATGTTAACACAGTACAGTATGTGTTAAACACTGTAAAAATTAATCCAGTGTTTATAGATGTGAACTTGTTCATTCAGGGCTGTAGGTGTGACTTCAGCACTGTGTAAATTCTACATTACGAGTAAGGCTTTCCCATAAAGGTTAAATTACTGCATATGACATCACAGTTAATTCATATCATTTATTAAATTTGGCTTTGTTCCAAATGCTGCATTTGGGTTTTGAGTTGGCTGGGGATTAGTTACTTCATCTAAACACACCACAGCTTGTGAAATCCTGTCTTCCTCAGATTTCAAATGGTGAGTTTTTTTAACCTCGGACAGTGATCTCAGGATTTCAGAAGCTTAAGTGTGATAAGCTCCTGAGGGTTTGGTTCTCAAACCACATTATTAACATTTAGCGCTCAAAAAAGTGTAACAAAGTCCACTTATGGGAGGAGAAACGTGGCACGGTTCCAGCCCTATTTCCTTCTCTCTCAGCATTGATGTCAGATTGACTAAAGAGCTATTAAACCCTGCTTTGGAGAGAGTGGTAGTTCATTTACATGGTTGTGTCAGAGGCATTGTCAGTGGAGGACACCGTTTATTTTCATAGTTTAAAAAATGCCTTTGTAGTTAGTAGGGGTGTGTGTACATGGGAAAAAGACAGGATCCTCATTTATCAATGCTGCATACACACAGATATGAAGAACTTCACTACAGTTAAATGAACTAGAAGTGGGAGAGATCTGCAGGCATCAGCAAACTCCAATCACATAAGTTAAAATCACTATTTTCTTTATTGGTTCCTTGAATTTGTTTGTTTAAGAAAGCCTAGAATATTTTTGACAGCCAGTGTTGATGTTGCTGTTATCCATGAGGTCATCATCTTGGCCAGAATACAGATATTCCCCTTTTCATTTTGAAATCACCAATATCACTGGCATTCTGCCCTATTCTGGATAGAGTGGTTCTTCAGTTCTTCCTGCAGGTCTTCGTCAGTTTCCACAAGATCATTAGGATGCCAGGGCAGCATGTAGGGTATGCTGTTACAACCTGGAGATGATGCTGAGCATGTCTTTTGGTCAATACCATAACTTTTCAGAGAAGTCTAATTTGGTCAGATTTGTTCCCACCAAATGCTCCTAACACCAAAGAAAGCCTGGCACACATAACTGTTTTTCCGGTTTGTATTGGGCTTGTGTTCTTATTCATGAGGTCATCCTCTTGTCCAGGATGGAGATCTTCCCAGGTTAATGTTTTTTGAAATCACTGAGGCCACTGGTATTCTGCTGCTTATAGGAATTAAGACCATCACTGACCTTTGCCATTCGATCTGGATTCAATAGGAATCCAGGGAAGCACTTTAACTTTTTTTTACAAATAAATTTCCAGTATCCTCTTCATTTTTTATTGTACTGTCGCTTTCCTTTTTGTACTTTTCACTTTCGCTTTCTTTTTTCCGGGTTTTTTTTCCGGTTTTTCTCTTTCTTTTTTCGGAAGAACGCCGAGACCGGAAGCTTTCTTTTTCTCTCCTCCTGTGTAAAGACCACAAGTGGAGGCCATCCACATCGGATCTGCTTTAATATCAACAGATCTTCGTTTAAGGTACGTGAATCTTTTCATCATGGCACACCTTCTGCCTGTTCAGTGTGCTGAGTGCAGGATGTTTAGTCATTCTTCCTCCGTCGCTAGCGATAGTTTTATTAGCTTTATTTGTGATAAGTGCAGATTAGTTAGCTCTCTGACAGAGAAGATTACAGTGCTAGAAGCGCGTGTTCAGGCTTTAGAGCAGGTTAGTGAGCGTGAGAACAGTGTAGTTTCTGTAGGGGAAAGTCTGGATGCCCTAGGTGGAGTTACACTCTCAAAAGAGATGTGTTAAAAACAACACATATTTAACACATCAGCGTGTTTATATAAGGACAACACAGTTTGTGTTAATAAATGTGTTGAACTCTATAACACAGTAACTGTGTTGAACTATTTAACACACTAGTGTGTTAAAACAACACAGTTTGTGTTTTATTTAAATAAAACACAAACTGTGTTGTTTTAACACACTAGTGTGTTAAATAGTTCAACACAGTTACTGTGTTATAGAGTTCAACACATTTATTAACACAAACTGTGTTGTCCTTATATAAACACGCTGATGTGTTAAATATGTGTTGTTTTTAACACATCTCTTTTGAGAGTGTAGTAATCCCCCAACTCCGGCATTAGAGCCCTTACAGCAGGGCGAATGGGTGACGGCTCGGCGGCATAAGCGTAGAGCCAAAGCTACTGCTGAGGCTCACCCATGGGAGCACCACTCCTCTCCGCGTCACATGCCGAACAGGTTTGCTCTCCTTAGTGATGCACCCGCTGAGAAACCTGAAAGAGCTCTGGTTATAGGGGACTCTATCATACGGCATGTGAAATTAGCTCAGCCTTTAGGGGCACCAGCAGCTTTAGTCAGGTGTATACTGGGAGCCAGGGTGCCGGACATAGCAGGTAATCTTAGGGTCCTAGGCAAGCACAGGTTCTCAAAGATAGTTATCCATGCAGGAGCTAATGATATACGCCTTCGTCAGTCTGAGGTTACTAAGAGTAACTTTGTAGAGGTGTTTAAATTAGCGAAGGCGATGTCCGATGCTGTAGTATGCTCTGGCCCCATCCCAATGCGGCGTGGCGATGTACCTTACAGCAGGTTATGGTCGCTGAACTGCTGGCTGTCCAGGTGGTGCTCTGAAAACAGTGTGGGCTTTATAGATAATTGGGCTAATTTTGAGGGCACTGCTGGCCTGTTAGGGCGGGACGGTATCCATCCCACTCGGGAAGGTGCTGCTCTCATTTCCTGCAGCATACGTCATAGTCTCAGAACAGGCCTAGTTAATTTCTGACAATCCAGAGCCAAGGCCAGGGAGCAGACGAACAGGCTAAACTGACTGTCTGCTAGCTGCACAGAGTCGTCACTCAGGGTCCACTACATCGAGACTGTGTCTGTTCCCCGAGCTCAACAAAAAGGTAGAAATTTTCAGAGAGTTTGTTCCAGTAACCTAATCAATATAAAATTAGATCATACTGACTGTACAGCTGCTGCCAGCACCTTTGATCTAAAGGTGGGGCTATTAAATATTAGATCTCTTACATCTAAAGCGCTAATGGTTAATGAACTCATTACTGATCAGGAGTTTAATGTACTTTGTTTAACTGAAACATGGATTAAGCCAAATGAATATATAGCATTAAATGAAGCGAGTCCTCCTGGATACAGTTATATACACCAGCCTCGTCTAACTGGCAGAGGAGGAGGCGTTGCGGTTATTCATAACGATTATCTAGGTGTAACACAAAAACCTGGTTATAAATTTAATACATCTGAAGTTCTTCATACTCATATAATGTATGTAGCCTCGAAAAATAAGTCTACCCAGTTAATTCCATTGCTTATTATTTACAGGCCCCCGGGGCCATATTCTGAGTTTCTTTCTGAATTTGCAGATTTTATCTCAGATCTGGTTATTTCCTTAGACAAAGCTTTAGTTGTCGGAGATTTTAATATTCACTTCGATAACCCAGAAGACCCTTTAAAAACAGTGTTTGTGTCCATCTTAGATTCAGTCGGGATTAAGCAGAATGTCATAGGACCGACCCATAATGGTGGTCACACCCTTGATCTAATACTAACATTCAGATTAAATGTAGACAATATAGTCATACTTCCACAGTCTGAAGTTATCTCAGATCATTATCTCATCTCATTCAAACTATGTCTGAGTAATAATATATGCACCTCACCATGCTACTGTATTAACCGTACTTTCACGTCAACTACTGCACAGAGCTTTATAAATGATCTCCCAGAGTTGTCAACTTTGATTGGGTCACTGTCGGCCCCTGCAGAACTTGATCAGGCAACTGAATGCTTAGAGTCAACATTCCGCCATACTTTAGATAATGTAGCTCCTCTAAAAAGGAAAATGGTCAGAGACAAAAAATTAGCACCCTGGTATAATGATGACACTCGCACATTAAAACAGACCACTCGAAAATTGGAACGTAAATGGCGTCAAACAAAATTGGTAGTGTTCAAATTAGCTTGGAAGGAGAGCTTCCTGAAGTATAGAAAAGCTCTTAGTGCTGCGAGATCAACATATTTCTCCTGTCAGGACTAGGACTGTTTTGGCCTCTAGAGGCCGCTGTTATTTCCTTTTCATGTCGTGTTTATTTTGGCCTCTAGAGGCCGCCACTGTTCCTGTGTTTTGTGTTTGTGTTAATTGCCTAATTATCTTCACCTGTGTCCTTAATTAGTTTGTCTATTTATACCCCTGAGTTCAGTCCTCTTGTCACGGAGTCTTTGTGCTGTTATGTTTATCTCCAGTTTCCTTTGTACTGTGTTTTTTGATCTTCTTAGCTTTTGAATTTTTGCACTTTGCTTTTCTTTTGGATTATACTCTTTGGTTTTTTTTTTTGTCTTTTGTTTTGCCCTGTATATAGTGTATATAGTTTAAATAAACCTTTTGATTCTTTTTCTACTTCCGCCTCACGCCTCTGCATTTGAGTCATCCCCCTGGTGGCCTAGTGGGGGTTTGCTGGATTATCACACCAACGAACCAGGTTCGAATCCCAGCAAAACCCTAACAGAAAGACTCCGTCATGACCGACTCAGCAGAGGCTGCTTCAACTGTCTACCCGGCCAACCTTCAGGGAATTATGGCAGCTTTGACACGCTTCGGAGCGACCATGGACGCTCATGGACGTACGCTCACCAGCCAACGTGAGGCCCTCGCTCGCCACGAGGAACTGCTTCAGCAAATTGGGAAAACCCTGGCACAGCTGACATCTCTGCCTGCATCTCCTGATCCAGTTCCTGCTCCTGATCCAGCTCCCACTCCTGCTCCAGTGCCTCCTGCAATGCTGCCTTCTTCACCTCGCGAACCCAGCCTTCCTGCACCACAGAGGTATGACGGCAAGCACAGTGAGTGCCGAGAGTTCCTTACCCAGTGTCAACTCACCTTTGAGCTTCAGCCTACCACCTACACTACGGATCGCCGCAAGATTGCCTTTGTGATCACCTTATTAGCTGGTAAGGCGCGAGCCTGGGCTACTGCTATCTGGCAAAGACAGGGACCTGAGTGCTTTGATTTCCAGCTGTTTTCTGAAGAGATGCTTCGGGTCTTCGATCAGGCAGACATCAGTACCGACGCAGCCCGAAAGCTCATGTCCATCCGGCAAGGAGGAAGCGTCGCAGATTACGCCATCTCGTTCCGAACACTCGCAGCAGTAAGTGGATGGAACGAGACTGCCCTGGTGTCAGCCTTCCACCATGGTCTGTCTGACCCCATCAAGGACGGTCTGGCCTCTATTGGATGCCCAAGTGACCTCGAAACCCTCATCTCACATGCTATTCGTCTGGACAACAGGATGAGAGAACGCCACCAAGCCTTGAGCCCCCCCAGCCTCCCTACCTCTACCTGGAGACCGTCTACCTCCTTCAGTGACTGTCCAGAACCCATGCAAGTGGGTCGTACTCGCCTCTCCGCATCTGAGAGGGAGCGCAGAAGGAGGGACAAGTGCTGCATCTACTGTGGCAAGCCTGGTCACTTCCGAGCATCATGTCCCGAACTCTTGGGAAAAGGACCGCCCCGTCCAGCCGAGGGAGGGTTGTGACGGGGCCTACCCTCTCTCCCGGACTCCCTGGCCAAGGAATCTACATCCCGGTCTCCATCTCCTGGGGTGAGTCTGTCCACTCTTGTCAAGCTTTGATAGACTCAGGGGCGGCTGGGAACTTTATGGATATTCACTTTGCCCAAAGCATCAATATTCCGACTGCACCTCTTGAAGTCCCACTGTCTGTGTCTGCCCTCGATGGCCAAGCGTTAGGTGATGGAAGAGTCACCCAAGTTACTTCTCCAGTTTTCCTCCAGTCTCAAGGTCACAAGGAAGAAATATCCCTGCACCTGATTCCTTCACCTGAGTTCCCAGTTATTCTAGGCCTTCCTTGGCTTACTCGCCACAACCCTCGCATAGACTGGGTAACAAGCCAGGTTGTGGAATGGGGCCCTGCATGCCATGCCTCTTGTCTGCTCTCTAGCTCTCCTGTGTCTCCTGTCGAGCCCCCTGATCTCACCGAGTTATCTCAAGTTCCCACAGAGTACTGGGATCTCAAGGAGGTATTCAGCAAGAGCAGGGCCGCCGTTCTTCCTCCGCACCGGGCCTACGACTGTGCCATCGACTTGCTCCCTGGGACTACCCCTCCTCGTGGCAGACTGTTTTCACTCTCTCAGCCAGAACGCAAGGCCATGGAGGAATACCTCAAAGATGCCCTGGTCTCTGGGTTTATTCGACCCTCCACTTCACCTGCTGGAGCCGGCTTCTTCTTTGTCGGCAAGAAGGATGGGGGGCTCCGACCATGTATTGATTACAGGGGCCTGAATAAGATCACTGTGCGCAACCGATATCCCCTTCCGCTGATGTCCACAGCTTTCGACCTGCTCCAAGGCGCCACCATCTTCACCAAGTTGGACCTACGGAACGCATACCACCTCATCCGTATCCGACAGGGAGACGAGTGGAAGACTGCCTTTAACACCCCGTCTGGGCACTACGAATACCAGGTGATGCCCTTCGGACTCACCAACGCACCAGCTGTTTTTCAGGCCCTAATCAACGACGTCTTAAGGGACATGATTAACCTATACGTTTTTGTCTACCTCGACGACATCCTTATCTTTTCCAAGACCGTGCAGGAGCACCGCCACCATGTCCGCCAGGTTCTCCAGAGGCTGCTACAGAACAATCTGTTCGCCAAGGCCCAGAAATGCGAATTTCATGTTCCCGAGGTCTCCTTTCTGGGATTTATTGTACGGACAGGCCAACTCCAAATGGACCCTGCCAAGACCCTGGCCGTCCGGGACTGGCCTACTCCCAAGTCCGTTAAGGAGGTTCAGCGGTTCTTAGGATTCGCTAACTTCTACCGCAAGTTCATCAGGAACTTCAGTTCTGTGGCAGCACCCATGTCAGACCTCACCAAAGGGACAGGTGGATCTTATGGCTGGTCTCCTCAGGCAGAAAAGGCGTTCAAAGACCTCAAGGACCGCTTCTGCACGGCACCCATTCTGGTTCTCCCGGACACCTCCCAACCATTCATCGTGGAAGTGGACGCCTCGGACAGTGGTGTCGGCGCGGTGCTCTCTCAACGTTCGGAAGGAAAGCTGCACCCCTGCGCTTACTTCTCCCACCGCCTGAGTCCTGCTGAGTCCCGGTACGATGTGGGGGATCGAGAACTGCTAGCGGTCAAACTGGCCCTTGAGGAGTGGAGGCACTGGCTGGAGGGAGCACAACATCCATTCCTGGTTTGGACTGACCACAAGAACCTGGAGTACCTCCAGCAAGCCAAGAGACTGAACCCTCGACAGGCTAGGTGGGCCCTGTTTTTCAGTCGGTTTGACTTCACCCTCTCATACCGCCCCGGCTCCAAGAACACCAAACCTGACGCACTGTCCAGACTGTTCTCTGCCACTAACAGGGAGAATGAAGTCGGGCCTATTATCCCTGTGTCCCGGATTGTGGCCCCTGTCCGCTGGGGTATTGAGGAGGCTGTCCGACGAGCCCAACGCCAGGACCCCGGTCCTGGGACGGGGCCACCAGGCCTCTTGTACGTCCCACATCAAGCCCGGGCCAAGGTTCTCCAGTGGGGTCACTCTTCCCCTCTCACCGCCCACCCGGGAGCTCGGAGGACCCTGGACTTCCTGAAAAGACGCTTCTGGTGGCCTAACATGGAGAAGGAAGTAAGGTCATTTGTCCTGTCCTGTGAGGTTTGCACCAGAACCAAGAACCCACGACAGCGTCCCCAGGGTCTCCTGCATCCTCTGACCATTCCCCGGCGTCCCTGGTCCCACGTGGCAGTCGACTTTATCACGGGTCTCCCTGAGTCACAAGGTAACACGGTCATTTTGGTCTTAGTTGACAGATTCTCCAAGGCCTGCCGCTTCATACCACTGTGCAAACTCCCCTCTGCTCTTGAAACTGCGAAACTTTTGTTTAATCATGTCTTCCGAGTCTTTGGTCTTCCACAGGACATCGTCTCAGACCGAGGGCCCCAGTTCTCCTCCCGAGTGTGGCACGGGTTCTGCAAGGTCATCGGAGCCACTGCCAGCCTCTCCTCTGGGTTTCACCCACAGTCCAATGGTCAGACGGAGAGGCTCAACCAGGACCTGGAAACCACCCTGCGAGGCCTGGCTATGGATAACCCGACATCGTGGAGCACCTGGCTGCCATGGGCGGAGTACGCCCACAACACCCTGCAGTCATCGGCCACCAAGCTGTCGCCATTCCAGTGCCAATTCGGGTTCCAGCCACCTCTGTTCCCGGACCAGGAGGAGGACGCGGGGGTGCCCTCGGTCAACCAATATGTGAGACGGTGTCGCAAGACCTGGAGCAAGGTCAGGAAGACCCTCATACAGACCTCCAGAACCAACCAGACTCAGGCCAACCGCCATAGAAGACCTGCACACGCTTTCCGCCCTGGGCAGCGTGTTTGGCTGTCCACTAAGGACCTTCCACTGCGGGTGGAGAACCGCAAGCTTGCTCCTCGCTACATTGGCCCCTTCAAGGTGGTGCGCAGGGTGAACCCTGTCTCCTACCGGCTCCAGTTGCCCCGGACTCTGAGGATCAACCCCACTTTCCATGTTTCCCTGTTACGGCCCGTACTGACGTCTACGTATGCCCCTGCCCCTAGGAACCCCCCACCCCCCCGCATCTTCCAGGGGCAGACTGTGTTCACTGTGAATCGCCTGCTTGACTCCCGCCGGGTCCGCGGCGGGTTGCAATATCTGGTGGACTGGGAGGGCTATGGTCCTGAGGAGCGCTGCTGGGTTCCTGCTCGGGATGTCCTTGATAAAGAACTATGTCGGGACTTCCATTCGACCCATCCGGATCGCCCTGGGAACGTCAGGAGACGCTCCTAGAGGGGGGGGTCCTGTCAGGACTAGGACTGTTTTGGCCTCTAGAGGCCGCTGTTATTTCCTTTTCATGTCGTGTTTATTTTGGCCTCTAGAGGCCGCCACTGTTCCTGTGTTTTGTGTTTGTGTTAATTGCCTAATTATCTTCACCTGTGTCCTTAATTAGTTTGTCTATTTATACCCCTGAGTTCAGTCCTCTTGTCACGGAGTCTTTGTGCTGTTATGTTTATCTCCAGTTTCCTTTGTACTGTGTTTTTTGATCTTCTTAGCTTTTGAATTTTTGCACTTTGCTTTTCTTTTGGATTATACTCTTTGGTTTTTTTTTTTGTCTTTTGTTTTGCCCTGTATATAGTGTATATAGTTTAAATAAACCTTTTGATTCTTTTTCTACTTCCGCCTCACGCCTCTGCATTTGAGTCATCCCCCTGGTGGCCTAGTGGGGGTTTGCTGGATTATCACACCAACGAACCAGGTTCAAATCCCAGCAAAACCCTAACATCTCCTCCCTAATAGAAGATAACAAAAATAATCCTAGATTCCTATTTAATACTGTAGCAAAATTAACCAGGAATAAGTCCACTATCGACACATGCACACCTGCAGTATGTAGTAGCAACGACTTCATGAATTTTTTTAATGACAAAATTGAGAATATCCGACAAAAAATTCAAACTACTAATTTAAAGGAACAGTCCACCGTATTTCCATAATGAAATATGCTCTTTTCTGAAGTGAGACGAGCTGCTCCGTACCTATCCGAGCTTTGCGCGACCTCCCAGTCAGTCAGACGCAGTCAGACGTGCTGTCACTCCTGTTAGCAATGTAGCTAGGCTCAGTATGGCCAATGGTATTTTTTGGGGCTGTAGTTAAATGCGACCAAACTCTTCCGCGTTTTTCCTGTTTACATAGGTTTATATGACCAGTGATATGAAACAAGTTCAGTTACACAAATTGAAACGTAGCGATTTTCTATGCTATGGAAAGTCCGCACTATAATGACAGGCATACTAACACCTTCTGCGCGCTTCGGCAGCGCATTGATATCTGAGCTCCGTATCAATGCGCTGCCGAAGCGCGCAGAAGGTGTTAGTACACCTGTCATTATAGTGCGGACTTTCCATAGCATAGAAAATCGCTACATTTCAATTTGTGTAACTGAACTTGTTTCATATCACTGGTCATATAAACCTATGTAAACAGGAAAAACGCGGAAGAGTTTGGTCGCATCTAACTACAGCCCCAAAAAATACCGTTGGCCATACTGAGCCTAGCTACATTGCTAACAGGAGTGACAGCGCGTCTGACTGCGTCTGACTGACTGGGAGGTCGCGCAAAGCTCGGATAGGTAGGGAGCAGCTCGTCTCAATTCAGATAAGAGCATATTTCATTAGGGAAATACGGTGGACTGTTCCTTTAAGGTCAGACAATGAAAGTGACCTTGTAGTTAACTATATAACTGTATCAGATCATCAGTTAGAATGTTTTACTCCCCTTAAAGAAACTGAATTACTTTCATTAATCTCTACATCAAAAGCCTCAACTTGTGTACTAGATCCCTTACCTACACATCTATTCAAACAGATAATGCCTGGAGTAATTGAACCGCTTCTAAAAATAATAAATTCTTCTCTTACGATTGGCTATGTACCCAAATCCTTTAAACTAGCAGTTATCAAACCCCTGATTAAAAAACCTGACCTTGATCCCTGTCAGCTGTCCAATTATCGGCCAATATCAAACCTCCCCTTTATCTCCAAGATCCTTGAAAAAGTTGTGGCACAGCAGTTATGCTCATATTTACATAGGAATAACATCCATGAAATGTATCAGTCAGGATTTAGACCTCATCATAGCACAGAGACAGCACTAGTTAAAGTAGTAAACGACCTACTGTTGGCGTCTGATCAGGGCTGTGTCTCGCTACTTGTGTTGCTTGACCTTAGTGCAGCATTTGATGCCATTGATCATTCCATTCTTCTGGATAGACTAGAAAATGTTGTGGGAGTTAAGGGAATGGCCCTCTCCTGGCTCAGGTCTTATCTAACTGATCGTTATCAGTATGTTGATATAAATGGTGATATTTCTAGACGTACCGAGGTAAAGTCTGGTGTTCCACAAGGTTCTGTCTTGGGTCCACTGCTTTTTTCTCTATATATGTTACCTCTGGGTGATATTATTCGTAAACATTGTATTAGTTTCCACTGTTATGCTGATGACACACAGTTGTATGTCTCTGCAAAACCTGATGAGAGACATCAGTTTAATAGAATTGAGGAATGTGTTAAGGACATTAGACACTGGATGCTTATTAATTTCCTTCTGCTTAACTCTGACAAGACTGAAGTACTTGTGCTAGGACCACATACAGCTAGAAGTAAGTTTTCTGATTACACAGTGACTCTGGATGGCCTTTCTGTTTCTTCACGTGCAGCAGTAAAAGACCTCGGAGTGATTATTGACCCCAGTCTTTCATTCGAAACTCACATTGATAACATCACCCGGATAGCTTTCTTTCATCTCAGAAATATTGCAAAGATAAGAAATTTAATGTCATTGCGTGACGCAGAAAAACTAGTCCATGCTTTCGTTACCTCCAGGTTGGATTATTATAATGCCTTACTGTAAGAATATAATCCTGAATACTCCTAAACCTACTCTTGTAAATGCGCGGCCCAAGGGTGACTGTCGTGTAGTGTAGCAGTTTAGGGTTTACTTTAGGCCAGCTACAATACGTGCTGCTCTGTATATTTTGCACTTCCACATGTTCTGTTCCCGTTTCATATCCTGATTTTGTCTATGTTTTTGTGTGAAACATCCTGTTGAACTGTGCATAACTCTTGTGTGACCTTGACTGAGTGTGCAAAGCACATTCCATAATTTTCCACTGCTGATACTCCCTGTGAAGAGTGTATATAAAGCCCCGACGCAGCTGCGCGTTGGGGCACGGCTGAGAATAAACCAGATTGATTTAAGTCATGTGGTTTGCTCTCTTTTTGTCCTCGGAGTACTCCTTGTAACGCATCTGAACAGCACGCAGCACAATCCTAACAATTTGGTGACCCCGACGTGATACTCTCAATCAGGTAAGACATGTTTGATTGACTACCTGGTTGGAAGTAGCTCCGTAGTGCCCTAAGGAGGGCTTTGTTTTCCCTGGTTCGAGTCCAGGAAGAGCGCGCTATAGAAATTTGTGTAGCGCCCTAAGGAGGGCTTTGTTTTCCCTGGTTCGAGTCCAGGAAGAGCGCGCTATAGAAATTTGGATAAATATCTGCTGTTTGTTTCTGTTCAGATCCGTTTGCTTTACTGTACGATGGGGGGCTCGTATCCTAAACCTGAGGTCACAGACACCCCGGCGGAATGGATGAATAAGTGTGGTTTAGGCTATTACGTTACGCCGTGGCTGGACAATTTGGCTGGGTGGACGGAGGCAAATCCTCAGATTCCATCGTATCCCCGTGATGGGACGTTTAATCCAGGTTTCCTTGCTTCAGCGCACCGTATGATTTACGAAAGCAATGGTTTGACATGAAGAAGGTATGGGATAAATCAAAGGGTGTTTACACCCCGAGACCTGTTTTAAAGGCTATTCCAAAACCAAAACTTTCTCAGTCAACCTCCCATGTAAAAGCGAGGGAGGAATAGTTACGTCCCACTCATTCCTCATCTCATATACATGTCCAGTAAATTTGTTAGCACATGATTTAATGTGCAAATTAGAAGTAAATCTCACATCCACTCCAGATGGACTAACTATTGAAGTAAGTGAAATGTGCGGTGTGCAGTATGGGTTTGGAAGCCCTCTGTATGTGTATGTCTGGCAGCTCTGTTCAGATCAGCTCGCACACTTGAACACCTCATCAGTTGACACAGATTATATGATGAGGAGCGTTTGCTCGAAATAGTCGATGTGTTGCAACCTAGAAATGACGTCGCTGTGAATATAAAGGAAGAAATAGCTCCGGCTCAGGAAGGTGGCCGTCCGCGTCAATGCACCGTGTCGACATTTTTTTTGGAGGGACACACCGAATGCTTTGCAGCTCCTGCGTGAGCAGTTAACTATGTATTTCTCCGCCTGATGTTTTTGCCCTATCCAGTTCTGTGCTGCCACATAACATTCTGAACGCTGCTTGTACGTCCCAAGCTCCTTCCCCTGTTCTCTCTGCTCTTCCTAACACTCTGTGGGCGGATCATAAGGACGATGTGGGCTCTGTGAGCTGCTCTCCGTATGAAGCTGTTATTAAACACTCTACACCTGTTTATGTTAAACAATACCCTCTGTCTCCTAGTAAGCTCGATGGTATTGACAATATTCTACAATCTCTTTTGCAGCAAGGTGTCGTGGTTCCTTGTGTCAGCCCGTATAACACCCCAGTGAACCCGGTCCCAAAACCGGATGGCACATGGCGCCTCACTCAAGACCTACGTAAAATAAATGAACTCATCGTTCCCGTGGCTCCAGTGGTCCCTGACGTTCCTTCTCTTATGTCTTCTATTCCGTGTGACCATACTTATTTCTCTGTGATTGATTTGTGCTCTGCCTTTTACAGTGTTCCTGTGGGCCATGATACTCAGCCCCTGTTTGCTTTCACACACAGGGGAAGACAATACACGTGGACGCGGTTGCCACAGGGTTTCATTGACTCACCGGCGGTCTTCACTGCCGTATTGCGGGACGCGCTGGCTGATCTCTGTCTTCCCCGGGGCTCCACGGTGCTCCAGTACGCGGATGATCTCCTGGTAACGGCGGAGGATCAAGACGCTTGTGCTGCCGCCACATTGTCTCTCCTCACACTCCTGGCGCAGAAGGGTTTCAAGGTCTCCCGCACGAAGTTGCAGTTTTGCCTCACAACTGTTCGCTACTTGGGACATGACCTCTCCCAGGGTTCCAGGAGGCTTAGCCCGGAACGCGTTCAAGTCATTATGGACACTCAGGTGCCTGCAACCAAGCACGCTCTCATGGCATTTCTGGGCCTCATCAATTACTGTCGTCAATGGATCCCTGACTGTTCAATCTATGACAAGTGTTTGCGTTCAGCTATAAGTCACTCAGATCCTTTGACTCAGCCCCTGGTCTGGACTGAGGACATGCTAATGGCCTTCAAGGCTCTGAAGCAAGCTTTGTGCTCAGCCCCTGCTCTCGGGCTGCCGAACTATCGTTTGCCGTTTCACCTGTATGTGTGCAATCAGAAGGGGACCGCCTCTGGGGTGCTGGCTCAGGAGCACGGGGGGGGGCATGCGACCTTGCGCGTTTCTGTCTAAAACTCTTGACGCTGTGGCACAAGGGCTTCCTGGCTGTCTTAGGGCTGTTGCTGCGTGTGCTCTCATGGTCACGGACGCTGAAAAACTTGTTTTGTCGCATCCGCTCATTTTACACACTTCACATGACGTCGTGTACATTCTGCGGAATCTTAGCACTCAGCATTTGTCTGCTCAGCGTCGCTCTGGCTATGAGTTTATTCTTTTGGCCACAGAGCATCTCACTGTTAAGCCCTCCTCGTCGTTTGATTCTGTCGCCCACGCTCTTCAGCGTCTTCTTAACTCACAGGATGACGATGTTGCGTTTGACTCACATGACTGTCTTTCTAATATCGTTTTTGAGACTAGCATCCGCCCAGACTTACACTCCACCCCTCTTTCCACAGGCGATTCTCTTTTTGTAGATGGTTCCTGTTCCCGCCCTGCGGATGGTGTGTTCCTGTGTGGTTACTCTGTTTGTCGCCTCCCTGATGAAATTGTTGAAGCTCATTCTTTGCCTTTTTCTTCTGCTCAGGCTGCGGAGCTCTATGCTTTGACTCGCGCGTGTATTTTGGCTCAAGACACAGACGTTACTATTTACACCGACTCACGCTACGCTTTCGGCGTGGCGCACGACTTCGGCCGCATTTGGGCGTCTCGGGGGTTTATGACAGCCGACGGTAAGCCCATTTCTCATTCTTCACTTGTTACTGATTTAATCACCGCCTGTCTCCTTCCGTGCACGTTGGCCATTGTTAAGACACGCGCGCACACAAGAGGGGACTCATTTGAAGTAAAGGGCAATTCATTCGCTGATCGAGTCGCTAAAGCTGCAGCTGCATCCGGTGTCCTGCCTCCAGGCTTTAATTGCGCTTTAGTTTCTACTGATCGCATGGTTAGCGCTGTCTTACCTGACATAGATCTCATTTCTATCCAGGCCTCGGCCTCTGTGGCAGATATGCAGTTCTGGGACGCCTAGGGCGCGACAGAGAAGAGTGGCGTTTTGCTTGACGCACAGGGCCGTCTTTGTTTACCTCGTCACTGTACTCCCTTTCTCGTCCGCGAGTTCCATGGTCCCACTCATCGCAGCCGAAGAGGGGTAGTGGAGGATATGAACAGAACATTCTGCATCAATAATTTGCACACAGACGCACACAACATTCTGGACAAGTGTTTAACGTGCGCCCAGAATAATCTATCTAAACCAGGCGCGGTACATCAGCACCTTCCCATACCCGACACGCCTTTCCAAGAATGGCAGATCGACTTCACTCACATGCCAAAGCAGGGCCCGTTCAAATACCTTTTGGTCATGATTGACAAATTTTCACGGTGGATTGAGGCTTTCCCATGTAGCAAAGAGAACGCCCGAACAGCAGTGAACAAACTTACACAGGAAATTATCCCACGTTACGGTCTTCCGGTAGGAATTGACTCTGATAAGGGAACGCCGTTCACCTCTAAGGTAACGCAGGAGCTATGTAAAGACCTCAAGATCAATTGGCGTTTTCATATCCCATACCATCCACAGTCCTCTGGCATTGTGGAGCGCGCGAATAGAACAATTAAGGGTAAGTTGCGTAAGGCTATGCAAGACGCAGGCACGAAAAATTGGGTCCAAGTTTTACCATTGGTCCTCGCTGATATGCGCATGACTGCTCAGGTCGCTCTCGACAATTTATCTCCGTACGAGCTCGTCATGGGACGCCCCTTTCCTGTCCCTTGGCGTAGAGGCATGCAGGTTATAGGAACGGGTGATCTTGAAGTACATCTCAGCGAGTACGCGGTGGGTCTCATGCGGGTGCTGGATGAGTATTGGGCGAGAGTAAATTCCAAAAAGCCTCCCATTCCAGAGGCACACACTCACCCCTTTGAGGTAGGGGACAGAGTTTTAGTAAAGAGATTCGCTAAACTAAACGCTCCCATGGAGGAGTCACCCTACAGTGGGCCCACCGATGTACTCGCTGTAACTCGCACGGCTGTGCTAACGGACCTTTTTCCACAGTGGATCCATGCCAGCAGAATAAAGAAGGCTCCAATGTAATAGAAATCTATATTGTTGATGCTTAACAGACTTTTGTGTTTCAGAAAGTTGCTGTGACAATAGCTGACGGCCTTTTCAGGGATCCCCTTCCAGCATCTGGAGCAATCCAGTTTCGGCTGATCTACAAAGAGGGGATGGTTGGTGAGTCTTGCAAAGTTCTGGGCTGAAGAGTCTGAAAAGCACGGGAGCCTGTGACATTTTTCGCCGTCTGCACCCTGTGAGCATTAGAGAACAAAGTCAGTGACCAGTATGACTTTCTTCATCATCGTGCTGATCTCAACGCTTGGGGCAGGGTTACCCGCACAAGCAATACACCGGGACCCAAGGGATAACGAGTTTTGGAAATATGTAAACTTCACTGTAAAAACATCAATGAATATGAGTAAACCCTGTTATGTGTGTTCTTTGTTACCCCATGACAGCAGCGCTCCTTTTCCGGTCCGAATAGCCCCGTCTAACTACTCTAAGGTTAATATGACACGGCTCAGCCTGTGGCCCTCGTATACTCAAACTAAGGTTTTCCTGACAGACAATACAGACCCAGAGGTAAGGTTGTCAATACACTGGGGTGTGAATAATACTCTGGGCTTGCGTCAGAGTATTAAAGAGGGGATTGTAAGAATATAATCCTGAATACTCCTAAACCTACTCTTGTAAATGCGCGGCCCAAGGGTGACTGTCGTGTAGTGTAGCAGTTTAGGGTTTACTTTAGGCCAGCTACAATACGTGCTGCTCTGTATATTTTGCACTTCCACATGTTCTGTTCCCGTTTCATATCCTGATTTTGTCTATGTTTTTGTGTGAAACATCCTGTTGAACTGTGCATAACTCTTGTGTGACCTTGACTGAGTGTGCAAAGCACATTCCATAATTTTCCACTGCTGATACTCCCTGTGAAGAGTGTATATAAAGCCCCGACGCAGCTGCGCGTTGGGGCACGGCTGAGAATAAACCAGATTGATTTAAGTCATGTGGTTTGCTCTCTTTTTGTCCTCGGAGTACTCCTTGTAACGCATCTGAACAGCACGCAGCGCAATCCTAACACTTACTGTCTGGATGTTCCAATAAGTGCATAAATAAGCTCCAGTTAGTTCAAAATGCAGCAGCAAGAGTCCTTACTAGAACTAGAAAATATGACCACATCACGCCTGTCTTATCCACACTGCATTGGCTCCCAATTAAATTTCGTATTGACTATAAAATACTACTATTGACCTTTAAAGCACTAAATGGTCTCGCACCACAGTACCTGAGTGAACTTCTGCTCCTCTATGACCCGCCACGCCTACTTAGATCAAAAGGTGCAGGCTATCTGCTGGTACCTCGTATAGTGAAGGCTACATCAGGGGGCAGAGCCTTTTCTTACAAAGCCCCACAGTTATGGAACAGCCTTCCAAGTAATGTTCGGGAATCAGACACAGTCTCAGCATTTAAGTCTAGGCTGAAAACATATCTGTTTAGTCAAGCCTTTTGTTAATGGTGTTTATGAGGTAAAGGGTCTAGAGGGTCTAGAGGGTCCTCAGACATAGAGTGTTTTGGTAAACTGGGATGTATGGATGCTGTCAGTCCCCACTCGCTTGCTCACTCGAGTTTGTTGACGGTGTAGTGGCTGGCTGCTTTATGTCCAGGGGCTCCCTCATGCCTGTGTTACCTTCTGGCTCTCTCCTTTTAGTTATGCTGTCATAGTTAGTTGCCGGAGTCCCTGCTTGTACTCAGTATAATATGTATACTGCTCCTACTTATTCAGGTGACATTGTGCATACCTAACAACCTGTGTTTTCTTTCCCTCCCCCTCCCATCCCAAATCTGTCCCTCTGAGTTACATGGAGTCAACAGGAAATCTTTTGGTGGAGAGGGTGGAGACCTCGACTGGCTATTGTAGCCTGCAGGGAATCAGCCGTCAGACTTTCTGTCGCATGTCCCAGACCCGGTGAAATGTAACTGAATTGTCTTGGCCAGCCCTAAGGGTCCCATCTGCATCTCATCATTGCTGAGGAGTGTGCTCCCATCACCCAATCAAGCATCCAGCCAGAGCAGGTCATGATATATTTTTTACCATATTAACATGCCATTGTTGTGTGTTATGCCTGATGTAAAGACTCTCGTCTCTGCGAGCCTACCACACAGATTTAATATTTGTCATTTTTAGGGCATACCTAACAACATGTGTTTTCTTTCTCTCTCTCTTCCCCCCCCAATCTGTCCCTCTGAGTTTCATGTTGGTCCTGGGATTGAGATGCTGGCCTCTTCTGCCCCTCGGACCTGCTTGGTCCATCCTGGTGCCCTGTGTCTGGTCGGAGTTTTATCGCACCACTCCTGTGAAGGACGGCCCCATGAGGACAGTTGAGGGTTATACCTGGAGGATGCTCTGGACTCTTACAGTAATGCTTTTATGGCTGAGGACTACAGTTGTCTTGCTAACTTTAGGACTGCAGTTATCATGAACAATTTTGCACTCAAGTTTCCATCAATGAAGAGTTATAACATCAACAAAACTGTCCTCATGTTAAAACTGTTAATATTATAGTCAGGCTGTCTGTTGTTGCCCAAATGAGGATGGGTTCCCTTTTGAGTCTGGTTCCTCTCGAGGTTTCTTCCTCATGTCATCTGAGGGAGTTTTTCCTTGCCACCGTCGCCACAGGCTTGCTCATTGGGGATAGATTAGGGATAAAATTAGCTCATGTTTTAAGTCGTTCAAATTCTGTAAAGCTGCTTTGCGACAATGTTTATTGTTAAAAGCGCTATACAAATAAACTTGACTTGACTTGACTTTTATGGCTCGAACAGACTTTACAAAGTTTGTAGAGGTCAATGTTATCCTGGGAGAGGGATTAGTGTTTAGCTGCCATTCCTAGTGTAGTTGTCCTTGCTTGGTCTCTGGATTGGCCTGTGATGTGACACTGCTCTTTGGTGACATCCAGTTTTGTCCTCAGGTAGCTTTTGGGTATATCTAAAGAAATTGAGCTGATGTGCCCAGTGAATGTGCTCAGTGCTCTGTAATCAGCCAACTTCTTCCTTGTCCTCATAATGTCTTCAGGTCCAGCCCCGGTTCCTGCCTTTTTTAGTATCAGCAGAACAATTCTGCCACAATTCTCCCTCACCTGATTTTGGCCATTTCGGTGATTTATAATTCCTGTTGTTTTCTTGTCAATTTGTTGCCTTGGATTGACATTGGTCTTAGGGCGTATTCACACCTACGTTGTTTGGTCCGGACCAAACGAACCAAATTTCCCTTGGTCCGGACCTTTTGGGTTGGTCTGAATACAAACCACCGAACTCTGGTCCGGACCAAACAAGCGGACCGAGACTGAGCTGCAAGGTCAGACTCGGTCTGGACCAAAGGAACCCTGGTGCGGATCTTTTGGAGGTGTGAAAGCAGACCGGACCTAATCCGACAGTTTTGCTTTTTTGTACCTTGGGAGCTTCCGTCGTTTGTCGAGCATTATGGGAAACAGAGTCTTGACACTCCACCGCAAAATGCAAAAACTGTTTCGGTTGTCAAGGGAACCTTACAACAGTCATTCAGTCATTCAGACCAGTGGTAGGCTAGACTACAGAGTACAAAAAATGAGTAGGGGCAAACGTGGGCCGAGGAAGAAACGCGTACCCTTGTGGATATATGGGCAGATGTCCACATATCTGAGCTTTTGGAGAGAACACACAAAAATGCTGACGTGTTTGCTGTATTCAGTGAGAAAATGAAGGAGAAGGGGTTCACGCGCTCCCCAGAACAATGTCAGCTAAAAGTGAAGAAACTCCATCAGACCTACATTAAAATCGGGGACATTCTTTCAAAAAGTGGTGGTACTAGCGACGCAAAAAAGAAATTCATCTATTGCGTGAAGAGCCAGAACTGTCACAACATGATGTGCGCTCATCAGCGCTATCCTCCGTAGCCGCCTTGCCCTTTGTCATCATCATTGATAAATTACTTGTACAACAGCATAGTAATCGCACAATTGTGAAAACAGTAAAAACTGGAAAAAACATATAGCTTTGATGACATTAAAAAGAATAACAGCACGGAAAGCCTCCATGACTACTTTTGAACTTAACGCTTTGTGCGTGTGTCGTCTCTGACCAATAGCTGAATGACCTCAGGGCGCGTGGCTTTGTTGACAGATTTTGGTCCGCTTACTAAAATGTACAGTGTGAAAGCGAACCGCACCAAAATGAAAAAATAAAAAAAACATTTGGTTCGGACCAAAGCAAGTGAACTATCGAACTATCCTGGTCTGAATACACCCTTACTCTCAACTGTGGGTGTCGCATCTGAATCTGCTTGCACTCAAGCCTCCACTTCCCAGAATTCACAGCAGCTTTCAAATATGACCACCACAGAGTACAACAACCATCCTGCACCTCACTGCTTACAATCTCCAGAGTTCTAATCACACACACCTGAAATCAATCACTTCTCAGTCACACAGCCAGATTATTTAAGGACATTCAGTGCACATGCTTATTACAAAGTAAAGTTCCTTGTACCTGACTTTACTAAATAATTTGACTTTTACTTGGTTGCCTTTGCCTCTGATACCCTATTTGTGTCTTGCCTGACCATTTTTTAAAATTATTCTACCTTTTGCCTCAATATTTGGATTTGTCTGCCAATTTGTCTAAATAAACTCTCTTTCAGCTTTTGCATCCATCTGTTGCCTGCATTTCTGACAGAATACATCATGGATGTAGCAGAAGTGAGTAGCCAGGCTGCCTTGTCTGCACAGGGTCATCTCCTAGGAGAACAGCAGTAATGTCTGGGTGAACGTGATACCTGTGTTACCCAACTCACTAATGCTGTGTGGCAGGCACTTCTAGCCCACCCTGTGGCAGTTATGAACCCCAACACTTCTGAAAACTTCTTGAAGTATCTGAGTGCAAGGGATTCCTGCTACAATGTTCCCTTTTCTCTGCTCAGATGGGGACCCACAGCCCAACGATATCTGGTTTGATTTTGGATTTTGCTCATTTGCCTCTATCCTCTTTGTGCCTTGTCTCTAACCATTGATTTTTTTTTCTGCCTTTTGCCTCATGATTTGGATTTGTCTGCTAGTTTGCCTGAATAAGCTATTTATCAGCCTTTGCATTTGTCTGTCACTTGCATTCCTGACAGTGGGATCTCCCCTGAGCTAGCAAAGACTATGTAATTGTCTCATCCGAGGTAACGTTAGACAGCAACTTCGTTTGGAAAGTATTACAACTAGGTTAATGACTGGATGTGTTACAGGGTTTGTCCTGACAAGATTTTGACTCAAACCATAAACATTTTGGGACTTTTTTTTTTAAAGCCATAACTCTGCAGCATGCCCGTTAGTCAGGAAAAGTAGTGATTAGCACTTGACAAACTGGCTTAACAGTCCGCTAATACCTCACCGAGAACGAGGCATGCTAAATACATTTGACCTCGAGCTGTGTTACAGATTAACACCCTCAGTGGTGTGCTACAGATCACACAAGGCTTCTCATTAGAATGAATTCTGTGTGCTGTTGATCTTGGTGTTTCATAAAATGGCAGTCTAAGAACGTTTAACTAGACAACTGTTATTTAGATCAAACCACGTGGTGTAGCCGTGTATTTCCCAAGTGCATAACTGACGACAGAAATTGGTGCAAATTGGTTACAATGGTGTAAAGCAACAAAATACAAATGACTCACTTCAGTAATGGGCCTTTTCCACTACCCTTTTTCAGCTCACTTCAGCCCAACACGTCTCGCGTTTCGACTACCTCAGAGCAGCACGACTGAGCTCACTTCAGCCTTACTCAGCACCCAAAACTCGCACGGTTTTGGAGTGGGGTTGAAGTGAGCCCAACTGAGCCGAGTGGGGCTAGGGGCGTGAGGAGACACTCCCCTGTGCACTGATTGGTGAGGAGGAGTGTCCTCACATGCCCACACACGCCCCGCGAGCACGCTGGGATCTGTAAACCCGGAAGAAGAATTCTCTTTCTGAAGCCTTATGCGCCTCATAGATTTACATAGAAGACTAGATTCCTCACCGCGTATTCCAGAACGTCCGCACAGGGTGGCCATCTTACCACAGACGAGGGGTATGAAGACTTGCGCAAGCACAGCACAGCCCGGCACTCGCATTATGATTTACAGGAAATCAAAGTACTGACTTTGATGACAAGATGATGTGTGTCTGTGTGTGTTTTAATTGTAGATGTTTATATCAGTATGTTTAGTTTTATTTTAACTGCACACTGGAGCCTAGTCAAATGAAATGTCAATCTTCTGTGCTAACATATATTGACTTTGACGTGATGATCAGCTTTGAATGTTCTTTTTGTAAATGTAAAGATATCTTTTTATCCTTGGAAGTATAACCACATGTGATTAAATGCTTTTTTTGTCACAAACTACTATAAGTAGCTGTCACTGTTTTACTTACACGGGCAGTGCATTTGTTATTATGCTATGATGTGAGTTTACATTTGTTATTATGCTATGATGTGAGTGCATTAGGTTTTTGAGGTGGATGAAGTATTTCTGAAGTTTCAGAAGTGAGTAAGCTGTTTTTAACTTTAGCTTCCCCTACGGCCCTATCACATGTAAAAATATTTTCACTAAAAATTGGAAATAAATTGTATGGTTATTTGTCCTAAGGCCGCAGTTATCCATAAGTATGCAGTGTTAGGCTTCTCACAGCATAGGAATTTCAGCATGCATCCTGTCTTACAGTCTGTAGTATACTGAAATATTTTTGCCAAGCTATGCGTATTTTTTTTTTAAACAAAATGATTATTCATCATTAATATCATAAATACATCCGTTTGTTTGTTTTTATATAACAAACCAAACCGTTTGAATATCGATTGAAATTTGAGGAAGTTACGGTCATCTGAAAAGTACATATCGCTACCAACACAATGTAATGGGTAACCCAGCTGTCTGAGGTAAGATGGCCGCCATGTGCGGACGTTCGACTTCATTGACGGGCAACGGGGACGAGGCATCTAGTCTTCTATATAAATCTATGATGCACCTTGCCTCATCTATACACTCTTGCCGGTATCTGTTGGCGTTGTCGGTGACAACAAGCCACAGCACCAAGACCAGCAACACTAACGACTCCATGTCCTCCATGTTTATTGTTTACTATTCGGGTCGTGAGACTACCGCTTAAAAGGGTCACTGATGTCACTGTTTGCATCGCCTAATGACATCACGTGACGTCCACCCACTTTCGCTAACTCCACCCAATGTGTCCACCCACTTCCAGCCAGCACGATTCAGCGCCGTTGTAGTCGAAATGCAACCCCAACAGCTCGACTCAGCCCAACTCAGCCACGTTGGTAGTGGAAAAGCCCCATAAATTTGGACCGGTCTGTTGCAGCCTGTCAGGGCGCCATAAGGAGCGGGTGTATGTGCAGAAGAAAATGTATTAATAATAGTGGAAATGCACACAGGTAAACGGTCCAAATCGGCAGGCAATATAAAAAACCATTAAATGAGCAAAGGGTCGGGTGAGGCACAAACGGAATGTCATAGGTAGAGAAAATCACGGGAAATAAGGCTTGGTAATGCTTCGCACTGAGCGCGCGTTTAAGTCTTATATAGGTGCACATATTGCCCCTCAATCATGTGCAGGTGTGCATAGTTAAAGGTGGAGTACGAGATTTTGGAATAACGGTTCCCGCAAGCCATATTTTGAAAAGAAACACAGCAGCCCTCGCCATGCTCCCACCCCCCGCGTCTCCACCCCTCCTCCCCCTTATAAAGCCTGAGAAAGTCAGACTTTATAATGGGTGTCTATTGCGTTACACACCAGTGGAGCTCGTTAAGTTAGAGTGTACAGAGCTTGGAAAAATAGCTCAAACTTTCTCATTTAAACTGTGTGTTCAGCCCCAATTTTCACTCCACACACACAATTTTCTCAAAAGTAGTAGCCACACTTGTCCTGATTCACACAATGTGTCTACCTACACGATAGGACTTGCAGTTTTTGAATGAGAAGCCTGAAAGTGAGGAGAGGGGAGGCGCGCAGCCCCATAGACTGCCATTATAAAATTGGCAGAAAAGTCACTCATTGTTAACTCGCTCTAGTGACCTCATTTTTTACACTACAGACAAAATAATTACATCAGTGTGTTCAGGAGAGCCTTGTGGCGCTCACTGTGAAAGAATTGTGTGAATATCTCCTTCCGTTTTCGTGTAAATCCCCGTTGTTTGGAGGGAGCGCACTGAGAAAATCCTGCGCTTTCTGTGTGACACTCTGCTCGCAGCGCGTGGGTTGGGGGAGGGGATACTCGCTCTCTCACACATACACACAGGGACGGGCTGCTCGCGGGCTTCAGTCTGATTGACGTGTCAGTATCCAATCATTTTGAGGTGGTACCTTGATAGGATTTGATAGCGTTTTTCCTTTATTTTACACTGTAGACTGGATTAAAATATTTCATTTTGGGGTCAAACCTTCTATTGTACTGCTTGCAATATGGGTGTGAGGAGCTTTTCAAGCAATATGGTAAAAAAATACTCCTGGAAAAAAATCTCGTACTCCACCTTTAACAGCGCGCGTGCCTAGAGAGTCACGTGCCAAAGCACGCTAGACTGACACAGCTTGCCTGCCTGTTTTACAGGGTGGAGTTAATGCATAGGTGTGGCTAGTCATTTGATGGTAGTACTGGTACTTTAAAAAGGACTACCTGGCAGGGGTTTTGTGTTTCCCCCTCTCCGTTTCAACAAGCATTGCTTTTTGTTTTGCATTATAGCGCATGACTGATTTGTATTATATTTTTTATCTCTTGCCATCACGTTGAAGGAATTTTTTTAAATATACTTATTTACTTTAAAAAATAATTCTATTGTCAAACGTGGTCTCTCTTTATGTTGCAGCCTGGTGAGGTAATATTTGGGGGCTCGTCCGGGATTAACATCAGGGCCTTTGGTAAGTGATTTGTACCACCTGAAATTGTGAATGGGTAGGCGGTCTGAGGATGCAGCCTGTTGCTGCGGTGATTAGCATACTTGACTGGCCACTTCGATTGTGTTTCATTGCACCTTAGGCCTTTGGGAAATATTTTTGGGAGATCCGTGTGGGAATCGCCTTGATGGCAAAAAAGTGGGGGGTGTTGGCTTGCGTTTAAAGCATGTAGAAGGGGAAACCAGTCTGGTATTTTACCAGGCTGTTTTGTGAGCAACAACTGTATTTAGGTAAGTGCATATGGCATTGGTTGCTGGACTGTGATGTGGATGGAAATTTTTTTTTTTGGGGGGGGGGGGGGGGGGGGGGGGTTAGTATTGTGAAACCCTGCGTTAGATTGTAGACCACTTTTGTTCTTGATAGGCATGCTACTCCCTGGGCTGAGGGCACTGTCATGGTCTGTAGGCTTGAGAGGCTTTACCTGGATAGTCTGCTTCCAGGAGTATTGTGCAGGAATGATCTCGGTTCTTGGGGAAGGCAAGATGTGGGCATGTTTGAGAGATTGAATGGGTATTAGTCAGATGTGGGGAAGCTCCTGATTGTTGGTATATTTTCTGTGTTTAGTGAATGGTGTTATGTGCATTTAAATAGATTATGGGGGAAGCTTTTGCTCAATAGGATTTAAGGCATCAGTCATTTAAAGTCACACTGTGATTGTTTTTTTTTTTAGTTTAAGGATTTGATTGAGTGCACAGCGAATTAGTAAGCAGCCTACCTTCATTATTGAGTCTGATTAGTTATCTATAGTACACAACCTAATCTGAAGTCATAAAATGGATATGGTTGGTGTATTGTTGGCGTCTCCAACCGAGGATGGTTTGGAGGGTTTAAATAAAGACCAGCTGTGTAAAGTAGCTAAACATATTTTCAGATAGAAGTTACAGTAACTAAGGTCACTAAAACACAATACATGTTATTAAAAAGAAATTGGTAGAGAGACAGGTGTTGGCATTTTCCTCTCTCAGATGCTGAGGAGCAGGTCGCAATGTCGACTGCTCATGCACCAGCTGCTGTGCCTATAAAGCCAATGCAGCTAGATGATGGTTTAATCCCAAAGCACAGACAAACACCAGTTTTGATGACTTCAACAGCTAATAGAACAAAGTAAGCTTTTATCACTGATAACATGGGGGCTGCTGCCCCCGAACCCCCGCTTAAATTTGCTCAATACAGTATGGTGGAATTGTGCCCGCTAAAGTGCAAACTATCCAGGAGCTTGCATGTCAGATTGAAATGGAGAGAATTCATGTTTCACAGCAATTGGAAGAAAAAGCTTTTTGCAAAGTGTTCAACTTATCAAGCTCATGATGCTGAACGGCTTTGTTTAATTGCCAAGGGTAAGCTTAGTGCTGGGTCTTCAGATGGTTCAGAGCCATTAGGTTCTGGAGATGCAAGATCAGTGGACATTAATATTGCTCATGTGATGTTGCCACATTTTAATGAGATCTGGATTTTTTTTCCCCCCTCTGTTTGAAAGTATAGTAGGGGTTGGGGTAATGTAGACAGGGTGTTATTTTTGCAAAGTGTTCTTTTTGGTAAAGCACAGGAGGCTTGTATATCTCTGCCAGGGCCTGTTCAATACAAGTCCATTAAAGAAGCTGTCTTGAACATGTATGAGTTGGTGGTGAAGGCTTACCACCAGTGGTTTAGGAACTGGTGATGATAAGCCTTTATTTGCCACGTATACACTCAAGCACAGACTTGAGCATGCAGTGAAATATTTAACCTACCTGAAGCAGTGAACACATGCGCGCACATTATACCTAGAGCAGTGGGCAGCTATGCTACAGCACCCAGGGAGCAGTTGGGGGTTAGGTGCCTTGCTCAAGGGCACTTCAGCCCAACCTCAGGCCATGGCTGCCCCATGTTAACCTAACCACATGTCTTTGAACTGTGGGGGAAACTGGAGCACCTGGAGGTAACCCATGCAGACACGGGGAGAACGTGCAAACTCCACACAGAAAGGCCCCCCCATCAGCCACTGGGTGCAAACCACAACCTTCTCGCTGTGAGGCAACAGTGCTAACCACTGTGCCACCCAGTGCGGCATAAGTAGGCTCATGTAGAGGTGGCCAGGGAACTGAACACTCACTTTTGCCATCGGTTAGTGTCAGAAGGGGTGAGTGATTTTGATGCTCTGTGTGACTTGATTGTGTTGGAGCAATTTAAGTGTTGTCCCAGATTGTATAACTACATGTATCAATGAGCCTAAAGTGAAGCCTCCAGCAGAGGCTGCTGTGTTGGCAGAGGAGTCTGTCCTTAACCATAAAACTGTTAGCAGGGATTACAATTTTCGCTATGAGTGTGGTTGTAAGGAAGCATGACAGGGAAGGTTTGGTGCTGTCTGCCACACCCAGGGCTGGTTTTAATCCCAAGTCTAAAGGTGATTTTTAGTTCCAATTGTCATTATTGCCTTCAGCATGGGCATTGGAAGAATGAATGCCTTCTGTTGTGCTCTAGAACTAAGTCAGGTAAAAGGCATGACTCTGGCCGGCCAGTGGCATTGGCCAGCGTGTCAAAGTCTGGTCAGGCAGAAGTGTCTTTCACTTGGGTCTGAAGAGGCTAGGCCAGTTGTGTTGGTGACTCAAACAAGTAAGTCTATAAAGTGTTCTGAGGTAAGGTTTGTGTCTGAAAAGTGCTGTTGAAAAAGTTATGGATGTTGAGTGTGAGTATGCTCCATTTATCACTGAGGGTTGTGTGTCTGGTTGGCAGATCAGAGGAGGTGGCTGTGGAGATACTTTGTGACACAGATGATTGAGTCATTTATTTTAGAGTCTGTTTTGCCATTTTGTCCACAGTCTAGTACTGGTTGCAGTGTCCTGATTTAAAGGTATTGGACTGCAAACCTTTTCTGCTTCTTTTGCATAAGGGTGCCCTGCAGTCAAATCTGATAGTTCACCCATCTCTGCCTGTGGAAGGAGTAGCTGTGATACTGGGGAATAATTTGCCAGGTGGACATGTTTGGCGTGATGTAACACCACCCCTTGTCAGAAATGTACCATCTGTGTCTGAACCTGATAACTGTGCCATAGATTTTTCTTGTTTCCATCTTGTGTAGTGACTTGCGCTATGAGCTATTCTTTGTCAAATGAGGATGCTCTCGTGACTGGCCGTAAGTCAGAGAAATCTATTTTGTTTGCCGACTTTCCCTGCTCCTTTCTCTCGTGGTGAGCTGATTGAAGCACAGTGAGAGGATGCAGGCTTGGCTGACTTGTTTACAGCAATTCAACCCATGGAGCAGATGAATCAGGTGTCTTGTGGTTATTTTCTGCAGGATGATCTTTTAGTGTGCAAGTGGCTACCTTTTAGTGGTGAAGAGATAGCTAGCCCTGTTTATCAGGTTGTGGTTCTAACGTGGGTCGGCAGCCTTTAGCATTAAAAGCCATCTGGGCCTGTTTCTCACCAAATTAAAAGCCACTCTGTGCCACAAAACCTATTTGACAGCTAAATTGAAGGTAACACTCCATTATATAGTTTCCTTAAAGTTATGCTTCATATATGAACTATAGTGTGTTGCTTTTATGAAATTAATAAACTACTGTATAAACAGAAGACAGCTGACTTTTTATTTCCCATTTTTAACAATGCAAAACACAATTCTTTTGAACTCTGAAAGGAAAAAAAAAAGCTATTCTTTAAATTAGTTTCTTAAGACAAGAATTCTTGTCTTAAGAAACGAATTTAAAGAATAGTTTCAATAGGTAGACATAATGAACTTTCACTACATATGAAAAAAAAAGGCACTGGCATTTAAAGTTTTCAACTAAAATATTCAGTGCAGGCCTGTTTGAGTCCTTCCCTTATTTGAGGATTTTTTTTTTAACTGAAAATAAATTTTTCATGCACCGACATTGTAAAATCCTACAGCTGCAGCATAAAGGGCAAACAAGAAATCCCAGTTTATTTTGATTATTTCAGTTCCTTAATTTCCTCACGTGGTGTAGACGTGGTTAATGTGAATTCTGCGCCTGAGCTTCACTGCACAGCTTATCCATATCAGGGTTGTAAGACGTCACTTTGATTTTTGTGCAGGATTGCAAGCTCTCATCTGTAAGGCGCGAGTGACATTTACTTTTGATGTAGTGCATGATGGAAAAAACCTGCTTGCACAAGTATGTGGATACAAAAATCGACAGGACTCCAAATGCATACTTTCATGTTCATATAAGTGACGGGAATGGTATTCCATGTATCGAAAAGCTACACCTGAACTCGCCGGGAACCTTCACCAGCTCATAACAGCAGACTCAAATGAGTCTGATAACCCAGGGGTGTGTCTTGCTAACCCCCGCCACGTAGCATGTCTGTACAGCTGAGGGGTAGGTGCCAGACTAAGGGAGTGCAGGGCGACCACCGCGCTGCTCCTTCACACCACGGTCAGGTGGCGCGTGCAGGTCTTGCGCCACCATGCGGCTGATTCAAATGGCATTTCGTAACAACTTGTCTGGCAGCAACAGGTGTCTCCCTACGGTGGCCGACAAGGGTCAAACGGATGGCAACGGACCAATACGTCCCAGTTCGAGAAAACAGCTTCAAGTACAGAAACAATGCAAAAATCACAAACTCAAACACAAGTCTAAATGAGGTCTAAATGAAAAAACGTGCTGCAAAAAACAGACAAATGCATCATCAAACGCAATGCAAATAGAGAAACGATCTGCAACGAAAAACGCTGCATTACCTGTCACTACAAACGGAGATGCTCCAAACCTGCAGGGGGCGCTCTCAGCGTAACAGCTCAATAGAGGGACAGAATAGCTGACTGAACCACAACGGTGCATTCCTGCTGTATTTTCATGTACTGTTGTGGTTCAGTCAGCTGTTCTGTCTCTCTCCAGCCCGTGTGTCTCTCTATTGAGCTGTTACGCTGAGAGTGCCTCCTGCAGGTTTGGAGCATCTCCGTTTGTAGTGACAGGTAATGCAGCGTTTTTCGTTGCAGATCGTTTCTCTATTTGCATTGCGTTTGATGCATTTGTCTTTGTTTTTTGCAGCATGTTTCTTCATTTAGACCTCATTTACTTGTTTGTGATTTTGCATCATTTCTGTACTTGAAGCTGTTTTCTCGAACTGGGACATATTGGGCCGTTGCCATCCGTTTGACCCTTGTAGGGTGTCACATACAGGACGTGACGCGTATTTTGATCGACAAAATATTAAAACAAGTTTTATTTTAATGTCACAAGAACACCTCAATCTCCAAAGATATAACTATTACAATGAAAAAACTAAAGAAATAAAATAAAAATCAATTTAAATTAGATGGCCATTATTTATTCACTTTTTTTTTCCCCAAGATGAGCTCGCTCTCTCAAAGCCATGGGAGCCACAGCAGAGGGATGAACGAGTCGCATGTGGCTCCGGAGCCATGGGTTGCTGACCTCTGTTCTAACTAAATACAGAGACCTTGTTTTAAAGATTAATCATGGTGAGGTGTCTGGCCATCTCGAGGTCAGAAAGACCTATGACCGGGTCATGTGGTATTTCTATTGGCCACGTCTGAAGAAAGATGTTTCCTGTTTTGTCAAGGCTTGCTAGTTAACAGGGAAGCCAAATCAGGTAATGAAACCTGTGCCCCTGTATCCTATACCATCAGTTGGCAAACCCTTTGAATATTTAATTTTGGACTGTGTTGGTCCATCGAGTCCCTCCAAGTCTGGTTCTGTCTATTTGCTGACAGTAATGTCAGCGCACCTGGTACCCAGTGGCATATCCATTGAGGTCAGTTACTACAAAGTCTGTGTTTAAGGCACTGTCCTAATTCACTTCTATCTTTGGTATTCTGAAGGCTATACAGACAGACAGGGGTTCAAATTTCACCTCATATGTTTTGAGGAGGTTTTAAAGCAGTTAGGTGTCACTCACCAACAAAGCAGTGCATATCATGCTTAAAGTCAGGGGGCCTTGGAGCACGCTTGCGTGCCTACTGCAATGAACTGAATAAGGACTGGGAGGATGGTCTCCCGTGGCTTCTTCTAGCAGCACATGAGTTCACGCAAGAAAGTACGGGGACCAGTCCCAATAACCTGGTATTTGGCCACCAGGTGCGTGGTCCTTTAGCAGTGCTATAAGGGAATTTGGAGAATTCTGAACCACCATTGAATTTGATTTAATTATATCAGTGGGTTTTGCTGCAAGTTGTGTTTAGCTGGCAGGTTAGCTTGTGAGAACCTTGCTAAAGCTCAAAGAAATATGAAGTGGTATGATCCACTGTGCATAGAACTTTTAGTCCTGGGGACAAGGTGCTTACTTTTGTTACTCATTTCGGGTTCTCCTTTTTTTGCAAAGTTTTCTGGTCTGTACTCTGTGGTTAAGCAAGTGTCTGAGTTGAATTATTTGGTCTCCACCCCCAGATCGTAAGCAATCTACTCAACTTTGTCATATTAATTTGTTGAAGCCATATTTTTGTCAGTCTTCTGTGGTGGAGGAAGGAGTAGAGGCTGAGGTGAAACTGGTAGGACTGTCAGTCGGTGAACAGGTTCAGTCCGTCACTTCTAGTGTGGTGGCAGAATGTTGTGAGGAAGATGTGAGTGCTCCCAATGATTGTTTTTCAGCCTAGACTTCAGAATTCTGAGAAGTTGGTAGATCTAGATTCTTTTCTATTATTTGTCTGCGGAGAGATGTGCTGTTTTTAGAAACTGATTTCTGATTTTCCCGCCTTGTTTGGTGATATTCCAACATGCGCCCATCTGATTGAGCATGACATAGATGTGGGGGATGTATCACCTATGTGCCAACATTTTTACTGAGTCTTGTAATGGAAACTTCTAATAAACACTTCAGAATGCTTAGCAGTTGTCTTTTCAGTTATTTATTATAGTAGATCATATAAAACAGGAAAGGAAAAAGAAGACACCACTTCAGGTAATACCTAGACTGCGCACTCTGAGTTGTGTCTTAGTGGCTGTTATCTATTATACTCTAAAGGCATTTGCTTACTGCTCGCGTCTGTACGCGATTGGCTCGAGGCTTTCTATGAAGCTTTGTTAAAGCATGCACCTGGCATGCTCTGGGATGTGCAGGCAGATGCATGGTTAGGTCGAACTCAGACACCCTGCTTATCACCAGCCAAGGGCACAGAAAGGTGATTACAGCATGTGGGAAAACTTTTCTCAGTACACTAGGCCACTTGAGCTCAACACACAGAAACACAGAATAGGAATGTTTGTTCACTAAATTTCCTTCACAGTCTCTCCAGTGTTTAGAGGCAGAGGTAAGGTTGGATCATGGCTTAGTGAGGCCTTCTATTTCTAGCTGGGCTTCTCCATGCTTGATCAGTAAACCTGACATGTACTGGTTCTGTACAGATTACAGGAAACTAAACAGTATAACAAAGCCTGACTCTTTTCCCCTTCCTAGGATGGAACACTGTTTGGACCATGTGGGTGTGACAAGATTTGTTAGCAGGTTTGACCTGCTTAAAGGTTATCAGGTTCCACTGTCTCATTCGGCTCAAGAAATTTATTCTTTTGTTACTCCGTCTGGTTTGTATTTGTACAACGTTATGAGTTTTTGTCTTAGAAATGCACCCTCAATATTCCAGCACTTGATGAACTGCGTGGTTGCTGGCCTGGAAGGTTGTGGTTTATCTTGATGTGGTCATATACAGTGATGCGTCCAAAGATCACATAGCTTACATCTGTGTGCTGTTTCTGAGATTAGAGTAGGTCTGTTTTAATGGTCAATTTAGTGAAATGCGAGTTTTCAAGAGTCGCTGTCATGTATTTAGATAAAGTGGTTGGACAAGGGCAGGTGCAGCCTGTATATGTCAAGGTTTGTGCCACTGATTGTTTTCTGCCACCTACCTCCAAGAGGGAACTGATGTGGTTCCTGGGGATTGTAGGTTATTACAGAAACTTTTGTGAACTTTTCTGCAGTGGTGTCTCCATTAACTGATCTTTTAAAAGCTAATGCTAAATTTGAATGGTCTCTGGTTTGTCAGAAAGCTTTTGAAATTGTAAAATTATTGTTGAGCATTGCTCCTGTCCTGGCTGCACCATCAGCCCTTTCAAATTCATGTGGATGCCAGTCAGGTAGCTGCAGGTACTGTTTTGTTGCAGATGGATGATATAGATGGGCCCATGCCTTTCTTCTTTAAGAAGTTCAGTAAACATCAGCTCAATTATTCCACCATAGCAGGGGTGTAGCGGGGGGTCCTGGGGTGCCCCCCTTTGTTGGATCATACTTTTTTTTTCAATAGCTGCATAAGAATATTAGAAAAGCGCCCACTGTAATTTTTGTAACCTTTTTTTTTTTTCCAAACTATATTGTCCCCTCCGCCTCATTAGTTTCTATAACCTTGTATGGACTTCCTGTGGTTTAGGCACAAAAACCCAGTTCTGTGCAAGCGCAACACGATCGCACTAGAAAGCATGGTCAAGCTGCCAGTGTAGCTGCAGTCTTTTTAGTTGCGAATTACGAGCATTTCCTCTTGTTAATAATTCGCCATGTCAAAACAAGCAAAACTTTCCTCCTCCTTTCGACGTGAGTTGCATTTTGTGGCTTCGAAGTTTTAGTGTGCCATTTCTAGAACACATCAAGAAAACATGGAAGAAACAGCAATAATGGAAGAGCCGGTTTCTAAGCTACTTAAAACTAGCAATGGTAATTATTCTTTGTTACATATTTTTCATAGTTCTATTCTAGTACTAAGTCAATTTTTTTTTTCATGATAAAACGGACTCAAAACAAGATGCATCATTGCCTTTGGCAGACCAAGAAACACCAGCCCAAGTGGCAGTTGCCGGTGAGTGAGCTTGGTTTGCTTATGCTATGGTCACTGTTTGGTTTGATAGAATTAGCCCAAAACATTTGTACGGTCAGTAAGCTCATCCATTCTTTTTGGTCGATGTAGGCTTTCTTGATTTGCCAGATGAAATAATCTTGAAAATTATGAAGCACCTACTGCTCTCGGCAGTGTTCCATAGCTTGCCGAGTACCTGCAAAAGGCTGCTGCAGCTATCTCACATGGTCGTGTTATGGAAACGTTTCACGTTAGAAGATACAGGATGTCCTCCTTTCTACACCATCCATAGATTTAAGAGCATTTTTGAGAGGCATTGTACTCATTTTCGCCATCTTTATTTTAATGGCAATTTTGAACAACGTTTCACCTTTCAGTTTAGTAAATTCAATCTTACACAAAGTGGTCAAGCTGCCAGTGTAGCTGCAGTCTTTTTAGTTGCGAATTACGAGAATTTCCTCGTGTTTAATAATTCGCCATGTCAAAACAAGTGAAACTTTCCTCCTCCCTTTTGACATGAAGAGAGGTAAGCAATTTATTATACTTTTTTTTCCATCAAAGTTGCATTCTGTGGTTTCGAAGCCAAGTTTGTGTGCCGTTTCTAGTATTCTGTTCTAATGTACTCAGGCTGCCAGTCAGTGTGAGACACCCCCCCCGAAAAATCCTAGCTACACCCCTGCATAGAGAAGGAGGCATTGGCACTTATCTGGGCCCTTCAGTTTTTTTGACGTGTATGTGGGAGGGGGTGTTCTTCCTGTTTTATTTATTGATTTATTTATTTAGTTTACCTCGCCCGCTATGGACTGAGTGAGGCGAAGTATTGTTTTTGGTTGGGTTTTTTTTTTTTAAAGCAACATTATGGAGCAGTCTTCATGAAACTTTCAGGATAGATGGGCATTGGTCTCAAATAGAACCTCCAACATTCTGAGGGTCATCCGGTCAAGGTCACGGTGACCCAAAAAGGTTTAAAAAAAAAAACCTCAGACTGTAGGAGTGCTGACTTGGAAAGACTCTTCCCACAAGCACTCTTATTGGATCGCTACCTCCCTCATTTGCATACAATGTGTTGTCATTGGATGGTTTCGTAGTTTGTGTACATATGCAAAGGAAGGGGTTTTGGCCACGCCCACTTTTAAACCCCATTGATAAAATCAACAGAGCAGGGAAGTTTTTATTATTACCTTGCCAGCTACGGACTAGACTAAAGAAATCTCTTTCAGACATGTTTATGCTTATTACAGCGGAGGTCTCAAAAGTAGCCGGTCAGCGGCGGCAAATCACCGTCTGTAGTAGGATTTGCCGCCATCTATTTTTTACTGAGTAACAAAAAATTTTTTTGTTTACATATGTGTGCAAAACTGAGCAGTGCGATGTGAAACTAAGTTTCATTCAACTAAATAATGTCCAGGGCTCCCGCTGGCGCTCCTCACAGTTGTCACTGATGAGCATAATCCATCAGTGACGAAGAGAAAATTACTAGCAGTCGTCACAGTGACTGTGTGTCATCATGATCATAAGTCATCTTTTATAGAAATCCTTCCATTTGCTGAAATCCAGCCCCAGTGAAGAGGCTTTGGGAAGCTGGAGTGTGAACAGTGAGTGCGTTCTTGTGACCAATAAAAATCGACTACACATGAGCACCAAGTTTTTGACCTCACAGTGCGTCTTAATCGGCCTGGTGTGGGCGTGTAGTAATCTCTGTGTGAACCACACAGTGGCGCAGTCTAAACTTTTTTTTTTAAGCAAACTTCTGTAAGCACTGAAGATGATTTTAAGGGCCGAAACAGTCACGGGGAAGGCACACTCAGACCCCACCATCCCCGAGCACATCTGGCAGTGTCAGTAATACAGGGGTCGGTTAAAAAAAAAAAAAAGCTAAACTGAAAGTGCTGTCAGCCGGCAAGCGACTTTGGGGAGCTCAGTTTCTGGGCGATAGCCCCTGGGTATTTTCACCCTCACAAAAGTAAGAGATTAATAGAAAACAACTGTCTTGGTTGTCATTTGGGAATTTGAATGTTGTAATATAATAATGTAGCTTAGAATGTGTGTCTAAGGAGAGAGATGTGAGCGAAAAATGAGATTTTCATTAAACTGACAATTTTACTAGTGACGTTAAGTCAGTGGACACGTGCCTCAGTTTCCTGAGACATTATGGGTGTTGTTAACTTAATAGTAAAGAATCAGAAAGTGAAGTGAATGACATATATTTAAAAAGAGCAGTGTAAAAATCAGTGATAAAGATGTCCTAACCTGTGAATGTGTGTGGGTGGTGATATTTCTTCTAAAGTTAGATATAACATCGCCAATCTATGCCAATCACCCTTAAAAAAAAAAAAGCCTCAGGAAAACTGAACTGAGCCCCTGGTCTGTTCAATAGCTCGAAGAGAAACAGTCCATTTTGCTGTTTACATTAAATTGGAAATTCTTCCCCAAAAGCTTTGAAACTGTCTCTCAAATAACCCCAGTTTTCCATTTTTCTCGCCTATGGTTCACGGTGAAGGGCTTCAGCCTTTTTAATTGTACCCTCCTATTCTCTGCCTCGTACCCTTTTATTCCCCTAAACTTTGAGACCACTGTTACAGAGGAAAAGTGCATTCCACTGAGCCCTGGCTCCAGGCCATTTTCAGGAAATAAGAGTTTGTCATGGCGATGGTGTGTGTATGTCGTCCTCGGTTCGGAGGTTTCAGTTTCGAAAAGTGTAAGAGGTAAGAGTAGAATGATATAAAGTACAGACACTTGGTATATTTTACTTCTGTGACTTTTAAACTGTTAATTTTTGGATTACGCTTCATTTTTGTGGCTACTGCCTCATAGAGTAAATATATATGCTATATTTACTGTATGGATATGTGTAGCAGCGGGGGCATGGCCTAGTAGCATTGGTTTGTGAATGGAGGGCAAGGCCAAGGAAGGTGAGTGGCAGTGTCAATGCACCTGTGCCTAATTAATGTTGTGTGTTGCAGTGACAGAGGATAGAAAAGGAGGGAAAGAGTAAGATGCTCTCCTGACCTGTGTGTGTGTGTGTGTGTGTGTGTGTGTGTGTGTGTGTGTGTGTGAGAGAGAGAGAGACAGGCAGATGGAGACACTGACCGACTGGGAGAGTGAGTGTGTGGCTGGAAAGCTACGGAAACAAATGGTGTGTGTGAAGATCAACTCCTGCCTGCCATGCTTCTGTGCTCCACCCACATCAGGGAACTGTTATAGTGGTGCTGAAATCCAGGACCTACAGAAGGGAACCACCACATGGAGTCCTCCCCATTCAAAGAGCTCATCCATGCCCTTGCTACTGCCCTCCAGAAGGAGCAAGAGCAACGCTTTGGGCTTTGATGCTGGCCCAGCAGGAAGATCGCCAGGCATTCCGCTATCTGCTCGCGTCAGCAGCGGCTTCGACCATCTCCACGGCAGACCCTCCTCATGCCACCCTCATGAAGATGGGCCCACAGGATGAACCGGAAGCTTTCCTTGCTCTTTTTGAGCAAGCAGCCAAAACATGGGGGTAGCCACTTGAGCAGCGCGTGGTGCGCCTCCTCCCACTTCTGACTGGCAAGATGCAGCTCACAGCGCTGCACCTGCCTGCTGACAGCCAGTTCAGGTGCGCTGACCTGAAGAAAACCATCCTGCAGTGCATCGGCCACTCCCCGGAACAACGCTGCCAGCGCTTCTGGATGCTGGTGTTGGAGGAGGTTGGCTGGCCATTCGCATTTGGCCAGCGACTCCGGGACACCTGCCAGTGGTGGCTGAGGGCGGAAGACCGCAACGCTGATGGGATCATCAATCTGGTGGCACTAGAACAGCTCATCTCTCAACTTCCAGAAGGAACAGCGGAATGGGTCCAGTGTCATCACTCAGCATCGCTAGAACGAGCCATCGAGTTGGTGGCGGACCATCTGGAGGCGGTTCTGATGGCAGGCGGATGAGGCTCCTCTCCATATATTCTTTCTCTCTCTCTCCTTCCCCCCCACCCCATTCCCCCACCACAGAGGCGGCGGCCGGCTCCTCCTGAGGCAGCGGCCGGCTCCTCCTGAGGCGGCCAGTTGCACCTGTGGTGTTTCCTCCCCCTCAGGTGAGTGGCGCTCATAACCCTGGTGCAGGGGGAAAGCCTGGGCCCAGTCTGCTGGTGCGGTGGGGAGCCGGAGCATCTCCTAAGCCAGGGCTCCACAGCAGAGGTGGGAGCTGTGATCCACATCCCCGATGCACCAGAGACCATCCCTGATCATGCCGGAATGTATTGCATACTGGTAAGCGTTCAAGGGGATACATATCACACATTGGTGGATTCCGGTTGTAATCGGACCTCAATTTACCAACGCCTGGTGCAAGGTGAGGCATTGGGGAGAGCCCAAGCAGTGAAGGTGTTGTGTGCACATGGGGATGTTCACAATTATCCTCTAGTGTCTGTCCATATTCTATTTCAGGGCCAAAAGCATAGAGTTAAGGCGGTGGTCAATTCTCATCTCACCCACTTGCTGATTTTGGGGACTGATTGGCCAGGGTTTCGAACTTTATTGGAATATATAGTAGGGAGTGGGTCCTGCCATAAAACGTCACACTCTCATGCACTTAACCGAGGAGAATTTGTGGCAGGCACAAGAACATCAAGCCCTGCTGTATGATGGGGCACACACCTTAGGGAGTTCACTCCAGGAGACAAAGTACTCGTATTATCCCATGTCGAGTTCCAAATTAGTCACCAAGTGGCAAAGACCCTTCAAGGTCACACGGTGAGTCGGGGATGTTGACTATGAGGTGAGGCGAACAGATAGGGATGGGGCTTTACAAATATACCACCTCAATCTATTAAAGCGTTGGAATGAGGGGTCTTTGTGGCGTTGGCGTCGGTAGTTCCAGAGAAGGCAGAGCTGGGGCTGGAGGTAAAAACAACCACAACCCAAACTACTCCGGTTCCTTGTGGAGACCACCCCTCACTGGCCCAAGTTGCAGAGGTAGCCAAGTTGTAGGAGGAATTTTCTGACGTGTTCTCGCCCCTTTCCGGCCGCACCCATCTCCTAGAACACCACGTTGAAATGCCCCCGGGGTGGTGGTGCGTAGCCGTCTGTACCACTTACCCAAACACAAAAAAAGGTGGTTTAGGGCAAACTCAAGGTCATGCTCGATATGGGCATAATCAAGGAGTCACACAGTGACTGGAGCAGCCCGGTGTTCCGAGTACCCAAGGCTAATGGCTTAGTGCAGTTCTGTGTGGACTATAGAAAAGTCAACGTGGGGTCTAAATTTGCCGTGTACCCAGTGCCTCGCGTTGAGGAGTTGCTCAATCGGTTAGGTGCTTTTTGACACTGGATTTGACAAAGGGATATTGGCAGATCCCCTTGACTCCTCTATCTTGAGAGAAAACTGCATGTCGATAACTGTGAGGATGCACGTGTTGCCACCTGAGTTGGGGATTCCTGTGATGAAGTCCAGGGCGATGCGAGACCAGGGTCAATGAGGAATTGGGAGGGGTCTTAGCAAGCCGGCAGGGGGTCGATTGGCTGTTTTGTTCCGGGCACATGTGTCACAGGCTGCCATGAACTCCTGGACATCTTCCTTGATGGATGGCCACCAGAAGCGCTGTTGGACGAGTACCAGGGTTCGAGCAGCTCCCGGGTGATGAGCCAACTTGGAGCCATGACCCCACTGCAGCACCTGGGTTCGCACAGAACAGGGAACAAACAGATGGTTAGGTGGTATGTTGCTTGAGTTACCTTCACTGGGGTCCTGCTCCAGGGCCTTCTGCATGAGCGTCTCAACCTCTAGAATGGTGGCTCCCACCAAGCAGCGTGGAGGAAGGATGGTCTCGGGTGGCTTGGACTCCTCTTGGCGGGAAGAGAACATCCTGGACAGGGCGTTGGGTTTGCCGTTTTTGGAGTCTGGGTGGTAGGAGAGCGTGAAGTTGAACCAGGAGAAGAAGAGAGACCAACGGGCTTGATGGGAATTGAGACGTTTGGCAGACTTGAGGTACTCCAGGTTCTTATGGTCGGTCTAGACTAGGAAGGGGAGACCCAACCCCTCAAGCCAGTGCCTCCACTCCTCCAAGGTTAGCTTGATGGCCAACAACTCTCTGTTGCCTATGTCGTAATTACGTTCAGCGGGGGACAGCCAGTGCAAGAAGAAGGAGCAGGGGTGGACCTTGTTATCACTGGCCCTCTGGGAGAGAATGGCTCCAACCCTGGACTTGGAAGCATTGACCTCCACGATGAACTGTTTGGTCAGATCGGGTATGGTGAGAATGGGTGCTGTGCTCAATTCCCGTCAAGTGCTTGAGCATGCAGAAGGCTTTCTCTGTTTCCTCCCCCTACTTGAACTTGGTCTTAATTGAGGTTAAGGTAGTGAGAGGTCCGGCCACCGTGCTGAAGTCGTGGATGAAGTGCCTGTAGAAATTAGCGACTCCCAAGAAACGCTGGCACTCTCTCGTTGCAAGGATGGGGGTAGGCCAGTCGGCGACTGCCTCAAACTTGAGGGGGTCTGGCTGGATCCTAGCTAGGGAGATGATGAACCCCAGAAATGAGACAGAGCTCTGGTGGAATTCACTCTTTTCCGCCTTGACAAACAGTTTTCTAGCAGATGCTGGAGGACCTGCCAGACGTGGCCCCGATGTTCCTCGAGGGAGCAAGAGAAGATCAGGATGTCGTCCAGGTACACAAAAATGAAGATGTTAAGAAAATTCCTGAGGATGTCATTGATGAGTGCCTGAAAGACTGCGGGCACGTTGGTCAGGCCGAAAGGGACCATGAGGTACTCATAGTGGCCAGTGGTGGCATTAAAGGCCGTCTTCCACTCGTCCCCCTCCCTGATCCTGACAAGATGGTAGGCATTGCGTAAGTCCAACTTGGTGAATATCTTGGCTCCCTGGAGTAGTTCAAAGGCCATAGACATGAGTGGTAGGGGGTAACGGTTCTTGATGGTGATGGCATTGAGACTTTGATAGTCAATGCAGGGGTGGAGCGACTTGTCCTTTTCCACGAAGAAAAATCCCGCCCCTGCTGGGGAGGAGGAAGGGCAGATTATCCTAGCTGCCAGAGACTCGGGGATGTACTTCTCCATGGCTTGCCTTTCAATGGGAGAAAGAGAGTAGAGTCGCCCTTTGGGTGGTGCCGTCCTGGGCAGGAGGTCGATTCCACAGTCATAGGGTCTGTGAGGAGGGAGGGATGCTGCTTGGGTCTTGCTGAAAACAAGTCTTAAGTCCAGGTATTCCAGAGGCACATGAGCGAGGTTGGGAAACTTGTTGGCTGAAGGCTTGGTTTGGTTTGGCGGGAGGCAGTGCGGAGTTCAGGCAGGAAGCTAGGCAGGAATGGCTCCAGCCTAGGATGGTATTATCAGCCCAGTTTAGGTGGGGGTTGTGTTGCATTAACCAGGGTAATCCTAGGATGATGAGTATGTGGGGGTTGTTCATGACATGGAGTTGGATGGTTTCAGAGTGGTTGGCGGAAATCCTCAGGATGAGCGGGGCAGTAAGGTGGGTGATTGTGCTCAAGCCAGTGCCACTGAGTGTCAGGACTGTGAGAGGGACGTCAAGGACGAGTATCAGAATTCCCAGACGCTTGGCGGTGGCGGAGCAGATCAGGTTCCTGTCTGCCCCTGAGTCAACGAGAGCCTGGAGATGGTGATGCTGGTTGTCGTGGATGACGATGACCGGGAATAACGGTCCATCAGTGGGGGGCTGGTTCTGAGTGTCTCTCTCACCAGGGCCCCTTGATTCACTGGTGGTCTCGTTCCCTTTAGTGGGCAGGCTTAGCAGATGTGTCCTCGCTGACTGCAATAGAAGCAGGCCCCGTGCTCTGCCAGTGCTGTCGTTCCTCCTCTGACACCCGACCCCGGTCTACCTATATGGGTTCTACGGATGCGGCGGGGGGTGGAGAAGAGGTGAAGCTGGGGCGGTTCTCTCTCCTCCATTGCTGGACCTGGGCATCGATATGGTTGGCGAGGTCCATGAGGCTGGAGAGGTTCGACGGCAGTTCCCGTGATACCAATTCATCCTTAATGGTGTCAGACAGGCCCTGCAGGGACATGACGGGGGGTGGAGAGGAGGTGAAGCTGGGGCGGTTCTTCTCTCTCCTTCGTTGCTGGACCTGGGCATTGATGTGGTTGGCGAGGTCCATGAGGTTGGAGAGGTTCGACGGCAGTTCCCGTGATACCAATTCATCCTTAATGGCGTCAGACAGGCCCTGCAGGAACGCGGCAATCTGGGCACTCTCATTCCAACCACACGATGTTGCTAACATCCGGAACTCGATGGCGTAGCCTGAGGTAGACCGGGACCCCTGCCGCAGCTCCATGAGCCCTCTAGCCGCCTCCTGGCTGGACAGAGAGCAGTCGAAAGTTCGCCTCATCTCCTCGGAGAAATCCTTGAAACAGGAACAAAAGAGTGCATCGGCATCCCAGACCACTGTTCCCCACACGGTTCCCAAATGCCTTGCCAGTGAGAAGCGTGATTGTATATGCTACCCGGGAGCATTCTGTGGGGAAGGCCAGAGGTTGCAGTTCTAGGCTCAAAGAGCATTGAGACCAAAACGATCTGTAAGTACCTGGTTCTCCATCATAGGGCTGAGGTGCTGGAAGTCTTGGTTTGTGGAGAAGAGCAGTGGCAGGAGCTGCAGTAGGTGATGGCTGGGCATTGGTAGGCACAGCTTGATGGCGCTGCATCCGTGTGGTGAGGAGGTTGAGTGAGTTGGACAGGGTGGCGAGGTTCTGGGTGATCTGCTGGAGGTGTTGTTGATGGGTCCTGAGGAGAATCCCTTGCTGTTGGATGGCCATTCTCAGATGGGTGAGTTCCGCTGGATCCATGATGGCCAGAACGTACTGTTAGGGGAGGTGGAAGTGTGGTGAGAAGGATCTACAAGCAGAACACAGACAGTAATCCAATAAAAAAAAGGTGATTTAATCCAGGGAAAAAGGGCGTGGCAAAAAGGTGAACAAACGGGACAAACAAATAGCAAAATAGTCCAGGTAAAAATAGACAAAAAACTTGACAAAAACACAAGGCAGATAAGGACAAAAACGCTAGAGCAAAAAAAACAAACAAGAAGAAAACCCTAAGTGCAAAAACCATAAGAAATAGCTTGAGCAAAAACCATGAAATGCAATAAAGGCAAAGAAACGGCTGGAATAGCAAAACGAGACGTTCTGGCAAAGTCTGAGTCTGAAAACGGCTTATTTATACACAGTAGTGGGGTGTCGTGGCTCAGGTGGCTAAGGCGCCATACCATAAATCCGCGGACCCGGGTTCGATTCCGACCCGGGTTCGATTCTGAACCGAGGTCATTTCCTGATCCCTCCCTGTCTCTCTCTCCCACTCATTTCCTGTCCTGTCTCTACACTGTCCTATCCAATAAAGGTGAAAAAAGCCCAAAAAAAACTTTAAAAAAAAATGTATACACAGCAGTGAAAACCAGGAAGTGAATACGGGTGAGAGGGAATTCCTGTCCCGGCTTGGCGCTGGCATGGGAGATCCATAATCTCCAGAGTGGATGTCCGGGGGCGGAGCATGATGCGTGTCTTTACCTCGAGCGAGTAGTTGCAAGCAAGCTTCACATGTGAAGGTCTGACTGTTTCTACTTCTATTACCCTTAAAATTTTCCATACTGCTGAGTGATTATTTGAGGATGCACCATTTTCTTTTATGTCACAAATGTTTGTGTTTGTAAACAGTCTGGCCTGTTAACTAAACATGGATTTGAATTTATTAACATAATTTGCCTTTTTTCATCAATGCCTCAATTTCCTCACCATCAATGCCTGGAAAGCTCAGCTGTACTCCAGTCACCTTACTACACAACAATAAGGTTGTAATTACATCATAAACACTTAGTGCTTGATAATAACGTTTTGATGTCAAGTCAAGTTTATTTGTATAGTGCTTTTAACAATAAACATTGTTGCAAAGTAGCTTTACAGAATTTTAATGACTAAAAACATGAGCTAATTTTATCCCTAACCTATCCCCAATGAGCAAGCCTGTGGCAAGGAAAAACTCCCTCAGATGACATGAGGAAGAAACCTCGAGAGGAACCAGACTCAAAAGGGAACCTATCCTCATTTGGGCAACAACAGACAACATGACTATAACATTAACAGTTTTAACATGAAGTTAGTCTCGTTATAGCTTTTCATTAATGGAAACTTGAGTGCAAAACTGTTCATGACAACTGCAGTCCTAAAGTTAGCAAGTCAACTGTAGTACTCAGCCATAAGTGTTACTGTAAGTGTCCAGAGCGTCTTCCAAGTGTGACTTTCAACTGTCCATATGGGGCTGTCCTCCACAGGAGCGATGTGATGAGACTCCAACCAGACATAGGGCATCAGGATGGATCAGGCAGGTCCGAGGAGCAGAAGAGTTCAGCATCTTGATCTCAGGATTGACATGTTAACTCACTACTCAATAATTACAATTTATTTTAACCAATCATGGTTGTTGAGAAAGGCACAGTGCATGCCTTGGGATCATTTTGAAGGACTGTCATGTGAAAAGCTTGTTTCTATAGTCACTGAAGCAGTTTTGCATGTGTTTTGGATCACTGTCTTGCTGAAAAGTTCAACCACAACCCAGCTGACCCAACTGTACCTTATTGGAAGAGGCAACTAGATTTTCATTTGCAGTCTCCTGGTACTTCATGAAGTCCATGATACTGTAATGGAAACTTCTAATAAACACTTCAGAACGCTTAGCAGTTGTCTTTTCAGTTAAGAAGAAGAAACCTTTATTCATCACATGCACACTTCAAGCACAGTGAAATTCATCCTCTGCATTTAACCCATCTGAAGCAGTGAACACACACTCAGAGCAGTGGGCAGCCACACCAGAGCGCTCAGGGAGCAGTCAGGGGTTCGGTACCTTGCTCAAGGGCACCTCAGCCCAAGGCCGCCCCACGTCAACCTAACTGCATGTCTTTGGATTGTGGGGGGAAAACAGAGCACCCGGAGGAAACCCATGCAGACATGGGGAGAACATGCAAACTCCACACAGAAAGGCCCTCGCTGGCCGCTGGGCTCGAACCCAGAACCTTCTTGCTGTGAGGCGACCATGCTAACCACTACACCACCGCGCCGCCCACTATTTAGTTATTTATTATAGTAGATCTTACAGAGATATAAAACAGGAAAAGAAGACACCACCTCAGGTGATGCCGAGAGTGCGCACTCTGAGTTGTGTCTTAGTGGCTGTTATCTATAATACTCCTAAAGGCATTCGCTTACTGCTCGCATCTGTACATGATTGGCTTGAGGCTTTCCTTGAAGCTTTGTTAGAGCATGCACCTGGTGTGCTCTGAGATGCTCAGCGGATGCGTGGTTAGGCATAACATGAAACAAACAGCCTGCTTATCACCAGCCTTGAGCCAAGGACACAGGCGATTACAGGTTGAGGGGGGAAAATTTTTCTCAGTACACTAGGCCACTTGAGCTCAACACACAGAAACACAGAGAATAGGAATGTTCATTCACTAAATTTCCTTCACATTTCCCCCTTATCCTACAGGATAATAATTGCTAAAGGAAAGAAATTACACAATTTCAGTGGTAAGAGTTCCTGGAGAGATTCGACTTAACACGTCATTGAGTGTACAGGATGCGAAGGAAATTTAGTGAATGAAATTCCTATTCTCTGTGTTTCTGTGTGTTGAGCTCAAGTGGCCTAGTGTACTGCATTGTTTTCCCCACATGCTGTAATTGCTCTTCTGTGGCCTTGGCTGGTGATAAGCAGGGTGTCTGAGTTCCTGCACATCCCAGAGCACGCCAGGTGCAGGCTTTAACAAAGCTTCATAGAAAATCTTGAGCCAATCACGTGAAGATGCGAGCAGTAAGCGAATGCCTTTAGTGTATAATAGATAACAGCCATGAAAACAACTCAGAGTGCATACTCTCGGCATCACTGAAGTGATGTCTTTTCTTTTCCTCTTCTTTTTTCCTTTCCTATTTTATCTCTTTTATATGATCTACTATAATAAATAACTGAAAAGACAACTGCTAAGGGTTCTGAAGTGTGTATTAGAAGTTTCCATCACAAGGGATAATGCTAAGGCTGTTTTATAAGACATGGACGTCTTAAGTTAATGCTAACAAGCTATATACATAGATCAGGAAACAATAGAAAATTACCACAAATGAGTGTTTTAAGCTAGGGCTAATTTCATATCAGCTGTGCTGACGTCGTCAAACGGTGTGTTATAGTCTTTGTGTGGGTTTGGAGGCCAGTCAGGCAAGTCGTCTGGGTCTGTTTTTGCCATCTGGTAGCCAATATTTGTCAGCTGCCTCTGAAACAGACATACAACATTGACAGAAGATGGGGAGCAAACATAGCATCACAATCACTAAGCCCAGGACCGGTATGGTGGATGGAATCAGAATCTTCCATCCACTGAACCAACGCCACCAACTGTCTTCGACTCCTCCATGTTCATCTGCTCATAATTGTTCAGCAACCTTGCGCATCTTGTTCAGTGCCTCAGTGATGTTACTGAGTTAACCATTGCCCTTCTCGATGTTTGCTGGTGCTCAGAGGGTGGGCAAGCCCCATCAGCCCTCGTCCCACCTCACTGGGTCTTGGAGGAAACTCGAAAACCCTAAGACTTGTCTATCGCCTAGACACTGAAATACTCTTCCCTATTGAGAGTGCATGCGTGATTGATGTGACACTCGCACTGTTCCATGCAGTGATGCCTTTCTTCCTCGCACGCTTTAGTCAGCACCTAGATCCTTCAGGCCTTCCTCTTCCTCCTGCTCAGTCGGTTCAGGAACCCTCCTGCAGTGGCTACCGTGGATCCACGTCACTCTGCTTGTGACCTTCATTGCCCTTGGGGTCGTGAGCAGGACCTGGTATGGGCCATTCCACCGTGGCTTGTTCCACTTGGTTCATCGGAAGTCCTTCACCACTATCCAATCCCCTGGTTGTAGATCATGCAGAGGTCCCTCAGCGGGCTTGGGAAGCGCTTCTTTTACCTGTTTGTGGATAGATTTCAAAGCGGAGGACAGCGTTGCACAGTAATTCAACATTGCATCATCACACAGTGTGGTGTCTGGCAGTGTTCCTTGGTCTGTTGGATACTCGTCCAAACAGAATTTCAAATGGGCTTAACCCATGTTTAGGCCTAGTTTGCATCCTCATTTGTGTGAGTACTACAGGGAGGACCTTTGTCCATCCTAGCCCTGTTTCTGCACAAGCTTTGCTTAGTTTATTTTTAAGGGACCCATTTTCCCTCTCCACTGCTCCCGCACTGGCAGGATGGTAGGCACAATGTTGTTTCAGGTCTATCCCTAGGAATGCTCCTATTTTCTTTAGGGCTGCATTAATAAAGGGTGTTCCATTGTCACTTGAGATTTTGCTAGGTATACCCCACCTAGGAATTATGTCTCTCAGGAGTGCTTTGACTACTGCCTCCGAGTCTTGTTTAGGTGTGGGGAATACTTCTACCCATTTTGAAAACATGTCAATTATTACCTGGCAGTACTTTTTTCCTCACTAGGTGTCAGTTCAATGAAGTCCATTTGGAGATGATCAAACAGTTTGTCTGGTATTGGGTGTGCTGCTTGAGTTAGTTTGATACCTTGACCTGCATTGTTGTGCACGTATCAAGCATTGCTTGCAAAATTTCGCAGCATAGTTTGAAAACCCCTTTGTGAACCATCTCTTTACTTCTGCTACCATCCCCTCTTTTGACACATGGGTGAGCCCATGTGCCAATTTTGCATAGAAAGGGAGCATGTGTTTTGGTAGATGGGGACGGCCTGAGGGACAAACGCAGACCAAGTTTGCAAAGATACAGCCGGCCTGTTTCCAAACTCATCTCTCGTCCTGGGTAGCAGTGCTCTGAAGGTCCGCTAGCTGTAAACAGGGGGTAGAAACCTGAGGAAAAGCAAGGTTAGAGTGTGAACTGGAAGCTGAGGCTGCAAACTTAGCTGCTGCGTCCGCACTGGCATTTCCTTGAGACACAAGATCAGTATTATTAGTATGGGCAGCATACTTACACACAGCATTGGCTCTAGGGAGTAGAATAGCATCCAACAACTCGGAGACCAGTTTATGAAGTGCAATGGGAGATCCTGTGCTAGTGAGAGAATTTGTTTTTCCAAATGGTGCCAAAATCATGCACAATGCCAAACACGTACCTGCTGTCTGTAAAAATATTGACAGATTGCCCTGCAGCCAATTTGCATGCCTCGATAAGGGCACAGAGCTCTGCAGCCTGCGCCGACAGGTTTGAGGGCAAACACGATGTCTTGAGGACATCGTGATCTGAGACTACAGCAAAACCTACTTTGTTCTTTCCCATCTCTGGAGGCTAAACCATCCACATAGAGGACCATGTCTGGATTTTCCAAAGGGTCGCTCTTTAAGTCTGCCCTGGGGGAACAAAAATCATTAGTGAGAGCAACACAGTCATGTGGTTCTCCATAGGGAGAAGAGAGGCAGGATTCAGAACAGTACAACGTTTTACAATGATGTTAGGCATATCAAGTATGACAGTGTTATACTTTTAACCATCTCTGTGTTGACAAATGTGACGTCTTTTTCTCCAACAGAAGCAGGGAGACAGCATGTGGGACCAAAAGGGTGAGGTTAGAATACCTCACAATATCTTTTCATCTACTGTTTGAACAAATGGTTTATTGGGGTCAGGCAATCTCAGAGTGGGTGTGGTCTGCAGAGCGCTCTTTAGGGACGTCAGGTGCATGTGGAACAACCGCAGCATTGACTGCTTGCAGATCTTGGACAAACCTCCACTCATCGGGCTGGGACGGTTTTCTTGCCTTCTTAACGGGGAAAATAGGAGTGTGCACTGGAGAGTCCGGGCAAGGGACAATTACACCTGCCTTCAGCAACGAATCAAAGACCGGTCTTATACCTGCGATTTGCTTCTGGTCTGAGTGGGTCCTGGGTCTGTTTAGGCCTGAAATCTGATTTGGGGGTGATCACCACTGGTTCAGCATTCTTTATTAGGCCTACATCATGTTTACCCTTCGCCCAGACGGAATTTGGAACTCCCGCCAATTTGGGGTGCACCTCTGCTGGAGTTATGCCTGTGGAAACCGAGGCAAACAGGCCACTATAGCCGGGGGCCTACATCATGTTTACCCTTCGCCCAGACGGAATTTGGAACTCCCGCCAATTTGGGGTGCACCTCTGCTGGAGTTATGCCTGTGGAAACCGAGGCAAACAGGCCACTATAGCCGGGGTCCCTAGGACCCTGGTCATCAGTGGCTAATATTACGCTGCGCTCAACATGCATGCGCACACACACAGCATGACTGTTTGTAGACCCCAAGCCTTTGGTAAAACAACACACTAGGGTCCTCTGTTTGGGACCATTCATTGCCATTGGCTGTGCACTTCTTGACCCATTTCCTCACATCTTTCCAATGGGCGGCTCGTGGCTTTGCTAATGAGACATGGGGTATGGAATTAATGATGTCAAAGAAATCATGCTGACAGCAGCCAACCTCAGAGTCCTCGGACACGAGGCCGCGCATAACATGTTTGAGAACACTACGATGAACATTGATGCAGCTCTTCGGACAACGAGTAAGATGAACCTGCACAGCGCAATAATGTTTAGGCCAATATGTAGTTTTGAGGGTCAATCTTTCACGTGCATGGGAGTCTGCAAACCAAGTCTTTTCAAACTCTACATCTTGCCCTTGGTGAACATGTGCTGTGCAATGCAAATCTTTCTCTTTCATATAATCTGTGTCAACTGATGAGGTGTTCAAGTGTGCGAGCTGTACAAGGTGTTTGGGAGTTTGTGTGAGTTGATCTGAGCAGAGCCGCCAGACATACACACACATACAGGGGGCTTCCAAGACCATACTGCACACTGCTCATTTCACTTACTTCAATATTTAGTCCATCTGGAGTGGACGTGAGATTTACTCCTAATTTGCACATTAAATCGTATGCTAACAAAATTACTGGACATGTATGTGAGATGAGGAATGAGTGGGACATAACTATTCCTCCCTCGCTTGTACACGGGAGGTTGACTGATTGACAAAGTTTCGGTTACAGGTCATCCTGAGATGCCCATCATCTGAATAGAATTTGTGCTGAGCGGTGAGTCTACTGGAAGACTCACTGGAAGACCATGTTGTATCACTGAGTGTCCCACTCCAGAATCTACTAAAGTCAACACATGCCCACATGCAGTGAGGGGCATACAAAGGAGTTTAGAGAAGGGAGTAGTTGTGTATTTTAACAAACTTAATGCAACTTCAGGTGTATCTACCTGGACTGGTGTATCAGGCATTTCTGTGTAGTCTTGCTGTTCCATCCAGGTGCTGCTACTAATGTGTTTAACGTTATGTGTATCATCAGGTGTGTGTGTGTGTGTGTGTGTGTGTGTTACCTCCCCTGTTCTCTGTGTGGGGCCCGTTCCCGGAGTCCGCCCGTCAGTCTGCTTTGCTGTACTCCTCACGGGGCCTCTGGCTGCTACTGTGGAGACAATCTTGAGCAATGTGTCCCTTCTGATTGCAGTGGTAGCAGGTTGCGCCTTTTATCCAGGACGGGTCACCCCGGGTCATCCTGCCTCAGCCCCTACCTTGACCTCTTCCTTTGGGTCCAGGCTGAGCAGTCCGGAGAAGAGTGAGAGTGGCGGCATGTAGGTCCTTGGTCTCTTTTTGTTGACTGTCTTCTCCTTCTCTTTCAGCAGCCTTTCTGCGTGCACAGCGTACTGCTCGATCTTGGTGAGGCTCAGGAGTGCCCTCCACTGCAGCCAGGGTCACGGGCCTGGTCAGGCCACTGTGTTTCTCATGCGCGGCAGTGAGACGAATGAGAAACGCTGACACCACCATGTTCTTGCTTACACACTGTTCTTAGTCATGTCTATGTTCAAGGGAAAAGCTTCAATCAGACAAGCACAGAGAGCAGTGAGGGTATTTCTATAAATCACTATTGCCATCCGCTGGTCAGCTTCTGGCCACTCTCTGGAAACCTTGCTCCAATCTATACCCATCTTGGTCATGAGTGGGTGGCGGAGTTCATGGATGGTCGGTTGGAATTCTCTGCAAAACATCAACAGTTCTTTCCTCCTACCTCTCTCACGTTGAGAAGAGAAGCCATGCTTTCCTTGATATCAGCTGTCGTCCAGGGTCTGTGGACTAGAAGCACATTGTCAGCTCCAGCCACTTCCACCATTGGAAGATGAAGGACTTCAGACTTTAGGTTATGGCCTTGTGGACCCAGTGGTGAGCATGTGGTCAGGTCCAGGAGAGTGTCTCTTCCGTTGCCATATGCAAGACCGGATCTCGTGTGTGATGGAGAAGCAAGGGGAGGCACCGATGCTGGAGGTGACTGGTAGGCTGGGAGAGATTCCAGAGGCTCAGTTTTTTGCTTTGTCTCGACTTCTCCCCCTTTCTGTGGGTGAGGCGCTTGTGGGAGTGATGCTTCGCCTTGCTGAGGAGGCAGTGTGTGTCGGGGTGGTGGGGCAGGCTTCAGGTCAGGGTCCATCTGAAATTTCAAACACTGAGAAGAGGGTGAGAGCCCTGCCTGTCGTTTCTCTCTTTTGTACTCTTCTCTCTTAAGTGTTTCTTCTTTCCATGCACAAAACGCCCTCCAGTCCCTTAAGAACTTAGCATTATCTGCAGGCTCTTTCCTTCTGTTTCAATTTTTCTTCTAACTGTTCTATCTGCCTGAGACTAAAACTGCCCTTCTCAGGGAATCCTAAGTCCTTTACCCATATGTCAAACTGTGCCAAACAATCCTCACCATACAAGGTTTTCATAAACTGGATGTTTGGGCTGTCAGGAACACCCAATTCTTATTATAGCACATGTAGCTTCAGGCTTACTTGCTTTTTTCTTTTCTTTCCCTAACTTACCGTTTCTGTTCCCCATTGTACCCTGTTATATCCACACATGCAAACTCCTCACCTTTCGGCGAAATTCGCCGTTTTGGTCCCAAAATAGGTCACTTGTGTGAATCGTGTAGATCCGAAGAGGTTTTTTTTTTTTTTTTTGGGGGGGGGGTAGGCAGGCTACAACGCTATTGTTGCCAAACATTTCACTTACAAGGTTACAGCCAATCAAGATAAACAGTTACTAACACGCTTCTTTTCCATTGGAGTTCTGATCAGCTGGTGCACAACCCACTGCTGGTTGCCAGTCCTCGCTTACGAATATTCCACAGATTCAGACCGCAAAGTCACCTTTTTATAGAGAGATCTGGCAACCTCATCTCGCGACTGAATCTGAATACCAATGGAACAGTTTCCAGCGCGCTCGGGGGTGAATAACCATGGGCAGATCTACCGGGGTGGCATATGCCATTCTAAAAGAAAGCCTTGCCACCCTTGCTGCTACCCCAGTTGGCAGCGACGAATTCAAAGAAAAATTACGGCCAATTTGACATTTACGTGCGCGAATTTCCAATGTCCGACTGTGGCGAATGCAGCACGAGATAACGCCAGAGATTGGTTGTTTTGGAAAATTGAGAGGCGCGAAGCGAGGGAGCCAGGAGTCACGAGGAAAGGAGACACGGGAGGAAAGGGGTAAAAGCTGATTAACTATCTATCAAAAAATGAAATTATAATGAATGAACAGTGCTAGTATAGTTGCGATGCTGATTTTGAGAGGATAAAAATCAGGTTGGAGAAGGTTATTTAGCTAACTATACATGTAAGGCAAAAAAAAAAGTGTGTTTCCGGTAACCCGACCGATCGAGAATTTCCGCGTCGAAATTGCCGACCGTAAAGTTTTTATTACAAATTTCCCTCGATATTTTAGTGTAAGTGGCGTTAGTTTGTCATAATTTTTTTGTTTCAACGCATTCAAGTTGTGAAAGAAACGATAAAAAGTAAAATGTTTTGCCACTTCTATCAGCCCTCCTGGCTGTAATGCAAATTGCTTCTTCTTCAGTATACAAGTGCACTTCCATGGCAGGGAAAAACACTACATTTTGCCGCCTATGTAGTCCCCTATTTATACAAATAGGAGTCATTCAGGATTCAGCCATGTTTTTGCTCCGTGTTTTTGCTCGACCCAAGTTCTACAGTCGGCGAGGCCGTCTGCTTTTAATGGAAGTAGCCTAGCCTAGGACGTTAAACCATATTTTCCACGTTATTTCTTGATAAGGTGTTTTCACATTATCACATGAAAATATCATGAAATTACGTGATATGTTATTACATGATAAATATATTGTAAAAACGTGATAACTCTGTTAACAATATCTTTTCACGTAATTACTTGAGTCTAAGCCATTTTTTTTTTTGAGTGTGGCAGCAATACGCTTCCGCAGATCATAACTCGAACTCTTGCGATATTTTTTTTATTCGTTTAAAGATTTAAAACACTTATTTTATTATGATGTGTGGTATAAAGGATTCTGTGCCAAAATACTATTTTGTAAGATGTTTACTTGTGTTAATTTTTTCGAATAAAATAAAGCAAATTAAGAAAAAAAATTTCCTACCTACCGACCTTATTTTAGTATTTCATGTTACCTGAAACACACTTTTTTTTTTTTTGGCCTAATGTTAGCTAGGTCTGACATTAGTTTTGTGTAAAGTCGGCCACAAAAGTTAATATTGATTCACCGTCTGTCAAGGAAAACATTGCTATTGGCTGAAGCTTATGATTCAAATATTGAGGATCTTAAACATGAGTTACATCAGACGAGGAGAGTACTAGACAGAAAAAAGGGGGAACAGGAGAGTCCTACCACTCTCATGGAGTTCACTGTTTTTGGACCCATACCAAGATGTTGGTTTTTTTTTTTTTTTGAGTTGTTCAGGTTGTGTAAAATAGCGGTTGTCTTGCCTGTGAGCAGTGCATCCTGTGAACGAAGTTTTTCATCTCTCAGGCTCATAAAGACTTATTTGCGGTCGACTATGACAGAAAAGAGACTATTATCAAGTTTGGATGTACTCAGCATTGAATCAAAGCGCACAAAAGCATTAGATCTTGATAAATTTGTGAAGCGTTTTGCTGAGCAACATGGAAATCGCCGCATTCAGCTGTTGTAGGCATGACAAGTTCATGTTATGCTCACTGGTGAGCCTTTACAAAGCGTGAGGAAAAAAAACTATAAAATGTGACACTGGTGTAAATGGTTTAAATCATGCTGAACTTGAAGCAGTGTTGTTATTGTTGTTTTTTAGTGTCTGTTCTTTTGCAAATACAGTATAAAACTGTCCAGAAACGGTATAGACCTCATCTGAGAATGTGTGTTCTTCGTGAACAATAAAGGCATGAGATTAAGTTTATCTGTATGAGTTTGTAAATGGCAGTCTGTGCCCTTTTGTAGTGTGTACATACTATTTGTCGTCAAACTGTGATTAAATTCAGTATATATACACATGTCTGTAATACGTTGCCACCCCTCAAAAATTCCTGCCCCCCTCTTGCCACCCCATAAATATTTTTCTAGATCCGCCCCTGATTTCACATAGGTGATGTCTTTAAGAAAATTGACAGACAGGGATTGGCCAGGTTTGTCCTCTGGGGTAGGTCTGTTAGATAGCACAGGCAGTAATATATACCTTTTTGTAAATAGCCTACTGTGTTGTACACAGGGGTGAAAATTAACTTCACAAAATATCAAACTTTACTGGCCACTGACAAATAAATGGTACAATTTACCGGCCACTCAACAGTAACTTATTAAGACATGTTTATGGAAAGTTATTTTGTACTGTATTAAATTCAAGATGTCACTGGTTGCAATTTTTTTTGTAACGTAGACTACGAAATGTACTTTTGCGCGCGTGCCGTGTCCCCATGCATCCTTCTCACCTTTTTCACCCCTGACCAGTTTGCATGCCTGTATATCAATAGGTTATAACAACAATGGCTGAGTTTTTACTAGGATCACAAGAAGAATAGGTTGGACTATGTCCAAAAATGTGACACAATAATCCTTTAGGTATGTTCTTATTAGTAAACAATTTATCTGACATTTACCTTAAGTTAAAAGTAGGTATCATTTAGCACAACAACCTCAGACAACTCGTGCATGTGTACAAGATCTATTTCTCTGTTTCAGAATTTGGAGGAGGACAGTACTCTGTTAATTCATCAATATTTTGCGTGCACACCGGTGTGTCTTGGCAACTTCGTGATCGAACTTACTGGTTTGGTGAGCCCTGATGGTCTGGTCTCTCATCCGAGTTCTCAGCTCCGCACCGTGGCCTTGGGAGTGTCCCGTTGTCCGAGGATCAGACGCATAGGGCCCACCCAGGGACCCCAAATTGTAATGGAAACTTCTAATAAACACTTCAGAATGCTTAGCAGTTGTCTTTTCAGTTATTTTTTTATAGTAGATCTTAGAGATATCTCATCTCATTATCTCTAGTCACTTTATCCTGTTCTACAGGGTCGCAGGCAAGCTGAAGCCTATCCCAGCTGACTACGGGCGAAAGGCGGGGTACACCCTGGACAAGTTGCCAGGTCATCACAGGGCTGATACATAGACACAGACAAGCATTCACACTTACATTCACACCTACGGTCAATTTAGAGTCACCAGTTAACCTAACCTGCATGTCTTTGGACTGTGGGGGGAAAACGGAGCACCCGGAGGAAACCCACGTGGACACGGGGAGAACATGCAAACTCCACACAGAAAGGCCCTCGCTGGCCACGGGGCTCAAACCCGGACCTTCTTGCTGTGAGATGACAGCGTTGACCACTACACTACCGTGCCGCCCCATCTTAGAGAGATAAAACAGGAAAAGAAAAAGACACCACCTCAGGTGATGCCAAGAGTGCACACTCTGAGTTGTCTTAGTGGTTATCCATTATACTCTAAAGGCATTTGCTTACTGCTCGCGTCTGCACGTGATTTGGCTTGAGGCTTTCCTTGAAGCTTTGTTAGAGCATGCACCTGGTGTGCTCTGAGATGTGCAGTGGATGCATGGTTAGGCATAATATAACATGAAATAGAGGCAAACAGCCTGCTTATTACCAGCCTTTGAGTCAGGGACACAGAAAGGCAATTACAGCTTCTGGGGAAAACAATTTTTTTCTCAGTACCCTAGGCCACTTGAGCTCAACACACAAACACAGAATAGGAATGTTCATTCACCAAATTTCCTTCACAATGCCATGTATACCTATAAGGGTCCCAGGGTCTTTGAAAGTAAAACATCTACACAGAGCCTTCAGCTTGCACAACATTTGGTTCTTCTCTGTATAACAAGCCTTTTTAATCAAACCCAGGTCCCATCAAAGATCTAGAAGTGTCTCGTGAAATCTAGGCAGTAATTTAAAACTGGTGATGCAGTGGTATTTCTGCATAAATATGACCTAAAACAACAACAGATTTTCACACAAGTCCTAAAAGTAGATGAAAAGAACCCAGTTAAACAAATGAGATAAAAATATTATACTTGGTCATTTATTTATTAAGGAAAATGATCCAATATTACGTATCTGTGAGTGGCAAAAGTATGTGAACCTTTGCTTTCAGTATCGGGTATGACTCCCTTGTGCAGCAATAACTGCCACTAAATGTTTCTGGTAACTGTTGATCAGTCCTGCACACTGGCTTGGAGGAATTTTAGCTCATTCCTCCGTACAGAACAGCTTCAGCTCTGCGATGTTGGTGGGTTTCCTCACATGAACTGCTCGCTTCAGGTCCTTCCACAACATTTCAATTGGATTAAGGTCAGGACTTGGACTTGGCCATTCATGAACTTTTATTCTTCTTTAACCATTCTTTGGTAGAACGACTTGTGTGGTTAGGGTTGTTGTCTTGCTGCATGACCCACCTTCTTTTGAGATTCAGTTCATGGACAGATATCCTGATATTTTCCTTTAGAATTCGCTGGTATAATTCAGAATTCATTGTTCCATCAATGATGGTAAGCCATCCTGGCCCAGATGCAGCAAAACAGGCCAAACCATGATACTACCACCACCATGTTTCACAGATGGAATAAGGTTCTTATGCTGGAATGCAGTGTTTTCCTTTCTCCAAACATAATGCTTCTCATTTAAACCAAAAAGTTCTATTTTGGTCTCATCCATCCACAAAACATTTTTCCAATAGCCTTCTGGCTTGTCCACATGATCTTTAGCAAACTGCAGATGAGCAGCAATGTTCTTTTTGGAGAGCAGTGGCTTTCTCCTTGTAACCCTGCCATGCACACCGTTGTTTTTCAGTCTTCTCCTGATGATGGACTCATGAACATTAGCCAATGTGAGGGAGGCCTTCAGTTGCTTAGAAGTTACCCTGGGGTCCTTTGTGACCTCGCCGACTATTACATGCCTTGCTGTTGGTCAAACACTCCTGGGGAGGGTAACAATGGTCTTGAATTTCCTCCATTTGTACACAATCTGTCTGACTGTGGATTGGTGGAGTCCAAACTCTTTAGAGATGGTTTTATAACCTTTTCCAGCCTGATGAGCATCAACATCGCTTTTTCTGAGGTCCTCAGAAATCTCCTTTGTTCATGCCATGATACACTTCCACAAACATGTGTTGTGGAGATCAGACTTTGATAGATCCCTGTTCTTTAAATAAAACAGGGTGCCCACTCACACCTGATTGTCATCCCATTGATTGAAAACACCTGACTCTAATTTCACCTTCAAATTAACTACTAATCCTAGAGGTTCACATACTTTTGCCACTCTGATATGGAATTTTGGATCATTTTCCTCAATAAATAAATGACCAAGTATAATATTTTTGTCTCATTTGTTTAACTGGGTTCTCTTTATCTCTTTAGGACTTGTGTGAAACTCTGATGATGTTTTAGGTCATATTTATGCAGAAATATAGAAAATTCTAAAGGGTTCACAAACTTTCAAGCACCACTGTATTTCCCCCTTTCACCATTCACCTTCCTATAATACTAGAGCTGACTATCACTTTTTGTCTCTTGTTGGTATTTTGAACAAACTTTAAGCCTCTATCATTTATAATATGCTATATTTTAAAAAAATTAATCTATTAGCCACATGACTGTAACTGTCAGTAACGACACTGAAAGCCTGAGTTTGGCACAGCCTCCAAACATGGCTGCTCTAGACTACAATTCCCAAGAGACAGACAGACACACACACACACACACACACACACACACACAAGAATTCTAATTACACCACCTGTCACCAATTTACCTGCAATCACCCAGCCTATATATACACAGATCACATACTCTTTTCAGTGCAAAGTATCATTCTGTGTCCCTGTACCTGACTTTACCAAGCTGTTTTGACTTCTGCCTGACCATATCAAGATCCCTGTTTACATTCGTTTCAATCTTATCTTCTCTACGTTGTCCTGTTCACTGATCAACTGTCCTCTGCCTGTCCCTGACTACTATTCTAGTTTTCCGATTTGGCTCTGTTTGTGACACACCCATTCTTCCCTGCGATTGCATCCGTAAGTGCCTGCACACTGACAGGATACTTCGCCATCCACGGATGCAGCAGAGGAGGCAAAGCAGGGGCATCTGTTAGGAGAGCACCAGCAGCTGATCAGTGATCTCAACACCAGGATGTTGCAGCTCACTGCTGTAGTGTCGCAGGCCATCCTCACACGCCCTGTATCACCTGCTGGTGCATCTCAGATGATTCCTCAACCTGAAAAGTTTTCTGGTGAGTATTTAACTGCAAGGGATTCCTTATCCAGTGTTCCCTGTATTTCTCCTCACTCAGAGGAGCAACTGATGAACAGAAGATTGCTCAATTTCAGTCTCCTCTCTGGCAAAACTTTACAGTGGGCAAACATGGTGTGGAAGCGTGGAGGTGAACACACCACATCTTAGGACTGGTTCTTGGAGCTCTTCAAACGAGTCTTTGACCATCAGCCTGAGGGTGTCGAAGTTGGAAAGAGCTTATTTACGATCAGACAATAGGAGAGTCATGGAATATGCACTGGATTTCCACATCATTGGCTGCCAGCAGCGGTTGGAACGAGCCAGCATTCAAAGCCACGTTTCGTCAAGGTTTACGCCCTGAAGTGCTCAGTGAGTTAGCCTGTCGAGATGAACTTCTCTCCCTTGATCAACGTAGCTATCCATTTGGATCACCTTCTTCTCAAGAATTGACCCTCATTACAACCATCTCCCACTGCCTCTCCTACCACAAGCTACAACAATCTGAGAGAGGGGGAGAGAGAGAGATGACATATGAGGACCTCTGTTTCTACTGTGGTGAATCCAGCCATCAAATTTCAAAGTGTCCTATTCTACCTCTGTGGGACAACCAAACCCACCAAAACACTAGTCCACCTAGCCCGATGAGCCCAGAAATCATTCACAAATCAGTCTTTCAAAGGGGAGTGGACAGCCAATCACCCTCTCTGCAGTTCTGGTGACCCTCTGTAGCCTCTTTCTGTCGGCCACTGTGCAGCCAGCGTACCACACTGGGATGGCGTGCACCAGCACACTCTCAATCATGGCTCGATAGAATGAGACCAACAAGTCGGTCTGCAGCCTGTTCTGTGTCAGGACCCTCAGAAAATGGAGGCGCTGCTGGGCTTTCTTTACTAGGGCAGTTGTGTTAGCCACCCAAGACAGGTCCCCAGAAATGTGGGTCCCCAGGAACTTAAAGGTGGGTACTCTCTCCACTATGTTGCCTTTTATGCAGGCTCAGCTTTGCTTTTACGGAAGTCGATGACCACCTCCTTAGTCTTTCTGGTGTTGAGGGTAAGGTTGTTGCTGTCACACCACTCTGTCAGTCTCTGGACCTCATCTCTATAAGCAGAGTCGTCATTCTTTGTGAAGAGTCCTACCAGAGTGGTGTCATCAGCGAATTTTATGATGTTACAGGGGTGTGTGGGTGTTGTATATGGTGTACAGGAGAGGGCTCAGCACACAGCCCTGTGGAGAGCCAGTGCTGAGTGTCAGAGTGGATGAGCTCCTGTTACCAATCCTGACAGACTGTGGGCAGTCGGTGAGGAAATCTTTGATCCAGGCACATGTGGTGGGAGGGAAGTCCAAGTTGACCAGCTTGGCTATGAGGATGTCTGGAATGATGGCCGAGCTGAAGTTGATGAAGAGCATTCTTACAGAGGTCCCAGGATTCTCCAGGTGGTGCAGGGCAGTGTGGAGGGCAGTGGAGATGGTGTCCTCAGAAGACCTGTTTGCTTTATAGGCAAACTGGTGGGTGTCAAAGCTGGGGGGAGGCAATCTTTGATGTGTTTTAGTACCAGCTTTCGAAGCATTTTGCCACCACAGGTGTTAGTGCAATGGGTGTATAGTCATTGAGACTACTAATGGTGGTGGACTTGGGGACGGGAACTATGGTTGCCGATTTCAGGCAATGGGGGACAGTGGCTAGTGACAAAGAGAGATTAAATAACCTGGTGAACACGGGAGACAGCTGGTCAGCACAGGCCTTAAGTACACTGCCAGGTATACCGTCTGGGCCAGCAGCTTTCCTCTGGTTCACTGCCCTGAATATACTGCGGACCTGGTGTTCCTGGAAGGTAAGTGTGTGTGAGCTGGGCTCAGGGGAGGCTGTGAACAGAGGTGTGTGTGGGGTAGGGATGTTTACAGTCTTCTCGAAGTGAGCAAAGCTCACTTAGCTCTTCAGCTAGAGAGAAGTCTATGTTTCCTGTGCTTGTCCCATTGCCTTTGTAGTTGGTGATATGTTTCAGGCCTTCCCATACCTGCCTGGGGTTGTTACCTGAGAGGTGGTCGGACAACTTATTTGTATAGGCAGCTTTGCCTATCTGATGGCCTTTTTTTAGATCTGCCCTAGCTCTGCTGTACTGTGCCCGGTCCCCAGATTTATATGCAGAGCTGCATGCTCTTAATAGTGACTGGACCTTGCCCATCATCCAGGGTTTGCGGTTGGGGTAGACACGGACCCGCTTTTCCGTGGTGACAGTATCCATGATGTAGCTTAGCACTGTATCTGTATGGGTCTGCAGGTCGTCGTGTTCAAAGACACTCCATTCTGTGTTGGCAAGACAGTCCTGCAGCTGGGCCAGGGCCTCATCAGACAGGGTGTTAATGGTTCTGGTGGTAGGCTTTGACCTTTTCCTAAGTGGTGTGTATGCCGGGATGAGAAGCAGGGAGATATGGTCCGACATGCCCAGATGGGGAAGAGGTACAGATCTATAGGCTAGCTTGATATTTGTATAAACATGATCCAAAGTGTTGTTCCCTCTCGTGGGGCATTTCACATGTTGAACAAATTTGGGCAGCACAGACCTTAAACAAGCTTTGTTAAAATCCCCCACAATGATATGTACTCCCTCTGGGTATGTCCGCTGCTGTTCGGTGATTGAGTCGTGTAGGTAGGCAAGGGCTAAGCTGACATTGGCATCCGGAGCTATATAGACAGTGGTTATTAACACAACCGACAGTTCTCTAGGCAAATAGAATGGTCTGGATATGACAGTCATTAGCTCTAAGTCTGGGGAGCAGGCTGTGGCGATGATCTTACTATTTGTGCACCAGTCATTATGTGTGTAAATGCACAAACCTCCTCCTCTGGTTTTGCCGGCTTTAGCATTCCTCTCGCTGCGATGCATTGTGCGGTCAGCTAGCTGCATCGAGGCATCAGGGATTTCCTCCCGGAGCCACATCTCTGATGACCAGGGTGCAGCAGTCGCGGACAAGTGGATGTCCGACCAGTAGTACATCCAATTCGTCGATTTTGTTGACGATCGATCGTGCGTTGGTCAGGAAGATGCTAGGGAGCGGAGGTTTAAATGGCTGCCTCTTAAGACCGACAGCCCTGCTTCTGCTTGCGCTCCTTCCGCCGCCTGCGGCGCTTGGCCGAGCCAACAACAATCCATGGAGCATCCGATGGCCTTGCTATCTCTGGAGGGATGTTGTTAGTCCACTGGTAATCACTCGTGATGGTAATCTGGCAATTGTATCCAATGTTGCATAGTTTTTGGTGGCTGTACAAGAGTTTTGCCTCGCAAAAATCGGTAAAATAACACCCAAACATGAAGAAAAATACAAAAGTAAAGCACCTAGGTGGACAGCCTGTTGCCGCTGCGACTATGCGCGCCGCCATCTTGCACCATTCCAGCAGTGGACTTATGGTTCCAGAGAAGTCAGCAGGCATGGAAGGAGGTCCACCAGAGACTGGAGCAATTAAACACCAAGTATAAACACTCCTCTGACAAACACAGACGTGAGACCCCTGAGTATGCTCCAGGGGACCGAATGTGGGTCTTAAGAGAGCCCAACACCTGCAAAAAGCTGCAAGCCCAATACATAGGCCCATACAAAGTGGTGCGAAAAATCAATGAGGTTTCGTACAGGCACAAACTTCCTCCACACAGCAAAATGGCTCCCACATTCCATGTCTCATGCCTAAAACCTGCTATCCAAGGTCCCCTATCCACAAATACACTCAACCAAGAGCCCCCCCCCCTCCAGATATCGAAGGCAAACCCATCTATCAAGTTAACAAGATCCTCAATTCCCACCGCAGACAAGGACAGCTTGAATACATGGTTGACTGGGCAGGCTATGGCACAGAACAACGTAGTTTGGTCAGCTCTAAGTGTAGTGGGGTTGGTTGTTTTTCCCTAAATTTCCCCACTAAAGAGGGTTCTTCCCCTCAATCTATGTGCTTTTTTTATTTCTTTACTTTCTCACGCCTCTGGTGTACAGAAGTAGGAGGCAGGGGGTGTGGCATAGGTCCACCCCCACGGTGGACCTCCTTAAGTTGTGAGATTTACTCCCTGCTCTGTCTCTTTTGCTATTTTTTAACTGTGGACGAAGAGCAGGCATCCAGTGGTTTCCCGCAGAGTTCAGAAATAGCTTCTTCTTCTTCTTCTTTGTGGTTTTAAGGCAGCCGGCATCCAAAAAGTTGCATTGCTGCCACCTATAGAACTAAAATGCCATTGGCCTAGATCCTTCCGTACAGTCCAGTGTCCAGTAAAAACTTGAAGAAGTGACGCTTGCACTTCACACTTGTCCCCATATCCAACACGCTTTTCAAAGACACCTCTGTCATGCCATTCTGTCTCAAGTGACTGAACAATTCTTGTCTATAGCTGTCATAATTCCTACAAGACAGCAAAACATGCTGAACTGTCTCCATCTCCTGGCAAGAGCATAAGCCGTCTTGATGTTTTCCTAAAATAAATAAAGTACTGTTTAGGCCAGTATGACCTATTCTTAAACTAGCAATGATTACATCTTCCTTACGTCTACCACTACTGCAAACTTTAACTGAGTCAGTAACACTACTAGTGATTGAGAACAGATGTCTTCCCTTTGTGTCATTCTCCCACAGTTGTTGCCATCTCAAAAGAGACTCCTGCCACACAATACTCTTGCCTTCTGATTTTGATAGGCTCACACTGACATCAATGGATTCCCTTTGAGTTGCCTCCTTAGCTAACTTATCCACCTTTTCATTCAGTCTGATTCCTACATGGGCAGGTACCCATAAAAATGATACCTTCACTCCATGTCTTCCAACATTAATCGCCAGTAAAATGTCATGTATCAAATCTTGTCTTGCCTTGGACATTCCCTTCCCAAGACTTCTAATAGCTGACACTGAATCACTGCATATTAATACCTTCTTATTCTGTAGTTGTTCAGTCCACCTCACAGCCATCAGAATGGCATATAACTCTACTGAAAACACACTTAAAAAATCAGAAGTTCTCTTCAAGGCCTGCACATTCATTCCCTGAACAATAAAAGCTGCCCCAGTAGCACCTGTGCCCTGATCCTTTGACCCATCAGTAAATATTAAGACATAGTCTTGATACTTATTTTCTACATGACAATAAAAGTTATATACCAGCTCTGCTTCAGGATCCCTTTCCTTAATTTTTAGCAACATTAAGTCAGTGTCTGGGACCCCCAGCTGCCACACAGGAATCAACGGCCACAATACTCCTGGGCAAAAGGTTCTATGGAGAATTTTCATGTCCTGGGCCACAGATTCTACCGTCCATCCAAAGCTTGACAGATTTGCCACCTCTTTCTCCCAGCTTGGCTCAATTATTCCCCTAACAGGGTGATCAGGTCCTTGTCCCATCAGATTTACCCAATAATTGGCCTGCAGCTGTTTTCTCCTTAAACCAAGAGGCATTTCTCCTACCACAACTTGCACAACATACTGGGGAAGAACGTATGGCTCCGGTACACAATCTCAAAGCAACAGCTTGGACTACATCCAGCCTGGCCAGTACAGTCGCCGCTGCAGATGCATAAGCCAAACACCCATAGTCAATTCTTGCTCTAATTAGGTAAATATAAATCTGTTTTAAAGACGTCAAATCTGCCCCCATTCCTTTCCAGTAAGACACCTCATTAAGTTCAGTACAGTTTTACATTTATCTACCACTCTGGAGATATGTGCTCTCCATGTAAGTCTTGTGTCAAAAAACACACCTAGGAATTTAAAACAAGGAACTCTCTCCAAGGGACGGTTGTAAAGTTGTAGTTCCAGACTGTCACATATCTTCTTCCTGGTAAAAAAAACATTACTTTGGTTTTCTCAACTGAAAATCTAAAACCCCACTTCCTACTCCAATTCCCCACAATGGTTAGGGCTTCCTGAATCCTCTTCAAAGTGTGCCTTACATTTTCCCCCCTTTTCCACAAACTACCATCGTCTGCAAACAGAGACTGGCCAATGTCTGGTTGAACATTACAAAAAACATCATTGATCATAATATTAACAGTGGACTGATCACGCTCCCTTGTGGAGTTCCATTTTCAACTAGACATTGTCTTGATATGTCTGTCCCTATTTTGACCTGAATGCTTCTGCCACTCAAAAAATTCATTACCCAGTTAAAGATATTTCCCCCAATGCCCAACAAATGCATCTTAATTAAAAGTCCTTCCACCCAAAGCATATCATACGCTTTCAGAAATAGCTTGCCACACACCGGTCAATAAATTGAGAAATGTAGCTACCCAACAGCCAATCAAAAAATAGCATTGTTGTTGTCGCGGCGAATGCCCTTTTTGTCAGCCGGTATGTAAGCGCGTTAATTACTCACCTGCGCGCAATCAAGGAGAACAAAGCGACACGCTGACTTCCTGGTCGGGTGCGAGGACTGAACAGCAAAAAAATAGGCTACTGCAGTGCGAAATACAAACTCGATCACTTGCCGAGCATTTTGTGAAGCTGTGTAGAAGTTTTACCATTGTCAAGATCTGAACAGACAGCCGGTAAGCTCGCGGTTATTTTTATTTTGTTGTGAATGCGAGGAAATTGTTCCGCTGATAGGGCATTGATATGCGGGGAAAATGTTTGTGTTTGTAGCGTCTTAAGGTTCAAATATTCGCATGGTGCTTTGTGTAATTGTTGGCTGGTAAGGGTTATTGCAACTTGCTTTGTTTGGTCCGGTAAAAGGTGTGGCAACTTGCTTGGTCTCATGTTTGAAATGGCCCAATTTAGATGTGGTTTGATGCGTGGGCTTTATTGTGCTGAATCCTTGGGTGCCAGTGAAGACATGGTTTAAAAGCATGTATCTTTTTCTACTTGCATACAGTGCATGTTTAAAATGAACTGAAAGTATTTAATTGCTAAAATGTTCATGGTGGATATGGTAGTAAATATGTAGGTTGGCTTGTTACTTGGTAACTCATTTATTGGGTTTAGTAACTTGCTTAATTCATTATGGCCCTTGTGGTTAAAATGTATTTTAATATTTTGATGCATTTACATTGAAACAACTCATTCAAAATCTGTCTTAAGTCAAAGTAAATTCTATTTTCACATAATGTTAAGCTTTTGATCATTTTTTGTGTAACTGCTTTTATAAAAAGAAACTGTGCAAATTGGTAAATGGATGGTGTTTTGTCTTTTAAGGTTTTTCACCTGCAAAGGAAAAAGATGGAACAAAGGTCTGGTTTGAGTGAATTCCAGTTTTAATGTTCAGTATTGGTATTACAAGTGAGGGATAAGCACAGCAAAGGAGCAAAACACTTGACAGTTGTATCCGGGTAAAATTTACGTGAACTTTCCGAAGAAGACGATGCGGTGAAGTGCAGACGGACACACATTGGAGGACGCGGGAGCGCCATATTTGATGAGTAGCCTGCAGTACAGTAAATCATCTCATGATTTTGTATTTCCTGAACGAAATTAGTACTTGCATCACAAATTATGAGAGCTGATGTTGGGGAATATTGTCTCCAGCTAATAATGTTAACTATCAGTTTGCCCAGAGTCTGTGAGCTTGTCTAGCCACTTCAATCTTGAATCCTTGCTAATTTCAACAGCTATTTTTGACATCTGTTTTTAGTCCTAGTGTTGCATACTTGAATGAAAAACTTTTTTTTTTTTTATCTCTTCCTTTACTGGGTTCTTGCCAAACTGCAAAATGCACAGATATAGTAGTACATTGTTATGCGCTTCTGTTTACACGTTGCCCTTGATGGAACTCTCTTCTCAATCATGGCTGTTAAAATGGCAGGCCTGGAACCACTATTTTTCAAGTGGGAGCCCCCTACCCCCGTATTGAAGGCCTCTAAATCTGCCACTAACACTTACAATACACAACACCAATCATAACCCCTCCTCCTCCATCCCCCTGTGCGCTGCCGCCGACACCCCTCACCAGCACCACCCCTGCCCTTCCCGACAAATCTCACTCTGAACTGACTTCAAAACTTGAGAGCCCTGCTTTTGCTACTGGCTAGCGTTAGAGGTATGGGGTGTCCTACTTAGTGTTATATATTCTTTTATCCTCACTCTTGCAGTTGTCTTTTTGTGCATTTTTAAGTGTCATCCTGGATTATGCATATGCTGCAAGAGCCTTTTGTTTTTGTTAAATTATATCACTATGTTAATTTGTGCACACTAGTAATCCCACGCTGCAACCTTTAGCATGCTGGCTGTAGGTGTGTGGTAGTTAGCATAGCTCAATACACTGTTGGCTGTCTGTACATTTACAGTGGTGCTTGAAAGTTTGTGAACCCTTTAGAATTTTCTATATTTCTGCATAAATATGACCTAAAACATCAGATTTTCACAGAAGTCTTAAAAGTAGATAAAGAAAACCCAGTTAAACAAATGAGACAAAGATTATACTTGGTCATTTATTTATTGAGGAAAATGATCCAATATTACATATGTGAGTGGCAAAATTATGTGAACCTTTACTTTCAGTATCTGGTGTGACCCCCTTGTGCAGCAATAACTGCAACTAAACATTGCTTTTGCTGTTGGGTCACATCAAGCTATGTTTGTGTGATACTCTGATTGGTGATTGCCCAGATAGCAGAGAGACATTGAAACGGCGCCGATTCTTGGTCAGAATGGTCGGTTTCCGTCGTAAGTCAGAAAATCAACGCTGAAACGGCGCCGTGAAACGTCGATTTCTCCGCCGTCGGAGAAGGTCGATTTATCACTGTTGAATCACCGTAGGTAAAGGTTGATCTGTCGACCGTCAGAGAAGGTCGAATATACGATGTTGAACCATCGTCACTTTTGCCGGCCAGTTTTCAACATTGGTAGGATGAGCAACTAATTGTTCAGAATATAAATTGCCACTGTTTGTCTTATCCTGCTTACACATAGATATGAGTAAATGATACAAGTATAAGTGATAATGATAAGTAAATGATAAAAAAAAGAACAAAAACCAGTTTACTTTCTTAACTCAGCAATGGATTTGACCTATCTTTGAAAGTTTTTTTGCAAATAACATTTCCAAGATGATCATAAATTAATTCTAATTTATAATTAATTCATAATGTCCCATAATGCAGTGCGATTACCACTGCTGTTTACTGGATGACGTCATTTTCGTTATATACCTGGGTGCACGTGAAACTCCTACACCACTCGGTTGGATCGCGACTCTCTTGTGGATCGGCCTGCTGTTACACTTGGACCATTGAGAAAAACACTGGACCACGCTACATTTTCATTCATCCCTGGACATCTGGTACGTACCATTATTCAGTCACTATTAATAAAGGGAATTTCGAATACAGTTTCAAGCAGTTTAAGAAGTTATGATGAACTTCAGTCATATCACGCGTTGGAGAAATTTCCCTCAACTAGTATCCATTTGAAACAACAACAATGCAGATGCATTATTCAATCGAAAAACGAGTCGAAGTACTTGTCTTGTTGGAGTGAAAACTTGGCGTTTAAATCGAGCATGTAGGCCTAGGTCGCATGTCGTTTCGAGCTGACCTGTTCTTTTGTGTAGCCATGGGTCGCGCCTTGCGGCCATGAACTTTAAAGATTATCCAGCTACCAACGCTTCTGTAGTGACCACTTTGTTTGAGGTACCATGAACGAAATTGCTTATATTCCCTCAACTAATACAATAAACATGCAGATGCATTGTTTAGTCAAAAACTAGTCAAAGTAGTGGTCTTGATGGAGTGAAAACAAAGCATTTCAATCGAGTATATAGGCCGTGGTTATAACCGGTAGCTCTATACCCGGCTTGAGGGGGTTGGGCTTTGTAACGCTATGGGTCGCAGCCATTAGAACAGGACTCCAGACATTGTTAAAACATTGTTGGTATTAAAACAGAACTTTCTATAAAACAATTGTTTGAACTGTGTGTGTGTGCGCGTCCATTTGAAACAATAAACATGCAGATGCATTATTCAATCGAAAAACGAGTCGAAGTAGTTGTCTTGGTGGAGTGAAAACTTAGCGTTTAAATCGAGCATGTAGGCCTAGGTCGCATGTCGTTTTGAGCTGACCTGTTCTTTTGTGTAGCCATGGGTCGTGCCTCGCGGCCATGAACTTTAAAGATTATCCAGTTACCAACGCTTCTGTAGTGACCACTTTGTTTGAGGTACCACGAACGAAATTGCTTATATTCCCTCAACTAATACAGTAAACATGCAGATGCATTGTGTAGTCGAAAACTAGTCAAAGTAGTGGTCTTGATGGAGTGAAAACAAAGCATTTCAATCGAGTATATAGGCCGTGGTTATAACCGGTAGCTATACCCGGCTTGAGGGGGCTGGGCTTTATAACGCTGTAGGCCTATACTGCCCTACAAAGCCAAAAGACCTTAACTCATCAGACTAATTACAGGCTTCTGCCTTGGTTTTCCCTTTGCTTTTGGAAGTTACGGTAAAAACGACGTCTTATTGTTACCAGAAAAAAACAGAAATGACTCGAAATAATTCATCACATGATACAACTGATGTCCTCTGTTCCAAAAATGGCAATAACTCATGTTGACCTTAAGTGATATATTAAGGTCTTTTGGCTTTGTAGGGCAGTATGGGTCACAGCCATTAGAACATGACTCCAGACATTGTTAAAACATTGTTGGTATTAAAACAGAACTTTCTATAAAACAATTTGTAGCGCGGACAATGTGTGGGTGGAGCACAGAGGATGGCAGGACAACGTTTGGAGGTAGAGACAGCGTATTTATTAATCAACTTTTCAGTCTAACGCACACACGCACACAGACACACACTCAGCCTCCAATCCTGGGTCGCGCTCCCTCTGCTCTCTCTCAGCCTCCTTAAATAGGGAGCGGTTTACTGGGAAAACACACACAAAACACAGGTTAATTACCGTCAGGTGAAGCGATTCTGCCACTCACCTTCCCTGGCTCCACCCTCCTGTCACAGACCGGTGCTTGACCACGCCCCCGCTGCCACATACCCCCACCGCCCGACTCAGGCCGGGCACCCGTCCGGCCCACAGCCGACTCCCCCCCCCCCCCCCCCCGCCTTGACGGGAGAGGAAGTCCGCCACGACCATCTGCGCCCCCGGCCTGTGGACCACCTTGAAGTTGAAGGGTTGGAGTGCCAGATACCAACGGGTGATCCGCGCGTTGGCATCCTTCATGCGGTGGAGCCACTGGAGGGGCGCGTGGTCCGAACAGAGGGTGAAAGAGCGCCCCAGCAGGTAGTAACAGAGGGCGAGGACCGCCCACTTGATCGCCAGGCACTCTTTCTCAATGGTGCTGTAGCGCCCCTAACGCACTGACAGCTTGCGGCTGATGTATAGGACCGGGCGGTCCTCCCCCTCCACCTGCTGGGACAAAACGGCCCCCAGCCCTCTGTCCGATGCATCCGTCTGTAACAAAAAAGGGAGAGAGAAGTCAGGGGAGTGTAAGAGTGGCCCCCCGCACAGTGCAGCCTTTACCTCAGAGAAAGCCCGCTGGCACTGCTCCGTCCACTGGACCGGATCTGGCGCCCCCTTTTTAGTGAGGTCAGTCAGCGGGCTGGTGACGTCCGAATAATTAGGTATAAATCTACGATAGTAGCCAGCCAGCCCCAGGAACTGTCTCACCCCCTTTTTGGTCTTGGGCCTCGGGCAGGCCGCAATCGCTGCTGTCTTATTAATTTGTGGACGCACCTGCCCGTTGCCCAAGTGGAAGCCCAGATACCGTACTTCCACCCGCCCAATCGCACACTTCTTCGGGTTGGCCGTGAGTCCCGCCCGCCTGAGTGACCTAAGGACGGCCCTCAGGTGTTGCAGGTGCCGCTGCCAGTCATTACTATAAATGATGTCGTCTAGGTACGCGGCCGCATAGGTGGCGTGCGGCCGGAGGACCCGGTCCATCAGCCGCTGAAACGTAGCGGGCACCCCAAACAGCCCAAACGGAAGTGTGACGAACTGGTGTAAGCCGAACGGTGTGGAAAAGGCCGTTTTCTCGCGGGATAATGGAGTCAAGGGGATCTGCCAATATCCCTTCGTCAAATCCAGTGTCGAGTAAAAGCGAGCTGTGCCTAGTCGATCAAGCAGCTCATCAATACGAGGCATTGGGTACGCGTCGAATTTAGACACCGCGTTGACTTTTCTATAGTCCACACAGAACCGGACCGACCCGTCGGCCTTGGGAACCAAGACCACCGGGCTGCTCCAGTCACTGTGGGACTCCTCGACGATGCCCATTTCGAGCATGGCCTGAAGTTCTTCCCGAACCACCTTTTTCTTGTGTTCGGGTAATCTATAAGGACGGCTACGCACTACCACCCCGGGGGCATCTCTATGTGGTGTTCTATGAGGTTAGTGCAACCGGGCAGGGGCGAGAACACATCTGGAAACTCGGCCTGCAACTGGGCGACCTCCATGAGTTGGGTCGGGGAGAGGTGGTCTCCACAGGGGGACCGGAGAGGTATGTGATGCCAATGACCCTTTAGGGACCTCCGGCCCCAGCTCCGCCTTCTCCGGCACTACCGACACCAATGCCACGGGGACCTCCTCGTTCCAGAGTTTCAGCAGATTGAGGTGGTAGATCTGTAGTGCCCCCTCCCTGTCCGTTCGCCTAACCTCATAGTCGATGTCCCCGACTTGCCGTGTGACCTCAAAGGGTCCTTGCCACTTGGCGATTAATTTGGAGCTCGACGTGGGCAACAGGACGAGTACCTTATCTCCCGGAGTGAACTCTCTAAGGCGCGTGCCCTTGTTGTACAGGCGGGCTTGCCGTTCCTGGGCCTGCCGCAAATTCTCTTGAGTTAGGTGGGTGAGCGTGTGGAGTTTTGCACGCAGATCCATAACGTACTGAATTTCGTTTTTGCTCTGTGAAGGTCTCTCCTCCCAATTTTCCCGCAGTACATCTAAGATGCCGCGCGGCTTACACCCATATAATAATTCAAACGGGGAGAACCCCGTGGAGGCTTGGGGGACCTCTCGCACTGCAAACAACAAGGGTTCGAGCCACTTATCCCAGTTACGTGTGTCCTCACTTACGAATTTTTTAATAATATTCTTGAGGGTGTGATTGAACCGTTCAACTAAACCGTCCGTCTGTGGGTGATAAACGCTGGTGCGGATTGGTTTAATACCCAGTAGCCCATACAGTTCGCTCAGTGTTCGTGACATAAACGAGGTGCCTTGGTCAGTCAGAATCTCTTTCGGGATTCCAACCCGGGAGATGACGTGGAAGAGGGCCTCTGCAATACTGCGTGCTGAGATAGCGAAGAGGCACTGCTTCCGGGTATCGCGTTGCATAGTCCACCAGAACTAATATAAAGCGGTACCCTCGTGTTGACCGATCTAATGGCCCGACGAGATCCATCCCAATTCTTTCGAACGGGGTCTCGATTAATGGTAGGGGGGCGCGAGACTTCCGGGAAGGCACGACACCAGCATGGCTGCATAGTTTTAGGCTCCGCTCGGCTTGACCTCCCTTCCCCACATATTACTGCAAGATATACTTTGAAACCCCTTAAACAGCAACTGTTCACTCTCTTAAATATCGACGTGGTGTAAACCATGCCAAACAAAAAAACAACCCCACTCGCACAGCAAAACAACAGAAAAAGTCCGCGACGCCCGAAAGCAAGATGGAGGAAGAGACAGCTACATCGGACAGCACTAAGGCAGAGCTCGCCAGCATCAAACATCTTCTGAAAGGTATAGCAACAGATGTGAACTCTATGAAAATGGGTATGGAAAAGCTGCAAGCTACTGTTGAGTCGCTGGGCTCAAGGATGTCGGAAGCTGAAACCAGAATTTCTGATCTGGAGGACGCTAACAACAGCCGAGAGGTTAGCATAGGCTCTGCCTTATCAAGCCTTAAAGCACTTCAGGATAAAGTTACATACTTGGATTACAGTAGGCGGAACAACGTGCGTGTGATGGGCATCCCTGAAAAAGCAGAGGGTAGCGACCTAAGAGGTTTTGTGCTTGGTGTACTAACTGAACAGCTGGAGCTGGATGTGAATGCTGGATTTGAAATTGAACGAGTACATCGCGTTGGGCAGAATGCAGACAATGGTCGCAATCGTCACGTTCTGATTCGCTTTCTGAGATTCAGCGCGAGGGAAGCCGTACTCGCGGCTGCACGCGATAAAGAAGCAGTCGAATGGGAGGGCAAGAAGCTCTCCTTCTTCCAGGATCTTTCCCAAGAGGTGCTACAACAGCGTAAGAAATTCGATGCTGTGAAGAAGCAACTCAAAGGACATGGGGTCCGCTACTCCATGCAGTACCCAGCGACGCTGAAGTTCTCTGTAAATAACAAATGGCACTCCTTCACTTCACCGAACGCGGTTGTTGCCTTCCTTGCATCGCAGGACTTCACGCAGGGTGATGAGTAGGCTGTATGGTCAGTCATAATTTCTCTTTCAATGTCTGGGACTACTTAGATTTTATTTATTTATTTTTTTTATATATAATATCCTCAAGTATGGCCTCCATATTATTACAAGCATGGTATTCTTGGAATAGGGGGCTTTGCATACTATGCTGGGGCATAATGCAACACATGCTGTTGGACTTCATAAAGGCTTGGTGGGTGATATGTGGTAATCTTTTTCACCCAAATTTTTATTGGATTATTATTATTCCTGTTATTATTATTACTATTATGTTTGCCTATATCATTTTGTTTTTTTTTTAAGTGGACCCATGATAAGTGGAATTATTATTTTCATTGTACTGTTTGGCTGACTTCCCTTTTGAAAGTTGCATTAAGGGATCGTTACTTAATTGGTTGGCATAAAAACATCCAATGGGGAGTGGGCGGGGGGTGCGGGGAGCCGGGACAGGCCAGGTGACACTTTCATACGGATGCACTATAGTTTGTTTAGTAGAGCAGGAGAGCCTAATGATTTAGGTGGGCTCTTGACAGTTTTGTATTGGTGTTTGACTTATGTTTGTACTAACTATGTTTTGTTTAAGTTTCTTTTTTCCACAAGGGAGTAGACTAACAGGACAGGAGGCTATGTGCTCAGGAAAAAAATGGTGGCTAACGCTTACCTGATTATACAACTAGTTATATTTTATGAGTGAACTGTTTAAAATAATTTCACTGAATGTTAAGGGTGCAAACTCAGCTTTAAAAAGGAAGAAGATTCTGTGGTATCTCAAACAGAAAAATCCAGACCTAGCTTTCTTGCAAGAGACCCACCTAGAGGGAAAAGCCTCATTGTTATTGCAAAGGGATTGGGTTGGGAAAGTCCTTTATAGTGCTGGATCCTCCAGCCAGAGGGGAGTAGCCATTTTGATTAGGAAGAATTTTAAGATTAAAATACTCAGACAACAATCAGATGAAGAAGGCAGGTGGCTAGCAATAGAGGTTGAATTGTTTGGCATTAAGTATACGCTTATGAATGTATATGCCCCAATAATAGAACAGACAGGCTTTTTTTTGTAGGGGTGAGCAATGCAATAACAGAGTTTGGAAATCCATATACAATTTTGGGTGGGGACTTTAACAATGTGAGGGAGCCCATGATGGATAAAACATATACAGGGGGTATAAAACGACCTTCACAGGCAAGAAGAGAAATTGACACATTGGTAGAAGAGTTGGACTTGGTGGATGTGTGGTTTTTTCATCCTTCAGATAAACAGTTTACTTTTTACTCACACCCACATAATTCCTATTACAGAATAGATTATTTTTTGATTTCAAAATCATTGATCTCTGTCACAGAACAAACAATAGGTACAATCTTAATATCAGACCATGCTCCAGTGGGGATGGCGCTACGTATAGGCCAATCAAGCAAAAAACAACCCAGCAGGTGGAGATTTAATACATCCATGCTCAAAGATGAAAACTTGGTGCGATCTATTAAAGGGGAGATAATGTATTACTGGTGGACCAATGAAGGCACAGTGTCAGACCCAGCTGTGGAGTGGGATGCCTTTAAGGCTGTCATTAGAGGCTGTCTTATTCAAACCTACTCATTTCTAAAAAAGACAGCGGTTGAGCGCTTCCAGGAACTGGAAAAAGATATTAAAGAAATGGAAAATAGGCACGCATTACACTCTGACCACTCTTCACTTCACGAACTGAGTAAATTAAAACTGGAATATAATTCTATATTACAGAAAAAAGTGGAATATTCGTTATTCAGAAGTAAACAGAAGTATTATGAACAAGGGGAAAGGACAGGGCGGTTTCTTGCACAGAGAGCAAAGCAGCAATATACACAATCACTCATAACAGGAATACAGAATGACAAGGGGGAACTGAAAACCAATGATATGGACATTAACCAGTTATTTGTCACTTTCTATCAAAGTCTTTATAAATCAGATGACCCTGTTTCTCAAGATATTGGCGCTTTTCTATCTACTGTGCAATATCCAACATTATCACAGGATGAACGAGAACAAATTGGAGCTGACATTACGCTAGAGGAAATTAAAGAGGCTATACAGAAACTACAGAGCGGGAAATCTCCAGGGGAAGATGGCTTCCCATCTGAATTTTATAAGGCCTTTTCAGATCTTTTGGCCCCGAGACTACTTAAAGTTTACAATAATGCCTTATTGAGAGGGCGTCTCCCAGATAGTATGCAAACAGCTATAATAACGCTAATTCATAAAAAGGACAGGGATCCACAACTTTGTGGCAACTATCGTCCAGTGTCTCTAATTAACGTGGACGCTAAGCTACTCGCTAAAATTCTAGCTACTAGATTGGAAGGATTATTGCCAAAACTTATCCACCCTGATCAAGTGGGTTTTATTAAACATAGGACATCATCTGACAATCTTCGCAGGCTTCTTCATCTTATGTGGCAGGCGGGAAGAGAACCAGATGTAACTGTAGCTCTTTCACTGGATGCCGAGAAAGCATTCGACAGGGTGGAATTTGCATACCTGTTTCAGACGTTGGAGAAATTTGGGCTGGGAACCTCTTTCATTAACTGGGTTAGGTTACTATATCACAATCCAAAGGCATCTGTTGTGACAAATGGCACACAGTCTACTGCATTTCAGCTTCATAGAGGGACGCGACAGGGATGTCCCTTATCCCCTCTGTTATTTGCCCTGGCCCTGGAACCACTGGCTATTGCCATTAGACAAAATAAGAATATTGTTGGTATTAAAACTGGGAGTGAAGAACACAAACTGCTTTTGTATGCAGATGATATTCTTCTACTGTGCAGACGCCCATCAACCACAGTATCTCATATTCTCACCCTGATCAACTCTTTTTCATGTGTGTCTGGATACAAAATCAACTGGTCGAAGTCTGAGGCTATGCCTTTATCTAAGATCTGCCCCCCTAGTATTAGAAAGGATTGGCAATTTACATGGCAGCCGTCAGGCCTGACATACTTGGGCGTAAAAATCACCCCACAACTGAATGACATTATGGATATAAACCTCCTTCCCCTGATTCAGAAAATAGAGCTCATACTCCAAAACTGGACTAAGTTAGGCTTATCACTTCTAGGAAAGGTTAATATTTTGAAAATGGTAATAGTTCCCAAAATTAATTACATAAGTAATATGCTACCACTAAACATCCCACGCGCCACATTAGCAAAATACAATACAGCGGTCGATGGTTTTTTGTGGGCAGGTAAAAAGCCATATGTAAATTAAAAAAAAACTTTATGCGGCTCCAGAAGATGGTGGCCTTGGTCTGCCTCATATAGCCTGGTATCACTATGCTTTTTGCCTAAAACAGTTATCCAAGGTATACATCACTGCTGATACAGCTCCAGCTTGGGTGTCTATTGAAAGGGTCCTTACATATCCATATCTAGTACAGGCCTTTATTACACAAACTGGTGGCAAGATTCCTCATGATGATCCAATACTGGCATTTTCACATGAGACATGGCAAACCTCTCATAAAATCCTTGGTTTACGTCCAAATTTTACTTGTCAAACCTCATTATGGCATAATAAATGTCTCAAGATAGGCAAAAAGACATTTTCTTGGCCTGACTGGGTTAAACTGGGCATTGTTTACATTGGAGATTTATTTGAGGGAGACCTTTTCTTTTGAACAACTGAGAGTGAAATATGGACTTCCAAATAAGGACTTTTGGAAATATTTACAGTTAAGGAGCTGCATTCTTTCACATCTCAGACTATCACCACTTGCACCAGTTACTGAGTTACAAAACAGATTAGAACAAGAAAAGATTTTCACAATGAAAGCATCAGGATTTTACAGTATATTAAGGAAATCTCAACCTCCTAACTTTGCAGGCTTAAAAAAAAAATGTTGGGAGAGGGACATGGGAGAAAATATACTTGATGAAACGTGGGAACAAATAATCAAGTCATGGTATAAAGTTTCAAGGGAAATGCAGACACGGTTGATGTGTTATAAAATTATTAATAGGATCTACTGGACCCCGTCAAAAATGGCACGGTTAGGACTTAGAGACTCAGATGTGTGTTGGAGATGTAACATGGAGTGTGGCACTCTTTTACATATGTTATACTCTTGTCCTATAATAGATCCCCTATGGTCTGAGATAATGTCTTTTATCAACAAGCTGCTGACCACTGCTCTGGTACGCCAACCGTTACTATGTCTCTTGGGTGTGGTACCGCAGGGGAGTGGGTTGAATGCCCACCAATCCTCTTGGTGCCGAACAGCGGTAATAGTTGGATGCAGGATAATATTGCGACATTGGAAAACACAAGTAGCTGTATCAATGATTGAATGGTTTAATGAGATGTCTAAGATTGCCTCTTATGAGAGGTTGTGCTATAGAATGATAAAGAGGATGTTTATATGAAAATTTGGGGCCCTTATTTGGATGTAATAGAGTAAGCTGGTGGTCTGTTTCTTTTTATTATAACTACTCATTTTCTCTCTTCCCCCCTTTTGTTTTTTTGTGATAATACTCTAACAGTCAGTGATGTATAATTGTGTATAGTAACTTCACTTACTCCTTATATATATTGTAAAACGTTGTTAGTCGACATCAACCTGTAGTCCTCCCTGTTTATTTGTGGATGTTCTGTATTTGTTTTTGGTTTCTGTATTTGTATGTATTTGTGAAAAATCAATAAAAAAGTGAATTATAAAAAAAAAATGGTAGGGGGGCGCAAGGGCGCTTTTGGAATGGCCGCTGGATTTACTAACTGGCATTCGCGGCACGCCGTACACCACTTACGGACGTCGCCGCGAATCCCCGGCCAATAGAATTGGGCCATTATCCGGGCGAGTGTCTTATCCTGCCCGAGGTGTCCAGCCATGGGATTAAAGTGAGCCGCCTGGAATACCAATTCCCGGCGGCTCTTTGGAATTAACAACTGGGTGACTCGCTCTTTCGTCTGAGTGTCCTGCGTCACTCGGCATAACCTATCCTTCAAAATGGAAAAATAGGGGAAGGACGGGGTGGCGTTCGGCTGGAGCGTTTGACAGTCGATTACTCGCAGAGTCTCGTCTCGCGATTGTTCCAGTGGGAAATCCGCGAGGGATTCCCCAATAGAAAGAGGCGGGGCCGGTGGCTCCTCACCCTGTCGCGGAGATGACGTGGACGGCTCTGCGACCGCAGCTCCAGCCAAAGCGACACCGGGACCCTCCCCCGTCAACCGGCAGGACCCACTCTTTACTAGGCGTGCCATTAAACCCCGAAATCCCGGCCAATCAGTCCCCAAGATCAAAGAGTGGGTAAGGCGAGGATTAACTGCCGCCTTCACTATCGTGTGTTTTTTATTTATTTTTATTTATTTATTTATTTTTTCTTTTTTCCCCCCTCTAAAATATGTGGACCGACACCAACGGGTAGCTGTGAATATCCCCGTGCACACACAACACCTTCACCCCTTGTGCTCCCCCCAATGCCTCGTCTTGCACCAGGCTTTGGCGGATCGAGGTCTGATTGCAGCCTGAATCCACCAACGCCTGATATGTAGCCCCTTGTACACTTACCGGTATGCAATACGCTCCGGCCCGATCGAGGGCAGCCTCTGGCGCGTCGGGGATCCGCACCACCGCCCCCACCTCCATCGCTGCACATTGTTGCTGCAGGTGGCCCGGTTCCCCGCAGCGCCAGCAAACCGGCCCGGGCCTTCCCTCTGCAGCTGTGTTCTGGGGCTCACTCACCTGAGGGGGAGGGGGGGGGGAGAGACAGAAGGGAGAAACGGGAGGGCACCATGGGTGCGGCGGGCCGGCTGGGGTGGAGCTGGCCCCCGCCTCCGTGGTGGGGGAATGGGGCGAGGACGGGACACGGGAGGAGGGGGGGGAGACAGAGAGAGAAGAGGAGAGAGAAGGCGACGTCATCCGTTGTCCTGCCGCTAGAACAGCCGCCAGATGATCCTCCACCAGTCCTACGGCCTGATCCAGCGACGCCGGGCAGTGGCACTGGACCCACTCCGCGGTTCCGGCTGGTAAGCGGGCGATGAACTGTTCCAGCGCCACCTGGTCGATGATTCCCTCGGCGTCGCGATCTTCGGCCCTCATTGCCAGTAGGCGTCCCGGAGCTGCTGGCCGAACGCGAACGGGCTGCCGACTTCCTCCATCCGCAGCGCGCGGAAGCGCTGGTGCTGCTGCTCCGGCGTGCGCCCCACGCGTTGGAGGACGGCCCGGCGAAGGTCAGCGTAGGCCAGCCGGCGGTCAGCGGTCGGCGGGGAGCTGTAGTGCGGCCAGCTGCGCCTCTCCCGTCAGGAGGGGGAGGAGGTGCACCGCGCGCTGCTCCATCAGCCACCCCGAGGCTTCGGTGACCTGCTCGAACAAGGTGATGAAAGCCTCGGGGTCGTCTTGCGGGCCCATCTTGGACAAAGTGAGGGGAGACGGGGCCGGGGCGCTGGTGGGCCCCGCCGATGCGAGGAGCCGCCGGAATGCCTCTCGGTCTTCCTGCTGGGCCAGCACCAGGGCTTCAAAGCGGCGCTCCTGCTCCTTTCGGAGCGTGACGAGTGCCTGGTGCTGGCTCTGCTGAGCCGTGGCGAGGGCATGGACCAAGTCCGCGAACAGGGAGGATTCCATGGAGCTGCAGAACTGGTGCTCCACCTTTTCCCGGGTTTTGGCACCACTGTAGCGCGGACAATGTGTGGGTGGAGCACAGAGGACGGCAGGACAACGTTTGGAGGTAGAGACAGCGTATTTATTAATCAACTTTTCAGTCTAACGCACGCACGCACACGCACGCACACACACACTCAGCCTCCAATCCCGGGTCGTGCTCCCTCTGCTCTCTCTCAGCCTCCTTAAATAGGGAGCGGTTTACTGGGAAAACACACAAAACACAGGTTAATTACCGTCAGGTGAAGCGATTCTGCCACTCACCTTCCCTGGCTCCACCCTCCTTTCACAGACCGGTGCTTGACCACGCCCCTGCTGCCACACAATTGTTTGAACTGTGTGTGTGTGTGTGTGTAAGGTTATTTCAAATGTAATGATGTAAATGTTATCTTTGTTCCCCCCATGTTTACCTCAATGGAACCTGCAATGGAATGAAGACCACTACCCCGTCATTCCCTCAAAAGGTACTGCAGACATTTATTTCTTTAGGGGAGAGAACATGGCTTCTTATTGGTCAAAAAGAAGACTTGTTGTGACAGCTACTGAAATGTCAGAAAGGCAGATTCTGTCCGATTTTGAGTCAGCTCTGGGTAATCCTGCTGCTCAAGTCTCTCCTTCAATTGCATCACCCAGGTCTGCATCATCAATGGGTTTAGATGAGGATGGTGGGGATTCTGTTGAGTTGGGAGGGTGCAGTGATGCAGAGTCTGACAGCAGTAGCATGTCTTCAGAGGGTGACGGTGACAGTCATATTGATGGTGACTCTTTTGAAGAGTCAGGGCTTCACCAAAAATTAAAACACTGGGCTGCATCATTCTCTGTGCCTTTGATTGCCATTACTGCTCTGTTGACCATTTTGAGAACAAGCCACCCTGAACTGCCCAAGGATGCTAGGACCTTATTGGGCACTAAGCCTGCAGTACCATTACAGACTGTAGGTAATGGGGAATACTTCCATTTTGGCTTGGCAAAGGGAATTTTGTCCAAATTAAGCACCATCCATTTACCAGATGTTATTCAAACAATAAGAGTTCAATTTAACATCGATGGTCTCCCTATTTTCAAAAGCACCAGGCTTCAGTTTTGGCCTATTTTGGCACTGATTGATTGCGATTACACCAGAACACCGTTTTTAGTTGGCATCTTTTGTGGCCCTGGAAAACCCTCCAATGTGTTTGATTATCTGACGCAGTTTGTTAAAGACCTCTCTGATCTGCTTTGCAATGGGGTAACATTTGGAGATAGAAAGCTGAGGGTGGCCATTTCATCCTTCATTTGTGATGCTCCTGCTCGAGCATTTGTAAAACAAATTAAATGCCATAATGGGTACTCCGGATGCGATAAATGCCATCAGACTGGTATTTGGCAGAAAAAAATGGCGTATCCTGAGACTGATGTTAGGCTAAGGTCAGACGAGGAGTTTGAAAATATGGTAGATGAGGACCACCACATCAACAGAAGTCCTCTGACGGGTCTGGTGAAAATGGTGTCTGCCTTCCCAATAGATTATATGCATTTATGTTGCCTTGGCGTTATGAAAAAGTTGATACGTTTTTGGATGAGGGGGAAAAAACTCTACAAGGCAGCCTACAAGAGCCATTAAAGCCATCTCCGAAAAGTTAATACAGCTTCGTCCCTATACTCCAGCTGAATTTGCACGGAAACCCCGTGAACTCGCCGAAACTGATAGGTGGAAAGCGGCAGAGCTGTGCCAATTTATGATTTACAGTGGGCCATTAGTTCTGAGGGACATTCTTCTACAAGATCTCTATGAAAACTTCATGTTGTTTTCTGTGGCCATGTTTTTTCTACTCGCACCAAACATTTCTGAAAGTATGGTTTGTTTTTCCGAAAAATTGTTAATGGCTTTTGTAAAGCATTTTGGAGAGGTGTATGGTAAAGACGAGATTGTGTTTAGCGTACATCAAACAATACATCTGACACATGAGTACCGCCAGTATGGTTCCCTAGACAACATCTCATCCTTTCCTTATGAGAATTATTTGGGTAAACTTAAAAAAAAAATGCTACGCAAGCCATCTCAACCTTTACAACAGGTTGTCAAACACCTTTCAGAGGAGCCAGTTTGTTTATTTCCACCACCACCTACACAACCACAGTTGTTACACCCACACCAGGAGGGCCCATTACCCCAACACTTAAGTTCTGGCCAGCAATTTAAAAAGGTGCATTTCAATGATTTCTGTTTTTCTTCAAAGCAGGGCGATGATTGCCTAGTGATTAAAAATGAAATCGTAATGGTGAAAAACATAATTAAACATGGTGACTCTGTCTTTGTGGTTTACATGAAATTCAAGAGGAGGGAGTCATATTTCCACTATCCTTGCCCCTCCACAAGCATTGGCTGCTACAGAGTATTTGGCATAGACAGCTGCCTTAACGTTGACCGGCTTGAGGTTGTCCAGGGCAAATGTGTGTTGTTCCCAGATGGAGAGACCTTTGTGGCAATCCCTCTTTGTCACCATTCGTAAACCTATATGGGAAGAAAAAAAAAACACAAAAAAACACACACAAAGAAACACATCTTTACTTATGCATTAGAAGGAATCTGGACAGTTGGAGTACTCCAGCTGGATGGCAGGCACTAACTATCCTTTCCATGGAGTACTTTTTTTTTTTTTTTTTTTTTTTTTTTATAGATGGCACAGATTTGGAAAGTTGTGGAATTCCAAGACCGGAGTGCAGCAGTTGTGTCGTCCAGCTGGGTGGTAGATGTTGACGGAGAAGTGGGATGCTACTGGCCACCCTTTGGCGGAAACAAAGCTGTGAAGGCCGCCATGAACTGCACCCCCCCGGGACAAGGATGGCGATTCCATCAAAAAATAAGGGTGCTGGCAACTTGTGGTGAGCTGCATAGCTACTTCATTAAACCAATGACAATACTTCAATACTGCATTAAGCCAATTTCATTAAGACTGCTTTCCCTTTCAGGTACCTTTGCCAAAGCAAGACGTTACCTGACCCGATCGCTTGAGGAAGGCTGCCTTACAGCAGACCTGCAATCGGATGATGGTGAGATGGGGCCAAGGAAAAGACGGTAAGTGTTTTCTTTTTTAAATCACAACTTGCAATTACGGTTTCGTTTGTGTTTTGAGCTGTGTCAGTAAGGTCCTGGGTTTGTTTTTAAGACCAAACAAAAGGTATTTGGAGGAGGACAGCGAGGAGGAGGCAGGACCAAGCCGTAGGGGGAGGAGGCCACCATCTATTGACGCCACTCAGCTGGACAGCGAGTGGCAATTCCCCTCCCTTAATGAAGGTGACTATCTGTACCACTTGTTGTTGTTCTACTAAAGACCTAGAAGTTGTCTGAAATAATAATGCTTTCATTTCCGTCTTCAGACACCCAGCCAGGCCTGTTTCTTCACAGCCAGCCATTAACTCATGGTAACTATGCATTTCCTTTATTTATGCCAGAAATTAAAATACCAATGAGTAAGTGAAGATATGTTTTGAGCAACTGACTGCTTACTATTTTTCAGATTCACCGTCGTCAGAAACCCCGCCAGGCCCTTTCCTTCACAGCCAGCCACTAACCCATGGTAACTATGCATTGCCTTGATTTATGCCATAAATGACTAAAAAAACAAAACAACAAACATATCTATGTAGATGCGTTTTGATCAACTGACTATACAATTTTTCAGATTCACCCCAGCCATGTCACTGCTTCCATGGTAAGTCAAAGAGGAAATCAATCAATCAACATGAAAATTGTGAATTTAGAACAGAAATTAAATTAAGGCGCACCTTGAAGTGAACTAAATTGTACTCTCTGATTATTTCAGCCACACCTCTGCCATCGCAACAGGGGAACAATCAGTTGCTGCGTGGTGAGTCATCAACTGTAATCACTGTTCAAAAATGACCAGCAATATGAAATAAAAGTCCTAATGTTTGGTGTTACTTAACAGACATGGGCATCAGCACAGTCATCGCTCTCCTTGGCCAGCTGAGGGAGGAAAACAGGGAGCTGAAGGGGGAAGTAGGAAGGCTGGCGCAAGAGGTCAGGGCCCTAAGGAGAGAGATGGGGAGACAAGACACACCCCAGACATCGCCCCTAATCAAGCTCCCACTCTCCACCATGAAGGAGTTTTTGGTAGCAGAGGCCCTGGTGAAGGAAGATGCCAAACAAAAGCAGCTAATGGTACTTATTGAGTCTTACCTTTCCTTTCCAGTCATCTGCAACACCTGCAAAAAGAAACACAAATACTTAATATCATTGTGAATCTATGAAACAATGATAAACACTGAATACTTTCTCATTATTGTCTTCATGCTACATTTTATTCTATCAGGTGTCTACCTTAGCCCTTTGTGGAGGAACCGACGTAGGGGTCACAGTGAGGCGGATGCTGCGTAGCCTCCTGGTCAACAGCTTGGCCAGCCAATTTAACTGGGCTGGAAAGGGGGAAAAAACTGCGTTTAAGGACACCAAGATCCATGATGTCCTGTTTGGTAGGTTATGCATGTGCACAAAGCTGTAAAAGAGGGTAAAATAGTAAGCTGTCGCAAGTACTTGCACACTACTTCTAAACGTTCTTTGATAACTCCTTCACTAACTGTAACATTACGATTATAACGACAACGACAAACGTATTGTGAAAGATGCAAAGGATTAAAAAGGATTAAGAAACTCACCAGGCGCCTTACTCAGAAAAAGCAGGTGTGCAGGCAAGTCCAGGGAGGCTGACTGAGTGACGAACGGTCCGGTAGTGGCATTTCTATTTCCGCTTTGTCAATGGGGAAATTAAAATGTTTTTTTTTTAATCCCGTTTAAATTGTCACAAGATTCACATCTATGGTTTCTGATTTTTACATATATTTTCTGTACTAGTACCATTACTTGCCACCTACCACTAGAGTGTGACATGCATAGTCTTAACAACTCAAACTTTAACAATTATCACCATGCAAAGTCTCAATGTTGTTTTGTTCTTTTTCTTTCAGATGCTCTACAAAAGCAGCTGCCAGGGAGCACACACGCTACTTTTAGTGACGCAATCAAGAAGTGGCTTAAGTATGCGCCAGAGAGAGGGAGGGATGAGGAGACGTGAGGTAGGGTGGCATTTAGAAACCCATAGCCTACTGCTGACTTTCTTTATCAATGCTGCATCAAATTAATTTTGGTTGTTTTTCTGTTTCCATGTACAGGTGTCTGCGCCGCAGGAGGAATATAGGCCACAATTATAAATAAATCATAAAATGTTTCTAAGAACTTGTTCAAGTGTGTTCTGTTCCTTATAAATGTTAAAAGTTATGCCTCATTAGATAGCTTGACAAACATTAGGAGAGGTGCATTGTTGCATACATTTTTATATCCTGTTGTACATAAAACAGGACGTAGCCTACGCACATTGATATAAATTAAGTTTCACTTTCATGGTTGAAGTATGCATGTGTGTTCATCCTAGGCAAGAGCCCCGATGCTTTATTGTTAGCTAGTTTAATTTAGCCTGTTTTGCTTAATTTGCAGCCTTCCTGTTGTACATAAAACAGGAAGTAAAGTTGGATGAATCATCGCCGAAAATTAAACTATAAATCGACCGAAATCCGTAGTTGAATAAAGGTTGAAAGGGGGTCTATTCTCTGTCGGCCACCATCCACTTTTCAACGTCGTTTCAACGCAAACTCGTATGAGCAAAGCGGTGTTGAATCAACGCCGGTGATCCACGATGATTCGACGGCGTATGGTCGAAGAACATGCTGATGATTCCCCGTCGAATCAACGCCCTTTTGCTATCTGGGTGGGTTGCGCATGCGCATTCTGTGCTACGCACTTCCTGGTTCCCGAGTTGTTTGCAACGAGTCTTTTTTCCACGAGTATTGGCATTAATTACTAATCTTTATTTTTTCTACAAATAATTTTCCAATATCCTCTATTATTGTACTTTTGCTTTCCTTTTTGTACTTTCCACTTTTGCTTTCCTTTTTCCTTTTTTCTCTCTTTTTTTCGGAAGAACGCCAAGACCGGAAGCTTTTTTTTTTTCTCCTCCTGCATAAAGACCACAAGCGGAGGCCATCCATATCGGATCAGCTTTAATATCAACAGATCTTCGATTAAGGTATGTGAATCCTTTCATCATGCCACACCTTCAGCCTGTTCAGTGTGCTGAGCGCAGGATGTTTAGTCATTCTTCCTCTGTCACTAGTGATGGCTTTACTTGTGATAAGTGCAGATTAGTTAGCTCTCTGACAGAGAAGAAGATTATAGTGTTAGAAGTGCGTATCCAGGCTTTAGAGAAGGCCAGTGAGAATGAGAACAGTGTAGTTTCTGTAGGGGAAAGTCTGGATGCTCTAGGTGGAGTTAGTAATCCCCCAACTCCGGCATTAGAGCCCTTACAGTGGGGCGAATGGGTGACTGCTTGGCGGCGTAAGCGTAAATCCAAAGCTACCGCTGAGGCTCCCCCATGGGAGTACCACTCCTCTCCGCCTCGCATGTCGAACAGGTTTGCTCTCCTTAGTGATGCACCCACTGAGAAACCTGAAAGAGTTCTGGTTATAGGGGACTCTATCATATGGCATGTGAAATTAGCTCAGCCTTAATCTATCATACAGCACGTGAAATTAGCTCAGCCTTTAGGGGCACCAGCAGCTTTAGTCAGGTGTATACTGGGAGCCAGGGTGCTGGACATAGCAGGTAATCTTAGGGCCCTAGGCAAGCACAGGTTCTCAAAGATAGTTATCCATGCAGGAGCTAATGATGTATGCCTTCGTCAGTCTGAGGTTACTAAGAGTAACTTTTTGTAGAGGTGTTTTAAATTAGCGAAGGCGATGTCTGATGCCGTAGTATGCTCTGGCCCCATCCCAATGCGACATGGCGATGTAGCTTACAGCAGGTTATGGTCACTGAACTGCTGGTTGTCCAGGTGGTGCTCTGAAAACAGTGTGGGCTTTATAGATAATTGGGCTAATTTTGAGGGCACTGCTGGCCTGTTAGGGCGGGATGGTATCCATCCCACTCGGGAAGTTGTTGCTCTCATTTCCTGCAGCATAGGTCATAATCTCAGAACAGGCCTAGTTAATTTCTGACAATCCAGAGCCAAGGCCAGGGAGCAGACAAACAGGCTACACCGACTGTCTGCTAGCTGCACAGAGTCGCCACTCAGGGTCCACTACATCGAGACTGTGTCTATTCCCCGAGCTCAACAAAAAAAGTAGAAATATTCGGAGTTTGTTCCAGTAACCTCATCAATATAAAATCAGATCATACTGACTGTACAGCTGCTGCCAGCACCTTTGATCTAAAGGTGGGGCTATTAAATATTAGATCTCTTGCATCTAAAGTGCTAATGGTTAATGAACTTATTACTGATCAGGAGTTTAATGTAACTTTGTTTAACTGAAACATGGATTAAGCCAAATGAATATATAGCATTAAATGAAGCTAGTCCTCCTGGATACAGTTATATACACTAGCCTCGTCTAACTGGCAGAGGAGGAGGTGGCGTGGTTATTTATGATTATCTAGGTGTAACACAAAAACCTGGTTATAAATTTAATACATTTTAAGTTCTTCATACTCGTATCATGTATGTAGCCTTGAAAAATAGGTCTACCCAGTTAATTCTGTTACTTATTTACAAGCTCCCGAGGCCATATTCTGAGTTTCTGAATTTGCAGATTTTATCTCAGATCTGTTTATTTCCTTAGACAAAGCTTTAGTTGTCGGAGACTTTAATATTCACTTCGATAACCCAGAAGACCCTTTGAAAACAGCGTTTGTGTCCATTTTAGATTCAGTAGGGATTGATCAGAATGTCCTAGGACCGACCCATAATGGTGGTCACACCCTTGATCTAATACTAACGTTCGGGTTAAATGTAGAAAATATAGTCATACTTCCACAGTCTGAAATTATTGCAGATCATTTATCTCCTCTCATTCAAAATTTGTCTGAGTAATAATATATGCACCTCACCATGCTATTGTATTAAACATACATTCACATCAACTACTGCACAGAGCTTTATAAATGATCTCCCAGAGTTATCAACTTTGATTGGGTCACTGTCAGCCCCTGCAGAACTTGATTAGGCAACTGAATGCTTAGAATCAACATTCCGCCATACTTTAGATAATGTAGCTCCTCTTAAAAGGAAAATGGTCAGACAAAAAATTAGCACCTTGGTATAACAATGACACTCGCACTTTTTAAAACAGACCACTCAAATTGGAACGTAAATGGTGTCAAACAAAATTGGTAGCGTTCAAATTGGCATGGAAGGAGACCTTCCTGAAGTATAGAAAAGCTCTTAGTGCTGCTAGATCAACATCTCTCTCCACCCTAATAGAAGATAACAAAAATAATCCTAGATTCCCATTTAATACTGTAGCAAAATTAACTAGGTATAAGTCCACTATAGATACATGCACACCTGCAGTATGTAGTAGCAACGACTTCATGATTTAAAATTTTTTTTTTTAATGACAAAATTGAGAATGTCCGACAAATTCAAACTACTAATTTAAGGTCAGATGATGTAAGTGACCCTGTAGTTAACAATATAACTATCAGATCAGCAATTAGAATGTTTTACTCCCCTTAGAGAAATTGAATTACTTTCATTAATCTTCGCATCAAAAGCCTCAACTTGTGTACTAGATCCCTTACCTACACATCTATTCAAACAGATAATACCTGAAGTAACTGAACCGCTTCTAAAAATAATAAATTCTTCTCTTAGGATTGGCTATGTACCCAAATCCTTTAAACTAGCAGTTATCAAACCCCTGATTTAAAAAAAACCTGACCTTGATCCCTGTCAGCTGTCCAATTATTGGCCAATATCAAACATCCCCTTTATCTCCAACATCCTTGAAAAAGCTGTGGCACAGCAGTTGCACATGGTGTTTAATCGGTTGAAAGAACACAACCTGAAGCTTTCACCTGCAAAGTGCAACTTCTCTAGGCGGTCTGTAAAAATTTTGGGTCATATCATTTCTCAAGAGGGTGTTGCTAATGATCCAGATAGGATGGAGGCTATTGTGAATATCTTGCAGTCAGATCTGATGGAGTCTGACAGCGTCACGCCATCTGCAAGTAAGATCCGCTCCTTCCTTGGCATGGTGGTTTACTACCACCATTTAATTGAAAACTTCTGTACTTGCAAGGCCACTGTTTGTGCTCATGGGGTTCTAGGCAGCTGTGCAAAAGTAAGGGTGTGAGCAGGCCTGTGCAGAAGAGAAAGCTCTGTCCTTAGGACTGGTCCCCTGAGTGTATAGAGGCTTTTCAGAGTCTTAAGGCGGCACTGGTGAACACTGTGCCGTTAGCTTACCCAGATTTCATTAAGCTTTTCCTCGTCCATCAATGCATCCACTAGTAGTCTTGGGGCTGTTCTGTCTCAGGTGCAGCATAATGAGGACAAAGTTCAGCCAATTGCTTTCGTGAGTAAGTCATTGAATCATGCTCAGTCCTGCTGATGAGTATCCTGCTCATCAGCTTGAATCTTTTGCTGTGAAGTGGGCTATCTGTGACAAGTTTAGGCCACAAGTTCACAGTATGGACAGACAATAACCCGCTTACCGTAAGTACGTCTTGACAAAGCCTGCTTGTGAGCAACGCTGGGTGGCCAAGCTGGCTCCTTTTGATTTTGACATCTTGTATATTCTGGGTCCCAAGAATGTGGTGGCTGCAGAGAGCCTTTTGTGAGGCCCAGAATCATGTATTGCCTGACCAGAACCCCTTATGCCAATCTGCTTAAAGAGGCAGAGAGCTTACAGGTGGATTCAGTCCAGGATATGTTTCACTTGTTTTCTGAGCTTTCTGAAATTAGAGAACAGCAAGCAGCTTCAGTGTTTGTGTGTGTGTTGGGGCCACAAATGTCATTCAGAATGACATAGGAGGCAGGGTCTCATGTGCAGAAGTCTCAGCTGTGCTGCAGTCTTCTCATCACTGGGAGGATGGTGCTAGGCTTGGGGCCATCCCTCATGCTCAGCAGTTGAAGACTAGGATTCTGACCAGTCATAAACGTTTGCCTGTTCTTAGTTATGACGAGCTGTATGACAGGATGCTACTATCAGCAGAGTTAGGTTCTTTGTTGATGGAGGACAACAACTGTCCAGGCATGAGAGAGTTCATGAATCCTGGGAAACTCTGAGAACCATATGGTTGGGTGTACTTTACAGGGTGTCTAAGAATCCTGTCACTAAAAAGAATACTTTTGCAGTATGTGGTACCTGAATCGCTGAGATGTCTGATGTTAAAAGGGTTCATGATGAGGCAGGTCATCAGGGCCAGCGGCGAACTTTGTGGCTGGCCAGGCAAAGATTTTTCTGGGACACCCTTGAAAAAGATGTCAGGGATTATGTTCACAGGTGCAAGAGGTGTGTTGTTAGCAAGATTCTGGAACCTTAGGCTTGGGGTCCCTCTTGTTTCCATTGCTACCTCAGCTCCCTTAGAATTAGTATGCATTGATTTTTGGTCAGCAGAAGATTCTAAAGTCTTTTGATGTGGTCGGTCACCACCAAGACTTTACTAGATGCATATCCCTGCTCTAATCAGTCTGCCAAGTCCGTAGCTCGGGTTCTGTGGAATAATTTCTTGTGTGTATAGTTTCCCTGTGTATATACACTCCGATCAAGGGGTGAATTTTGAGAGCTCTTTGATTGCAGAGTTGCTTCTGTTGGCTGGTGTGGAGAAATCTCACACCACACCGTATCACCTCATGGAGAATGGTCAAGCAGGGAGGATGAACCACTGGCTTCAGATGCTTAACACACTGACATTTGCATACAATTGCACTGTACATGAAACCACGGGCTTCCCCCCTTTCTTTTTAATGTATGGTCACACTCCCAGGTTGCCCATCGACTTGATGTTTAAAAGTGTTCTGCTGGATGGGGATACAGTGAACATACACATATGTAGAGTCTTTGGGGAGGGATCTGAGGGAAGCCATGTCCTTGGCTCAATCTAATGCTGAGAAACGGCAGCTTAGGCAGACAGCGCTGTATAACAGGAGAGCAAAGGGTCGGCCTGTTAATGTTGGTGACAGTCCTGCTGGCCAACAAGGGGGAAAAAGAAAACTGGCAGATAGATAGGAGGGCACAGTGTACACGGTGGTTTCAAAAAATGATGCCATTCACACTTATTGCATCAAGAATCCATCAGGTAATGTGAAGATGGTGCATAGGAACCTTATCATGCCAGTTAACTTCTTGCCATTTGATAACTCTGATGATTAGCTGTCAGTTTCTGGGGGTGGTGTTAGTGTGGCTGGCAGCTCCCAGACCAAATTGGACAATGACACTGATGACCGGACTGTCAGGTGGGTTGCTGGTCTTCCCGGTGACTCTGATACACACAGTGATGGCACAGGAGATTTTGAGACTGTGGACGGAGGGAATAGGATGGGGTCTGCCTTGGTTGAGGTTGCAAACGAGAGTGCCTCTGTGCCCTCTGGCTGTGAGAGCCCTGTATGTGTTGTGTCGGAGGTGCATGTTGGTGGGTCTTTGTCTGTTGACCCGTGGTCAGATGTTTCTTTTCCTACCCACACTGGGAATGTGGCATCAGGTGGCTCTTCTGGTCAGCAAGGGTGTGGTGTGTGCACTAGGCAGGGTAGACTGATCAAGCCAGTGAACAGACTATTCAGACTATATCTGCTCAATGGTTGTGGAATCTTTTTTTTTTTCTTTTTTTTTATTAAAAAGAGCTCATTAGAGCATATTCACATGGCTCTTTTGATAAGTTTTCTTTCCACAAGGTTGTGGCATCTCTGTAAATCACACAACGCAGAGAAAGAGGCAGAGTCAACCTTCTCTGTTGCAAAAGGACAGCTTGGATGTTCTCCTTACACAAGAATTTCATAGTGAGCACCCTGAGAAGCCTGCACCAAGAAAGAGAGGTCCACCAGAGGGAGCTCCTCAGGGGGGTGTTCTGTCAGTAATGATGCTCAAAGCCCAAGTTCAGAGCAGCCTCCAAACATGGTTGCTCCAGACTACACTTCCCAAGAGCCACAGTGCCCCCATCACCAGAATTCTAATTACATCACCTCTTGCCAATCTACCTGCAATCACCCAGACTGTATATACACACAGCTCACATATGCATTCAGTGCGAAGTATCGTTCTGTGTCCCTGGACCTGACTTTACCGAGCCATTTTGACTTCTGCCTGACTTCACGTTGAAATACCTGTTTACGCTAGTTTCGACCTTGTCTTCTCTGTTGTCCTGTTCGCCGATCAACTGACCTCTGCCCATCCCTGACTACAATTCTAGTTTCCCGATTTGGTTCAGTTTGTGACGCACCCGCTCTCCCCTGCTATTGCATCCGTAAATGCCTGCATACGCATACTGACAGTAACTAGTTACAAAGACACAGAGGTTTTGAAATATTTTGGATGATCTCTTCTGGTACTTACTGCCATCTGGCAAGGCATGCTGCACTACGGATGTGAGTGGGGAGTCAAATTCTCACGGTTACCAAAGGACTAGACCCCCACCCTCCCCACTGTAACCCTAGCTGTATAGGCGAGAGGCTGAGGGCTATGGAAACAGCAATTGGCACCACCTGATTGCATGGTGCCGGAAAGACTTTTTTTTTTTAATTGCCCCCCCCCCATAAAAAATGAATTTAATAAAATAAAACACTCTAACTGGAATCTGAGCAGTTTATTGAAAAATGGAAGGAGTGAGATCAGTAAAAAATTAGCAACTGATGCAGTTCACATTCAGCACTGTAATATACGAACTGAGATTTTTCTGCAACATGGATCTTGATTGAGTGTTCATCCATCCATTAAATTGTCATGTTCTAGCTATAGCTTATAGTAGTAGGGTAATTAACAGCAGAATAAATGAGCATGAAATTAGTACAGGGATTATTAGCTCAACTTCTGTTATACTTGAAGATCCTTGACATCAACAGTTTTCATTCCATACACGTATTCCAAACACATTGTGTTTTTAAACCATTTCTTCTTATATAAAGCAGCAAGATGCATGTTAATCTAATTTATTTTTAATATAGGCGCACATTTGGTCCACATAATCACAGAATAAAATGTGTTCTCCTTCTGTGTTCTCGGCTCCTGTGTTATGTCTGTCCACAAGCGGCTTTTACCCAAATGCTGTAATAATAAGCCTGTCTGAAGAGCCTAAGTGCTTGTCACGGCCTGATTTATTTATCTTCATTACTTCAGCTTGTTAAGTGTTCAGAAATATGCCAAGACATAGTTTCTGAGTTTTGGCCAGTTGTTAAAACAATGTTTTATGTTGATTATACCTGGCCAGAAATGTAAAATTAAGCTTGTTATACAAGATCACCAAATCCATCGTTCCATATATACACCATGTAGTTGAAGAACAGAGCACACAGGGAACATGTGCTATCCTTTAAAACATCAACATACCATGTGGACAACATGGACGGGACGTTTTAACAGAGTAACTCTACCAGGGTGAGGAACATAAATGTTGTTGAATTCTGGATTGTGATTGATTGGGCAGAAGGTGCTGATTCATTTTCTGTAACAGCAACTCTGGCAGTAGTGCACTCATTCTAACACGTTATTGTTTCTATAGTAACAGCCCGTTCGCAGGGACTTGTACAGTGGACTCTTCACACAATGTTATAATAAATGAATAAACAATTTTATTATTAAAAAAAGAACTTTCTGCAAACACACATGTATGGAACATTTATGGAAGGAGTATCCAGTGCCAGTAAATTTCCTGAAAAGTCAGAGCAGTTTCTCAGTAACATGACAAGCTGCATGATTTTTTTTTCTTTTATTAACTTGGAGAGATTAAAAAACACAGATGTTGGAGAAGGAATGATGGTTTATAGCTGCTATAGTATAAGTGAGAACAAGACCTTATGAACAAAATTAATCTCTGGTTAATGGTTAATTCGGAGAGCTCCACATCTTTGCAGTAGCATTCAGGTATCCACTGTCCTTTGCACAGAACAGTGATGAAAAGAGCTGCATTTATTTATACTTTAGTTAACTAGCTTTAAAGGTCATAGGCAACGGTTTTCAATTTATGCACATTTGAAACTTTTTATATGTTAAACCCTCTGTAATTTTCTTCTGGTCCCAAGAAGTATTGTTAATGGGTAATAATTAAAATAAGTTAGCGTGGATCGTGTCGATTTTCGTGACCACTCGCCGCGTGACATCATTCAAGACAAACCGCTTGAGTTGAGTCAACTTCCTTTTACTTGCATTGCCGTTCAGCTTGAGTGCAGATGTGCGTTCGGGAATTTCCAAAGAAAAACCATGCCTTATTGTTGTGCAGTGAACTGTAACAATGGGACCAGTTCAGAAAGAAGTTTTTACCTTTTTCTGAGAGAAGAGGCGGCGAGAGTGGATTGTGCGCGTGAAGCGAGAGGGTTGGCTTTTTTCGGAAGAGGCGGAGAGTGTGGATTGTGCGCGTGAAGCGAGAGGGTTGGCTTTTTTCGGAAGAGGCGGAGAGAGTGGATTGTGCGCGTGAAGCGAGAGGGTTGGCTTTTTTCGGAAGAGGCGGAGAGAGTGGATTGTGCGCGTGAAGCGAGAGGGTTGGCTTTTTTCGGAAGAGGCGGAGAGGGTGGATTGTGCGCGTGAAGCCAGAGGGTTGGTAGCTGGGTAAATATGCCACTCTGTGCTCCGATCACTTCGACAACGATTCATTTTTGAAGAATCCCCATCTGTTGGAGAGTTTAGGTGTCCGTGTCAGAGAGAAAAGGCTCAACCCTGATGCTGTTCCAACAAAATTTGAGCACAAATTCAAGCAGTCAAAGAAGAAACAGACCAGCAACGCTCAAGCAAAAAGGAAAAGATTGGAGATAAACATCTCATCTCATTATCTCTAGCCGCTTTATCCTGTTCTACAGGGTCGCAGGCAAGCTGGAGCCTATCCCAGCCGACTATGGGCGAAAGGCAGGGTACACCCTGGACAAGTTTAAATGCTCGGTAGTTGAAAAAAAAAAAATCATTGATAGACGAGATGAGATGTCAGGCCCGAGATATTGACACCGGGAAATACCACAGATGACAGGCTAATGTGGCCTACCAGCGCACTGTCAGGTAATCGTTACCTATATCCACTATGGCTTCGCAATGGCCATAGGTTCATACATATATGGTTTCACCTCTCGATATTCAATTTGGAGAGTTCCTACTTCAAAATCGCTATCGCTTTCAGACATTTTGCACAACCTCTCACGACCAAAGTCTGTATACGTGTGCTCAGTTCACAAGTAAACACAGAACTGCTCCCAGTCTGTTTGCCTTGAATGACATCATGACGACTGCCCCCTGGCGGTAAAGGTGCACGTAAGTGAGATGTAAACAAACCTTCGGAACTTGTACAAACCAGTATATTTTAACCATTTTATTCAATTTTAGGGTGCAAATTACACACCAGGAAGATTGAATTCGCTTTTTGGGTCGTTCATCTCATCTCATTATCTCTATCCGCTTTATCCTGTTCTACAGGGTCGCAGGCAAGCTGGAGCCTATCCCAGCTGACTACGGGCGAAAGGCAGGGTACACCCTGGACAAGTCGCCAGGTCATCACAGGGCTGACACATAGATACAGACAACCATTCACACTCACACCTACGGTCTATTTAGAGTCACCAGTTAACCTAACCTGCATGTCTTTGGACTGTGGGGGAAACCAGAGCACCCGGAGGAAACCCATGCAGACACGGGGAGAACATGCAAACTCTGCACAGAAGGGCCCTCGCCGGCCACGGGGCTCGAACCCGGACTTTCTTGCTGTGAGGCGACAGCGCTAACCACTACACCACTGTGCCGCCCTCCTTTTTGGGTCGTTCTTCTAGAAAATAAAGTTGATAGTCTACGTTCCACCTCTGACCCTTGCTGATGACCTTTAAGCCTCACTCACAACCCGCCGTGTTTTGGACACGCACGGGTCGCGGGGTTTGGTAGCTTGCAGCCATGCCGCAGAGTCGTGGTGAACCCGGCAGAAAGTTTGGGGTAGGAGTACGGGCGAAGTACTTCTCAAGTACAGGTTGCACGCCTGACTTCCTTGAGGCGTGGGAAAAATTGCACCATTAGCCCATGGAAAGCGTATGTCTGACACGTGATCAGTGAGTGTGGAGTGTGTGAGACTTGCATTTTACCAATTTCCCGTGCTACGAGTACGGGCCGCACTTGTGAAGCATGTGTGATGCATGTCATTAGCATGTTACCATCCCTTATAACTTGCGTGTGACACAAGCCAGGAGTGAGTATAAAACCAGCGTGTCTGCAGCATTCTGCATCTGTCTTTCGACTGAAGAATATTGGATATTTTGTGGGAAAAATTTTCAATTTAAAGTTTAGAAAATGGGACCCAAGAAAAAGCGAGCAAAAGTGAAGTAACCCAGCCTGAAACAGCAGAGGGGGAGGAGGAGGAAGAATTTGATGATGGTAGCAGCACCGGCAAGCCCTGCACGGACCGGGAGAAGTATGCCTTCAAGCCGGCAGAGGGCACAGCACCCCGCCCGAGGTATTTCCACAGGTAAATACACATGCTTTAAACATACATATGCTTATGTAATTACTATTACATATGCTGATTTTCATGTATGTTTCAGCTAACGACGCCCAGAAGTGAGGACATCACAATCCCATCATTGCTGTCAGGGCACTGGGCTGTGCTCAGTGATGAGGACATTCTGACACCCTGTCCCACCACTCAGGAGGAGCAGGACAGTAGCTCGGAATCAGAAGACTCCATGCGTTTCAGTGCTCAAACTGTTGGGGTATTTAGTTGGGATTTTTTACAGTATAATAAAATGCGTTATTCCCTTGTACTCATGTTTTATTATTTGATATTTGCATGGTAAATTAACATGTACTCAAGTAAAAACAGTAAATGAGGTGGTCTTCCCTTATACAATGCTACATGATCGGTTCCTTGGTTCCACCCCTGTGTGTGTGTGTGTGTATGTATGTATATATATATATATATATATATATATATATATATATATATATATATATATCCCCCAGAGTCTTGCCCCTCATGTCACGTGCGCTGCGCGCACGCTGCACATAGGGGTAGAAGGTGAGATGTACTTCTGTCTTGCGGGCTGCACAAATAGCAAGTGTGGAATACTTGTGTAGTACTTCTGAGGTACATCACTCATGCGTCTTTCTGTCATCACAAAAAGCCCCTACTAGCCGTGCTGCTGACTTGGTTCAGGCGTACAAAAGGAGTATGGGTCCTGTATGTAGTGTATGCGTTCTTGATTTGTTGCAAGACCCACAGAATTTGCATGTGCAGGACCAAAAGTCTCCATGGGCATTCTGCGACCTTCTATGGCGCTGAACACGCAAGTGTCGCGCAAGTCTCAAGCATGGTTTTGCCAAATTTTTTACCATAGACCATCTGTAGCAGCATGTACAGCAAGTTGTGAGTGAGGCTTTTAGCTAACTTCCAGTAAAAATTGACTAAAGCTCACTCATCCTGCGCTGGACATTTATATACAAGATCATAGCTACATGACACAAAGTACAAGGCAACAAAATTCTGTTCTAAAAACCAACTAAATTCTATCACAGTGCAAGTGCAGTAGATAGATAAAGTGCAGGTAATATAAATAGAATAAATTAACTCATCTTCAGTAAGCGCTTTATCCTAGTCAGGGTCATGATGGATCCAGAGACTATCCTGGAAACATTTGGTGGAATGGGACATCAGGACGTGTGCATGCACACACAGGTATACTTGGAGCCAATCCACCTACCGATGTGTAGGAGGAAACCAGAGAACCTGGAGGAGCTACACATGGGCACGTGTAGTGGAGCTGTGAGGCAGCAACATGACCCACTACACCACATAACATACACAAACATTAAGTGAATAAACAGTGTAACGTGGTGATGTGGGAGTGTTAGATCAGTAAATAAACAGTACATGTGAGTTATGGAAATATGGAAATGGAACAAATAAAAGAAATATGCACAGTAAATTCACTGTAATCTCAACATTAAACACAGTTATATTTTAACAGGCACTTATTGCTGGATTTCTTTGAAAATAATGGAACAGACTTTGAAATATGACTTCCCCCCATAATCTGTATTCAAAAGCATTAATTTAACAAGATCAGCACACAAAAACTAAGCTTCTTAAAAAGCCATTAGGAATAACTTCAGCTTCATGAACACAGACAGATGTGTGTGCTTGGATGCTTCAGCTATGAGTTCAGAGAGAGTGTGTGTGTGTGTGTATATCAGTTTTTTCTCTCAGCGCTAGCAGCTCATCTTGGAACACTGAAGGCCTTCACACACGATATTCACATCTGCAAAATCAAATTATCAGTGTTTATCTGACCAGTTGTTTCCAAAAAGGATTTAGTGTAACACAATGTGGACTTCCTATAACATTTTGAAGTCAAATTCTCCATCACTGTTCACTTCCTGGATAATGAAAATTAAACCTCTAAGTATGAAATATCCTTTTAACAAGTAACTGTGGAAGAAGTGCACTTGGAATTGTTTATTCCCAAAGCATAGCTAGAAGACCAAGCAACTAACAAAACAATGTTCTGGAAAAGTATCAATCAGGGTTTGGGTATTAAAAATATCCCAAACTTCAAGCATCTCATGAGTCTTTTATTCAGAAGTGAAAACAATACAGCACAACCAGTAGAGGAGACCTTTCACCAAGGTTTTCTGGTCTGATGAGACAGAAATTCAATTTTTTGTTATTGGTATAACACAACATTTAGCTGAAACCCAATGCTGCGACTGCAACACCTATTGTGAAGCATGATGGTGGTAGTATTATGTTATGGGGATGCTTTTTATTATCAGGGACCAAGGAACTGTTTAGAGTTGAGGAGGAGATGGATGGAGCTAAATACAGGACAATCATAGAAGAAAACCTAATCCAGTGTGGATGTGTTAGAACAGCCCAGACCTTAATTCGCTTAAGAATCTGTGGCAAGACTTGAAAATAGCAGTTTTCCATTGGTCTCTATCCAATCTGACAATGTGAGCAATTTTGCCAAGAATAGGCAAACATAGGATCCAGATGTCCAAAGTCAACAGAGACATCCCATCAGACTTGCAGATGTAATTGCAAACAAAGGTCATTCTACTAAAAATCCATACAGGGAAATCTACATAACTATCTTCTAAGTAACTAAGTAGAGCATGAACCACTTCATAGAAGTACTGGTTAGTTTGGATGTTATCCATTCATAGTAGTATCCTATTAGGTCATGGAGGAACACGTAGAGGAATTATATCTCAGTGCCAAGAATCTTTTGTTTACTTATCAGCAGTGCATATTTGAGCAAGTACATCAGCACATCCTATTAGCTTTTTACTTTCCTGATCCAGATCATGAGCTCATTGCCACTTTCTTCACCAGCCAGATCAACACTTACTACTTTCTCTCTGGAGTAGATATCTGTTATATGACATGTTGCAGAAACCAGCAGCCTGCACACAGGCACACAAACGCACTGCCTCAGTGCACTTGGGTTTGCACTGGCTGATTACAGGGAGCTACAGAAAAATAACAGCAATGGCAGCTCCTTATTGTACAATGAGAACAGGTTGTGCACCTGAACACATCATTAACATGGGAGTCAAATCTGTGTGATGTCATGACGGAACACATGGAGTGACCTGCAAAATCGCCCCATGTCTTTTCCCCCCATAATACTAGTTTCGGACTCGTCTCACTCCAATAATAACACAGATCCTGTCAAGTAAGAATTTTAAAGTGAAATCAGAACTGCCATTTCAGAACTATCAGTGTTATTACCAATATGATAAAATGAATTAAAAAAAAAACCTGTTGGAGATCATCTCATCTTAATTTTACAGTTCATCGTGAGGAAAACTGATAGCTATTTTTTGATGATTTATGTACGTACTCATCTTTTCATCCAATTAAATGCTCTGTAGAACATGCAGGTCCTGCCCCTGTGGGCATGCCTTGCTCTACAGTACTCCTAATGAGGTGCAAAACATAGGTTCTTCAGTGTTTTGTCTGCATGATTGTGGATAATGATGTGGATAATTAAGAAAACTGACTTTCACCAAACAGATGTAATTCGCATTTGGTCTGAGAACTGCTTGAGAATTAGTACACCCATATTCAAGGGGTTAACTTTGCATGAATAAAACCCAAACCCAGAAATTAACAAGTGACTTGATGAACGCATGACTACACAGTAAAATAAATTCCTGTCTCTGAATTACATGAACAGCAGCTGCGCTCAGTTTGGAGTAACTTAAAAATCTTTATTTGAGAAACGATAACAGAACTGACGAAATAAATATTTACATTTTGAACTATCTAGCAAGAAATCAAGTTGGTAACAAATTTTATTCAGTCACAAACAAGTCAATTAAAATGCACAAGGAAGTTCTCTCAAAACCACAGATTTACAAATGCAGACCAAATGTATAAACATATGCCACATTGTCTTGTGCCTTGGCAAATGAAACAATCATTCTAAATCAGCGCAAGAATAACCGAATCATGGGATTAGTACCAACATCCTTTTTTTTTTGGGGGGGGGGGATCAATCTCAGAGAGGTAACTGAGAACACGGAGACAGTGTTCATCAAAACACAGAAATAAACACAGATGAGCTGTTGTGTGTGTGTGTGTGTGGGGGGGGGGGGGGGGGGGGGGGGGGTGAGAGATATTTAATAAAGTTTTTTTTTCTCCCAAAATTCTAATAAATTACCACAATAAAATCAAATAAGACAGAATAATTTAGGTATTCAGTTACAAAGTACTGTATTATGATGAACTGACTACTAAACAATAAAAATCACAATACAAAGAATAGCATGACTGAATACAGATAACCATGGTTTTTAGGACTGTATTTGTTCCTGTCCAGATGTTAGGCGTGTCAGGAACGTGAGGCCACGCCCAGATTAAACAGGATGGAGCTCAAGTTGATGTTGAGGAAGGCTCGAGATGGATTGGCTGAGCGCCGAGTTTCCTGTAGAAGCAGGTGTAATGAGGATGCTTCAAACAGACGCCGGTTCTTTCTACAAAAAAAACAAAACAAAAACACAATATTTGTAGTGGAGATGGATTCTGATTGGTCAGAAGCAAATCACATGTTCATATGCTTTCGACACAAAATACATTAATCGTTCCTCTATTAACAGCTTATGACATGTGGCATAATCTAAACCAAATAAACTGATTTTATAAATGGACAGAATGCAGTCGCTAATATAGTGTTATCTGAAAAGTTGTTTATTTAACAATTATGGAAGGAGCCTCCAGTTTCAGTGTTTTGTAACAGTAAGATTTCCACCACAGGACAGGAGTTTACATTTTGAGGTTACTCTGTGTGGCAGCGGGGGCGTGGCCTAGTGTCAGTTCATGAATGGAGGGCAGGGCCAGGGAAGGTGAGTGGCAAAAGTCAATGCACCTGTTGATTTTTTGTGTGCGCACGCGTGTGTTGCTAATGGTCGAGGATAGAAAAGGAGGGAGAGAGCAAAGATCTCCCAGACCAGAACACAACTGTGTGTGCATGCGCGACTACAACAGACATTAAAGCAGGGCTCTACACTAACTTGTTTTTTCAGGAGCACACGTGCTCCTAAGTTAAAAATTTTAGGAGCACAGGGAAAAAAAAAAAAAGGGGGGGGGGGGGGGGCACAAGCACAAGTAGGTTTTCATTTTAAAGGTTTATTGCAGCGCAAACCTTAGACACACCAACAAATAAAACGCAAAATTCAATTGAGAATGAATGAATGAACGAATGAATGAATGAACAAACAAATGAATAACGAACAACTGAATGAATGAACAAACAGTAGCTAAACAGAGAGCAGAGCTCAGCAGAGCTAACATCATCATCAAGGACAGCTCCCACCCTGGCTCGGAGTTCTTTGACTTGCTGCCCTCAGGCAGGCGTTACAGGTGCATCAAAGCAAGGACCAACCGACTCAAAAACAGTTTTTTCCCCCACAGGCCATAACCACCTTGAACAATTAGCCTTTTTCACATTACGTCACTTGCAGGGGAACTCGTATCCGTTTTCAGCCTTTTGAATGGAAGAGGTATACGGCGGCAACATATGTTAACAAAACTGTGTCATTCACAGGTAAGATTGATAATATTGCGCATTGTTGTTTATCATTACGTATTGTTAGCGATCATTCCAGTCACCTATCTGCCTTGTTTTGGAAAGGAAGTTTACTGACTTTCTATGGTTGCTACTTGTTAGCCAGCAGATTAGCATGCCGCCTCTTCCTTCATTCAAAAGGCTGAAAACGGATGTGAGGTTCTTCTGCAAGTGACGTAATGTGAAAAAGGCTAATTACATGCACTGACTGATGCCACTTCTGGCAGGTGCAACAATGCACCAACAAGGACCTAAAAGGACAATATTCTCACACTTAGCTGATACAGTGCAATACTTATTACAGTGCAACCTCACAGAGCAACTTTTTAGTTTTTATAGCTTTTGTATATTTTATATTTCTACACTTTTACATCCATACCCAATACAATGCAATACCAAATACAGTGCAATATCCTGAGTTTTGTAGCTGAACTGAGTTTCTATAACTAATGTGCAACTAACATCTGCAACTCAACACGCCCAGTTGTATATATATATTCTTTGTTTTTCTGCTGTGTTGTATGTTCCCATCTAAATGTTTGCACTGGGGTGTGTGCTTTCCATCTCATTATATAATTTTCCTGCACCTTCTCCCGTCGTTCTAACTTTCTTCACTACACTTTCTTCCTCGTCCGTTCTTTTATTCTTGTTTCCACCATCATTGCTTTTAAAAAACGCCGTTATTCTCTGCATAGCGAATATATTTCTCAGCTCGGTCCGAACCAGCTCTCAGTTATCTCTCAGTTGAATGATCTGATGAATCCCTAAAAAGCACTTTTCCCACCTAATGCCACACCCACAACATACAACCGTGGGAAAGAGGGGCAATCACAGAAAGATGAGTAGAAAACGGGAAATGTTACGGGGGATATTTATTGTGATAGTAGGCACACACACACAACAATACAGGCCATTACTCGTTACACTATATTAGGTAGGCTATCCAGCGCTGGATTTATATACTTTGCAGTTTAACGTTTGATACATTTTAGAATGTTAAACTTGTCGCGTCTGTGCTCAGTGCTTTCCTAAATTGTCGGTCGCAAGAAGCCCTCGCACGAATGCGCGGGTTTTTTTCATCATTCACATGCCGAAAAATTTGCTCGCAAATGCGAGTGAAATGTGCGCACTGTAGAGCCCTGCATTAAAGCTGAAAAGCAACACGAGCATAATCCAAAATAAGTGCGTGTGAACATCATCTCTCACTTGCTGTGCTTCTCTACTCCACCTAGATCAGGGACATATTAAAAGTGTTGCCGAAACCACGACGTAGCCAGATATACAACCCCGATTCCAAAAAAGTTGGGACAAAGTACAAATTGTAAATAAAAACGGAATGCAATAATTTACAAATCTCAAAAAATGATATTGTATTCACAATAGAATAGACAACATATCAAATGTCGAAAGTGAGACATTTTGAAATTTCATGCCAAATATTGGCTCATTTGAAATTTCATGACAGCAACACATCTCAGAAAAAGTTGGGACAGGGCCAACAAGAGGCTGGAAAAGTTAAAGGTACAAAAAAGGAACAGCTGGAGGCCCAAATTGCAACTCATTAGGTCAACTGGCAATAGGTCATTAACATGACTGGGTATAAAAAGAGCATCTTGGAGTGGCAGCAGCTCTCAGAAGTAAAGATGGGAAGAGGATCACCAATCCCCTTAATTCTGCGCCAACAAATAGTGGAGCAATATCAGAAAGGAGTTCGACAGTGTAAAATTGCAGAGAGATTGAACTTATCATCATCTACAGTGCACATCATCAAAAGATTCAGAGAATCTGGAAGAATCTCGGTGTGCAAGGGTCAAGGCCGGAAAACCATACTGGGTGCCCGTGATCTTCGGGCCCTTAGACGGCACTGCATCACATACAGGCATGCTTCTGTATTGGAAATCACAAAATGGGCTCAGGAATATTTCCAGAGATCATTATCTGTGAACAAAATTCACCGTACCATCCGCCGTTGCCAGCTAAAACTCTATAGTTCAAAGAAGAAGCCGTATCTAAACATGATCCAGAAGCACAGACGTCTTCTCTGGGCCAAGGCTCATTTAAAATGGACTGTGGCAAAGTGGAAAACTGTTCTGTGGTCAGACGAATCAACATTTGAAGTTCTTTATGGAAATCAGGGACGCCGTGTCATTCAGACTAAAGAGGAGAAGGACGACCCAATTGTTATCAGCGCTCAGTTCAGAAGCCTGCATCTCTGATGGTATGGGGTTGCATTAGTGCGTGTGGCATGGGCAGCTTACACATCTGGAAAGACACCATCAATGCTGAAAGGTATATCCAGGTTCTAGAGCAACATATACTCCCATCCAGACGACATCTCTTTCAGGGAAGACCTTGCATTTTCCAACATGACAATGCCAAACCACATACTGCATCAATTACAGCATCATGGCTGCGTAGAAGAAGGGTCCGGGTACTGAACTGGCCAGCCTGCAGTCCAGATCTTTCACCCATAGAAAACATTTGGCGCATCATAAAACGGAAGATACGACAAAAAAAGACCTAAGACAGTTGAGCAACTAGAATCCTACATTAGACAAGAATGGGTCAACATTCCTATCCCTAAACTTGAGCAACTTGTCTCCTCAGTCCCCAGATGTCTACAGACCGTTGTAAAGAGAAAAGGGGATGTCTCACAGTGGTAAACATGGCCTCGTCCCAACTTTTTTGAGATGTGTTGTCATGAAATTTAAAAATCACCTAATTTCTCTCTTTAAATGGTAAATTTTCTCAGTTTAAACATTTGATATGTCATCTATGTTCTATTCTGAATAAAATATGGAATTTTGAAACTTCCACATCATTGCATTCTGTTTTTATTTACAATTGTACTTTGTCCCAGCTTTTTTGGAATTGGGGTGTGGTGTGTGTGTAATAAATAAATAAATAAATAAAAACCCACACACACACAAAACCCCAATTCCAAAAAAGATGGGATACCATGTAAAACATAAGTAAAAACAGAATGTGAAGATTTGCGAATCATGGAAACCCTATATTTCATTGAAAATAGTACAAAGACAACATATCAAATGTTGAAACAGAAGTTTTTATTGTTTTTTGAAAAATATTTCTTCATTTTGAATTTGATGTCAGCAACACATTTCAAAAAAGTTGGGACAGGGCAACAAAAGACTAAAAAACGTTGTGTAATGCTAACCCCCCCGAATTTGGTTAATTGGCAACAGGTCAGTAACATGATTGGGTATAAAAAGAGTATCCCAGAAAGGCGGAGTCGATCAGAAGTAAAGATGGGGAGGGGCTCACTGCTCTGTGAAAGACTGCATGGGCAAACAGTGCAACAATTTAAGAATAACATTCCTCAATGCAAAATTGCAAATAATTTGGGGATCACATCATCTATGGTACATATCATGAAAAGATTCAGAGAATCTGGAGAAATCTCTGTATGCAAGAGACAAGGCTGAAAACGGACACTGGATGCCTGTGATCTTCAGCCCCTCAGGAGACACTGCATTAAAAGCAGACACGTGTCTGTAGTGGAAATCACTGTATGGGCTCAGGAGCACTTCAGAAAACCATTGTGTGTGAAAACAGTTCATTACTGCATCCACAAATGCAAGTTAAAACCAGATATAAACAATATCCAGAAACACCGCCACCTTCTCTGGGCCCGAGCTCTTTATGATGGACTGAAGTGAAGTGGAAAATTGTCCCAAGGTCTGAGGAATCAAAAGTAGAAATTCTGTTTAGAAATCATGGACACCACATCCTCCAAGCTAAAGAGTAGAGGGACCATCCGGCTTGCTATCAGTGTGCAGTTCAAAAGCCAGCATCTGTGAGGGTATGAGGGTGCATTAGTGCACATGACATGGGTAGCTTATACATCTGGAAAGGAATCATTAATACTTAATGATATAAACACATTTCAGAGCAATAAGCTGCCATCCAGACAAAATCTTTTTCAGGAAAGGCCTTCCTTCTTTCAGCAAGACAATGCCAAACTGCTTTCTGCACATATTAAAACTGCATGGCTCCGTAGTAAAAGAGTCCAGGTGCTAAACTGGCCTGCCTGTAGTCCAGACCTCTCTCTTATTTAAAACATTCGGTGCATTATGAAGAGCAAAATATGACAAAGGAGACCCCGAACTGTTGAGCAACTGAAATTGTATATCAGGCAAGAATGGGACAACATTTTTCTTTCAGAACTACAGCAATATTGGTCTCCTCAGTTCCCAAACATTTACAGAGTGTTGTTAAAAGCGACAGTAGTAAACATACCCCTGTCCGAACTTTTTTGAAATGTGTTGCTGACATCAAATTCAAAATGAGCATATATTTTAAAGAAAATAAAATTTCTCAATTTTAACATTTGATAATGTTGTCTTTGTACTATTTTCAATGAAATATAGGGCTTCCATGATTTGCAAATCGTCATATTCTGTATTTGTTTTACAGGTGTCTCAACTTTTTTGGAATTGGGGTTGTTTTTGTGTATTTTATATATATTTTTTTACACACACACACACACACACACACACACACACGATTCCAAAAAAGTTGGGACAAAGTACAAATTGTAAATAAAAATGGAATGCAATGATGTGGAAGTTTCAAAATTCCATATTTTATTCAGAATAGAACATAGATGACATATCAAATGTTTAAACTGAGAAAATGTATCATTTAAAGAGAAAAATTAGGTGATTTTAAATTTCATGACAACACCACATCTAAAAAAAGTTGGGACAAGGCCATGTTTACCACTGTGAGACATCCCCTTTTCTCTTTACAACAGTCTGTAAACGTCTGGGGACTGAGGAGACAAGTTGCTCAAGTTTAGGGATAGGAATGTTAACCCATTCTTGTCTAATGTAGGTTTCTAGTTGCTCAACTGTCTTAGGTCTTTTTTGTCGTATCTTCCATTTTATGATGCGCCAAATGTTTTCTATGGGTGAAAAGGTCTGGACTGCAGGCTGGCCAGTTCAGTACCCAGACCTTTCTTCTACGAAGCCATGATGCTGTAATTGATGCAGTATGTGGTTTGGCATTGTCATGTTGGAAAATGCAAGGTCTTCCCTGAAAGAGACGTCATCTGGATGGGAGCATATGTTGCTCTAGAACCCGGATATACTGTACCTTTCAGCATTGATGGTGTCTTTCCAGATGTGTAAGCTGCCCATGCCACACGCACTAATGCAACCCCATACCATCAGAGATGCAGGCTTCTGAACTGAGCGCTGATAACAACTTGGGTCGTCCTTCTCCTCTTTAGTCTGAATGACATGGCGCCCCTGATTTTCCATAAAGAACTTCAAATGTTGATTCGTCTGACCACAGAACAGTTTTCCACTTTGCCACAGTCTATTTTAAATGAGCCTTGGCCCAGAGAAAACGTCTGCGCTTCTGGATCATGTTTAGATACAGCTTCTTTGAACTATAGAGTTTTAGCTGGCAACGGCGGATGGCACGGTGAATTGTGTTCACAGATAATGTTCTCTGGAAATATTCCTGAGCCCATTTTGTGATTTCCAATACAGAAGCATGCCTGTATGTGATGCAGTGCCATCTAAGGGCCCAAAGATCACGGGCACCCAGTATGGTTTTCCGGCCTTGACCCTTACACACAGAGATTCTTCCAGATTCTCTGAATCTTTTGATGATATTATGCACTGTAGATGATGATATGTTCAAACTCTTTGCAATTTTACACTGTCGAACTCCTTTCTGATATTGCTCCACTATTTGTCGGCGCAGAATTAGGGGGATTGGTGATCCTCTTCCCATCTTTACTTCTGAGAGCCGCTGCCACTCCAAGATGCTCTTTTTATACCCAGTCATGTTAATGACCTTTTGCCAATTGACCTAAAGAGTTGCAATTTGGTCCTCCAGCTGTTCCTTTTTTGTACCTTTAACTTTTCCAGCCTCTTATTGCCCCTGTCCCAACTTTTTTGAGATGTGTTGCTGTCATGAAATTTCAAATGAGCCAATATTTGGCATGAAATTTCAAAATGTCTCACTTTCGACATTTGATATGTTGTCTATGTTCTATTGTGAATACAATATCAGTTTTTGAGATTTGTAAATTATTGCATTCCGTTTTTATTTACAATTTGTACTTTGTCCCAACTATAGCTATCTATATCTATCTATCTATAAATAAATAAATTAAAAACACACACACGCCATCTGGTGCTTTCTCGCTCACATCAGGCTACATACAGGCTATCGAGGTCTGTATAGAGTTCATTTCCAATGCAGACTTGTCTGTGACATACGTTTCAAAACCGGGTTTATCCATTAAACAATTAAATGACTGTGCCTGTATTACATCACACAAAAGTTCACACTCTTTACAATAAACACATTCAATATCAGTTTTCTGCTTGGCACACTTTCCACATCAGCACCAGATAGCGGCCAAACCCTTTTTCCTGCCTTCCCGATTTTGCACTTGCAAAGCACCACAGATTTCATCATCATTAGAATCATCTGATGAGTCGCTGATGAAATCATTTATCAGATGCAGATAATCCCTTTTTCTGAGGTTCCTACAGATATCTGGTTTCTCCGCTCGCCACACTGACTTGAATACTCTTTCATCTGACTATATTCCAGGCTAACAAGTTTACATTACCTTACCTTCCAGTACCTGGCCATCAGTGAATTTACGTCACATCCTGAGCGCCATATTCATTGCCCATGTGCAATTAAACTTGATGTGCTTTTAGACTTAAGCTTATGCTAGATAATCAGACAGCTGCACGTGTGTGCATTATTATAATTAAAGCTTATACTATCAATATCGATCATATTTAAGTGTTGTAACCAGTACTCTTCAATACTAAAGATTAAAAAGCATCATGTGTTCCTGAAAAAAATATAAAATTATAATCGTTGGCAAACTGCTGTGGTTTAAAAGGAATAAAACGCAAAACAGCAGCAAAATTAGTGCAAAATCAACTTCAGGGTGGGAACAGTAACACCATCTCATCACACCACTCCCGTCACTGATTATTTTAAAATAACAGCACAGAACACTGTTTTATTCTGTACAAATGCTATCTCCATAGAACTACAACCACATTTACACATGAGCAGAGCATTTCTATTATGTTTCAATTCACATTTCACCTGAACATCTGGCAAGTCAACGGTTTCTCTTTCCTCCAGACGTTCCCTACCCTCACCCGATCTCTCCTAATGAGGATTAACGAGCTCATTTAGATGGCGAAACTAATGAGGTGTTTTCCTTTCAAGTACAACGCTCAGGAAATAAGACATGATGTAACTCGAAAGCTGATCTGTACTACGCTACACCATTATTATGCAGATGAAGCGACGTGACTCGGCTCAAACACGGCTTCAACCTCTGGTTTTCGTGAAAGTGTGGATGAGGAGCCCTGAAGTAAAGCCTCACTCGTGGTACAGAAGGAGACAGAGCCTTGGGGTAGACTTCAAGCAACACAGGGGAATAGGGTCAACCTTAAAAGCTATAAAAGTTTGTTGGAATTACAATCATTTAATCATTAATCTTAATTTATATTCAGCATTATTGGGTTTTTATGCCATTTTCAGTATAATATCCATCCTAAACACTTAAGGAAATTCCTCCATTATAAGCTACTAACTAGGGATAGAAACTGTGATTGCTGGTTTCTCGAAATAGAAAAAAAAAAGATTTTGAGAAGAATTATTTTTAAAAGAATCTCAGAAGTATGTCCTAACGATTGTGGGCAGAGCTTCTTCAAAGCTGTGAACAAAAACCATGAAATAAACGTATTACTGCTGAGTTTTGACCATTTTGTTACTTCACTTTAAGAAGATTCGACCTGTAGCATCTTTAAGTGTAAAGTCTGTCCTAACAAAGACTGATCCTGGATGTAATGCTTGAGATGTTTTCCTGTCAGCAAAATGAGGACAAACAGAATATAACTCTGAGGCAAGAAAATAAAAACCTGTGCAGGAAGATGAACTTGGAACTTTTGGTTTCATCCTTTATTAGAATTTCTTCATGTTGCCTTGCTAGAATACAGCTGGCATTTTATAGTTTGGGTTTTATGTCTACTGGAATCCATCAATCCTTCTACTGATAACGGAAGGAATTCAGCTCAGACCTGATGCAGGAGAGCTTCTGGAGGAGAATGCTGAGCTTCTCTGCGACAGCAAGGTCCAGCCGTGGGTTTCGGAGAAGTACAGCAGCACAGCGGAAGAACTGATCTGTGCTACACACTTCCAGGAAGCCAGGAAGATGACCTGGGGGGGGTGGATGAAAAGAAAGGCAAAAATAAGTCATAGGTAAATGTTGGTAAATATTATTGTTAAGAAAGTGAAAGTCTTTTTTTAATTGATCAAAAGGAATATTTAAGTTGATCAGGAATAGGCAGATTCTAGGAACGTGTGTGTGTGTGTGTGTGTGTGGGGGGGGGGGGGGGGGGGGGGGGGGGGGGGGTTCGGGCTGGTAAGAAAATTCTCCATTTAATATATATATATTTTTTAATTATGGTGGGAAATTTGAATCCTGAACCTGAAATCTTGAATCGAATTGTGAACTGGAAATATTTTCTCAGAGATGCGTACAAAAAGGTCAGAAATACAATTTTTTTTTATTACAGACACTAAGCTCAGGTTCATGAACTGCAAAAACAAAACATGGTTTTATTAAGACGGTGTGAATGTCAGCAACCAAAACTACTCATGGCCCCCCCAAATCATAGCTAAGTCAGATTATCATTTCCAAACCTGCAAGTGGGCAAAAGTGGAAATGGAGATGTGGTGATTCAAAGGCAGTGGAAGGTTCCAAGCAGGTATCCATAGAGCGACTGGCATCATAACCATACTGCTCAGTATTGAGTAGGTTAAAAGATATGAAAACAGCTGTGCAAGAGCTGGAGAAAATAAGATGGTTCTGTAATTAACCATAATAATGAGGTTTGAGTCTTGACTTTTTAAAAGACCCTTGAGCAGATTTGAAGATGGAAGGAACCAGACCACTTGGCACTGATGCACTGAGCCACATTATCAGTGTCACTACTTCTTCCTCAGTTAGTGGCCAAGCATGCAATGACATCAACAGCAAGAGACTTGTTCTGGACGTCAAGCCTAAATTTTCATGAAATTAACTTTAGACAAACATGTCTGCTTTCATCACGGTCACTAAAGTGGCTTTAAATAGCATGTGAAGAACATCAGACATGTCGTTTCACCCTTTCTCTGGGCTTTCATCATCTGCCTCACATTAACGGAGGTCTGGTGACCTTTGACTCCACGATTTAGTACAAACGGTCAGCTTGGCCCTTTTATCTTGGCACATCTGCCTCCCACTCAATCTCTCCAACACACACACACAACTCTAAAGAAAAATTCTCAGAGCAAAAAGACGTTTATTAAAATCTATGTATAAAGGAATGTCTTGATCTAAAGGCCGGATATTCAGTTTTTCTAGTGGAAAGCTTTTCAAGAAAAATATGGCACACAGAATGTGCTCTCTCTCACACACACACACACACACACTCCACATCTGCTGTCTCTCATCTTCACAGGTAGTGCTGTCTCCTATTAGACAAAGCTGAGGGAACTTCAAAGGCGTCCATCACAGAAGATTTTGACCATCTGACTTTTTTTTTTTGGCACCAACACATGGAGCACATTAGTGAAAACGGGAGGAGGACGTAGAACAGGGCTTACGCTGATATGCAGGATGCTGGAAGTGACCTTCAGGTGTGAACTCCCCTTGCTCTCTGACCTGAGTGCTTTCACACAGGCTGCTAATTATCCCTCCATAAATCGCTGGCAGCTCATAAAGTGGCACCCCTGAGGATTCTGCCATTCAGCAGCTCTGCTTAGTGTCACTAAAAGGAAACAGGCGTCCCTCATAACGAGATTTTGGCTGATTAGCAGCAATCATAGCAAGTCAGGCAGAACATGAGTGTGTAATCACGGAAAGCCAGAAAGTGAATAAAGAGAGGGATCAAATGACAGAAAGCGATATGTTTTGATGAATATGAACAGAAAAACAGATATCATTACTAAGCCTAGCCAAGATGATATACAGTGGTGCTTGAAAGTTTGTGAACCCTTTAGAATTGTCTATATTTCTGCATAAATATGACCTAAAACATCATCAGAGTTTCACACAAGTCCTAAAAGTAGATAAAGAGAACCCAGTTAAACAAACGAGACTAAATTATTATACTTGGTCAGTTATTTATCGAGGAAAATGAGCCAATACTACATATCTGTGAGTGTGAAAAGTATGAGAACCTCTAGGATTAGCAGTTAATTTGAAGGTGAAATTAGAGTCAGGTGTTTTCAACCAATGGGATGACAATCAGGTGTGAGTGGGCACCCTGTTTTATTTAAAGAACAGGGATCTATCAAAGGCTGATCTTCACAACACATGTTTGTGGAAGTGCATCATGGCACGAACTAAGGAGATTCCTGAGGACCTCAGAAAAAGCGTTGTTGATGCTCATTAGGCTGGAAAAGGTTACAAAACCATCTCTAAAGAGTTTAGACTCCACCAATATACAGTGAGATAGATTGTGTACAAATGGAGGAAATTCAAGACCATTGTTACCCTCCTCAGGAGTGGTCAACTAACAAAGATCACTCCAAGAGCAAGGCGTGTAATAGTCAGTGAGGTCACAAAGGACCCCAGAGTAACTTCTAAGCAACTGAAGGCCTTTCTCACATTGGCTAATGTTAATGTTCAGGAGTCCACCATCAGGAGAACACTGAACAACAATGGTGTGCATGGCAGGGTTCCAAGGAGAAAACCACTGCTCTCCAAAAAGTACATTGCTACTTGTCTGCAGTTTGCTAAAAGATCACATGGAAAAGCCAGAAGGCTATTGGAAAAATGTTTTGTGGATGGATGAAACCAAAATAGAACTTTTTGGTTTAAATGAGAAGCGTTATGTTTGGAGAAAGGAAAACACTGCATTCCAGCATAAGAACCTTATCCCATCTGTGAAACATGGTGGTGGTAGTATTATAGTTTGGGCCTGTTTTGCTGCATCTGAGCCAGGACGGCTTACCATCATTGATGGAACAATGAATTCTGAATTATACCAGCGAATTCTAAAGGAAAATGTCAGGACATCTGTCCATGAACTGAATCTCAAAAGAAGGTGGGCCATGCAGCAAGATAACGTCCCTAAGCACACAAGTCATTCTACCAAAGAATGGTTAAAGAAGAATAAAAAGTTAATGCAGGGATGTGATTTGGGGCTGGTAAAATTATCTGAAAATTTTAGCCGGGGGTCTGGGGGCCATAGGCCCCCAGCTGGTCCAGGGCAGCGCCCTGGTGGGGGGACAAGGGGGGGCGAAGCCCCCCGAAGCTCCTGGGTTCTGGGGTTTTCTGACTTAAAAATTGTACTAAAATGGCAAGCAAACACACAAGAAAAAACTTGTCATGATTAACAAATTCAAGCCAATTTAATGGTCAACATGCAACTCTGAGCCCCTATAGTAAATTCAATGATTCTTAACTGACAAAAAGCCAGAACATGAAACCTAAAAATGTCATTCTAAATTAAATCATCTGCATTAGAATAAATAGAAAATTGTATAAGGAAAAACAAAATTTATACTTTCAATTACTGTAGAAGTTGAACATACCTAAATGTGCCTTTTCAAACAAACATGATGCAACATAAGAATTCATCCACCATTATTTAAACTCTATTGCTCCTGGTAGTCTCCCGATTTGCTTCTTATGTATGGCAACTTCTAATATTTGATTATGTTACTGCACACCCCGTTAAGACAGGGTAACAGGATTGACACACAAAAAAAAATTAGTCATGCATAGACTACTTACCAAAACTGAAATTTTTAAGTAAATATTCTCAGATTCAGTTCATTCTGCCATCCGTATAAAAGGTGAGAATATGTAGATCCTTGGCAACAAATAATTTCAATAATAGCTTTTGGGAGCATTTATTTTTGTTATGTGATTAATCACGGTAACAGAACTGACACAAACCTCTGGGACAGGTACAAAAATTAACAAAACATCGAAAAAATATCTTTTCTTAATGGCATTTTCAATTTGTGACATCATATGTCCATTGTGGCTTCCACAGTCTTGTTGTTGAACGTGAAAAAGTTTCAATTCCACCTTTGTCTAACATTAAGAATCATGTCTGAAAAAAAGTCTCTTTTCAGTGGGACAGTCATTTTTGCTCATTTTCGACCCTAAAATTTGCTACAAAATACACATTTATGAACCAAAGTAGTCAAATTTTGAAATGCTAGGTAGAACTGATAATGTTTTATCATATGAGACCATAAAAAGGTTTTAGAAATCTCAAAATGTAAACAAAACACGTCCGGACAAAAAAAAAAATGTTTTCTGTGAAGTTGACTCAGAACTGTACAGTGTTCACTCACTTGAGGATTTTCATATGCAAGAATAAAAATCACTTTTTCACTAAACAACATCCACAAAAAATGTGTTTGCAATTAATTGGGATCCACTGTTTTTATCATTTCAACCGCGCATCAGACCCTCGGCCAATTGAAAATGTCTTTCATGCACTTTTCTCCCTCATGAGAATTTTGAAAAGTTGGCAAGTATGTATTATTTGCACTAACATTTTAATATTGAATAAACAAATCAAAATTGTGTATAATTACCTTACATCCACGCTGTGGGAAAAGTTTTGAGCGAAAATTAAAACTAACTTTGAGTGAAAAAGGTGAAATAATCTGTGATGAAGTTGGCAGAGACTCTGAGGTAAAGTGAGAGGAGGCGGGAGGGGTCAAGCATCACTGCCGCCTCACAGACTCACTTTCCCGGGTTAAACTCCCACCATTCCCCCTCTCTCTAGCTTTTGTTTTGTTTTCACTGAGTAACCATTTTGATTTGTAAACTAGAGCTGTGATTTAAACTGCTGTTTCTTCGGACGTAACTAAAACTGAAATAAAAACCGCCCCTTCTTTTCTCCTCAGAAGGTTTAGCCTCCGATGCTAACCTTTTCACCACAGCTTTCATAGTGTGCGCATGCGCATCCAGGAAGCAACAGATGGCGCAAGGCCCCGTTGCCACGGCGACCTTCGTCACCCCGCGAAAACATACCCAACTGTCGCACGTGCAGTGACACCATCACCACTCACAGGTTTATTATGGGGAAAGAAATGAGCTGGGTTGTTTTTTTTCTTCTTCCCCATGTTTATTTACTTTAAAAACACACACACCAAACTGATGATCAGGTGCATCTTTACACTCGATCACGGAGGCTGCCATCTTTCAACTCTTTGTTTGAAGCGAGCTTACGTACAGCTATCTAACAAGCGCGTTCATTGGTTGTTACAGAGCGATGGGCCAATCACGTACTTCGTTTCATCTCAATGACGGAATTACTGAAAGTCAGAACGAATAGGATATGAATGCGGATTTTTGAGCGAAAAATTGGAAAAAATTTTTTTTTTCAAATTTTGAGGTGAAAAAAGAGGAATTCCGCGAATTCGCGGAAAAATCACATCCCTGTTAATGTTTTGGAATGGCCAAGTCAAAGTCCTGACCTTAATCCAATCGAAATGTTGTGAAAGGACCTGAAGCGAGCAGTTCATGTATGGAAACCCACCAACATCCCAGAGCTGAAGCTGTTCTGTACAGAGGAATGGGCTAAAATTCCTCCAAGCCAGTGTGCAGGACTGATCAACAGTTACCAGAAACGTTTAGTTGCAGTTATTGCTGCACAAGGGGGTCACACCAGATACTGAAAGCAAAGGTTCACATACTTTTGCCACTCACAGATATGTAATATTGGATCATTTTCCTCAATAAATAAATGACCAAGTATAATATTTTTGTCTCATTTGTTTAACTGGGTTCTCTTTATCTACTTTTAAGACTTGTGTGAAAATCTGTTGCTGCTTTAGGGCATATTTATGCAGAAACAAATTCTAAACGGTTCACAAACTTTCAAGCACCACTGTAATCATTGTCCTGTGTTGAGAGTATTATTCTGCCTGTAAAGTGTATGCAGGGGATGGTTTCTCAATAGCAAGTTACTCTTATAAGCAAACACATTAGCACCTGGCTAGCACCTGCTCAAGAAGTTTCTGACTTCATAATAAAACACACTACCTGTTCTGCATACCAATTTCTGGATCTTCTCGATTAATGAAATACTCTTCTGCACTTTTAAAGAGAAGCTAACCATCTCTACAGTGCTGCACAGGAACACACAGTGAACATTTTACTGGTCACCATGGAAACCTGATGGACCCTAGGAATGATTTGGCTTCGACTTGTCCTCCAGTGGATGTTGCTTTCCATTATTGAGAGAAGAACCACAGGTAAGTGTGTGAAAAGTGCCACTCCTGCTGCATACCCACATGTCTTTTTAAAAGGTGGTCTTTCTACAAACATTAGGGAGAATAAGAACTTAACATTTCACACACAGGGATTGGGAGGGGACAAGACTTGTGTACATCAGAGCAGAAAACTCACAGGACATGAACTAAAGCGGCTGTAGTGTGCCAACACTCTAAACCCTGCTTTAATCTCATGAAAGGTGTGTTAATGAGCTGATGAGTTGAATCAGGTGTGTTTCAAGAGCAGGAAATACAAATGAAAACGTGCAATACAAAAGACCTCCAAAGCCTGAACTTTGTATCTAAAATCAGGTTTTTCGACCTGAAGGTCCACGTTGTGCGTTTGGGAGAAGTTTATTAGCCTTGTCTGACGCACGAGAATTTAATGGAGCAGAAAAGAGCTGGGCCAATGGACGTGTTAATGATTATCAACTGTGTAGCCATGTGGGCTTAATCACGCTAATCACACTGTAGCTGCACGTGTATATAAACTCATGTGACACCTCACTAGCTTCTGTGTGAGAAATAAAAATGTAATTAAACTCAGAAGGGAAACTAAAGTGATAACTTTAGACTAAGGGACAACACACACATTCTTCTCCCTCTATTCATCTTTCAATATTTGGCTTGCCCTGCCAAATGTTAACTCTATAAAACACTGTCCTGTCTTCAGCCCTGTAGCTAGTCTCTGGTACAATTCACTTCTTTAGCTTAATAATTTACATAAATGCATAGTGATTGGATAAGCCACAAGAGAGGACAAGCACAATCCCTTATATTTTTATTAAATTCCATTGAAAGGTTTTTGTGTTGTGAAACTCACGGGACTCGGCACTCATCTGAAGCAGGATATCCAGTGAAGGAGCAAGCAATCCCGGACTTCCTGTCCTCAGCAGAGCTAAAATGGCCATCAAGGCCTTGTACTTCAGGAAGAGGCCACGTCCCTCATCCTCTCCCACAATGCCGTGCAAAACATCTAGGGCCTGCGCCAAGATGTCCGCTGTAGATCAGAAAAAGAGCAAAAATATTGATTCTCAGATGTCTGTATGTAAAAGTCATTAAACAATCATACACTAAAATCATACACTGATAGCCCAGTTATCCTACCAAAAATCTTCTCCAAACTTCCCAAAGATCCAGAAGAAACCCAGAGATATGGATGGATGATACGACAATGACATTGCAGGTCTCATCAGTACTCTACATGGAGCACCTCACCAATTGGATGCTAAAGTGCTAAAGATCATACTGACAGTATTTACTTAGTGTTCTTTGATACATTTTGCAGCTGTAAAATTTAAAAATAAATAAATAAATAAATAAAAACTTTTAAAACACACTGTTTAACCTCATGTATGATATTACTGGCATATGGGATTTACACCACAATCTCATCCCTATGCAATACTTCGGTTCCGCTATGATATGTGTGGAGTATTCAACAGGTGGTGCGCGCGTCACTGGGTCATTCAACAATGTCAACAACGGTGGACGCCGCACAGCCCAAACCAACAAAAGTAAAGGTGTTTATTCAGGGTTTATTGTGGTTTGTTTTAAGTTTAATAACATCTTGTAAATTTTAAAGATACGGAGCCATCAAGTAAATGTTTTTCGTGATGAAAATAGTCTACAGTTTTACATTTACATGTAGCATGTGTATAAGTTGACCATGTTGACAGGGGGTCATAAATTTTGTGAAATACATGTATTTTACCCCAGTGCACATTTATACAGGTGACATGTATAATTTCTTAACAAGAATGAAAACATGGGATGCATGTTAATATAGTCACAATACTGTTATTTGTGATACGTGAATGACCTTGAAATTGTGATGTAATTTTTTTTGAGAAGGTATATTGACCAGTACGTGTTGATAATGATATGATGCAAGATAAACTTACTTAAGTATTCATGGTATTTAAGTGAATGAAACTACAAACTACAGCATTCTGTTTGATGGTACAAGTTATTTATATGCTGAGGTTGCTAATGATATTTAATTTTACTGTTAGCTTAACAGGGTGACTGTGACATATTTATATTGTTTTCTATTTACAAATGTAAAAGCCAATGTTCATGTTATTGCTTAAACATGTTAAATGTGTTTGAATTTTCATACATCTTATTTAATAAAAAGATGCATATTTATTCATCATTTCTGTGTAATCGTCTACATACATGTATATACATTTTATAAATCAAAAGGAAAATGGATTTTGATTGACAATGTGGAACAGTCAGCTTAACAAACTTTGACTCTCCAACAAAATTTGATCATCAATAATAACAATTGCTATATTCCTTCAAAACTACATGTACATGCCATAGAGTGACAAAATTATTTGGTAAAGTTGTTTGACTGTGAATAGTCCAAACATTATAAAGAAAACCTTGCTCAACATTTAAACATGACAAGAAAAATATCTGCTTGGTGGCAACTGGGTCCAAAACCAAAATACTATAAACCCATCTATATTCATGGCCATTTACTTTTTTCAAATCATTCAGGCCAAGCCTCAAATAACTATAACGCCCACAAAAACCATATTATTGTTATATTAATGAGTTCAACAGCCAATTTAGCCATGTGTGTTAATTTCTGTTACCAGAATTCTTATCCCCAAACATATGAACTATACACCAATATAGAATCAGCACTCATCAAAATTTAAATGTATGCATTCTTTTGCTCTGTATGCATTCTTTTGAGGAAATATTTGTTTGATTATTCAAGTATGTGATTAATATAAAAAAAAAATCAAACATCATTATGATTTCACAATAACTGGCCCATCAATAAGCATGATAAGCACAAATATATCTTACAGGCTGTGTGAAGTAGACGCGGTTACCCAGACCACAAGCCCTAACTTAAGCACAATAACGGATGTGGCATGGGCGATAATTTGCGTATTTGTATGTTTGACAACATTTTATAAGAGTCTATTCCAGTTAAAAATCAATAAAATGTATTAATTATATCTTATTTCAGGGGCGGCACGGTGGTGTAGTGGTTAGCGCTGTCGCCTCACAGCAAGAAGGTCCTGGGTTCGAGCCCCGGGGCCGGCGAGGGCCTTTCTGTGTGGAGTTTGCATGTTCTCCCCGTGTCCGCGTGGGTTTCCTCCGGGTGCTCCGGTTTCCCCCACAGTCCAAAGACATGCAGGTTAGGTTAACTGGTGACTCTAAATTGACCGTAGGTGTGAATGTGAGTGTGAATGGTTGTCTGTGTCTATGTGTCAGCCCTGTGATGACCTGGCGACTTGTCCAGGGTGTACCCCGCCTTTCGCCCGTAGTCAGCTGGGATAGGCTCCAGCTTGCCTGCGACCCTGTAGAAGGATAAAGCGGCTAGAGATAATGAGATGAGAGAAGATATCTTATTTCAGCGAAATAAGCATCTGATCCGATAATGGCAATCGTTTGCAAAAGTTACATAAAATGCCGCGAAAACTCGTCAAAATATTGTTTTGGCTGGGAATGACCCGGAAGTGGAGGACTGATCACAGCGCCACCTGCTGAATACAGCTAAAATGTTGGGATAGCGGAATCGAGCCATTGACTCCCATTACCTGTTTCACTGAACCTCACCAAATAAACAGTAATGAAACGAGGCCTGTTCACGTAGACCCATTGTAAAGCGTGTTGTACAGAGAGCTCTAACCAAGTAACGTACAGCGAACACATTGACGTCTTCTCCTCACACATTACTGAAATCTCTCCATCTGCTTCAGATGAGCACTTCTAATGACCCGCTTTACAGCAATACAGTGGTCAATATGAGTGTTTCATCCCTGCTGTATATCTGACATTCTGCATTCATAAACCAGGAGGCCAAGCCGTGCTGTCGTAACATCTTAAGAATAAAGAAAACAGAGAAGACAGAAGGCTGATTTTGACCCAGATGGAGCCTCGAACCATCCTGTGGATGCAAAAAAAAAAAAAAAGCTTCACCACTGCAGCACATTCATACCTGAGTCAGATGAACATAACAGTCTCTGGGTTGGGCAGAAATCCTGATCTTCTGAACATTTATTTCAAATTAAGAAATTTAAAATCCCTCTGGAGCTAAAGTGTAAACCTACTGAACTGAGGTTTCATTAAAGAATTGAGCTGAATGAGAAATTTATTAAAGAATGTTTTGTTAAATGTCATTCCCAGAGCTGAGAAGACATTCTTGATTTGTGTTTAAACACACAGAGAGAGGAGAAAGTATGTGTAGGCTGCACTGCAAACTTTTCTCCAAACGTCAACATCGCCATCTGCTGTGAGCAGCATGGAGTCACACCTACTGAACACACAACACACCACCCACCTGATGTGGGCAGAAGATTGATTGAGGGCTGTAAAATAAATGTTACTCACCCTGACTGAGTGTTTTGAGGACAATGATGGAGGATAAAAAGCGAGTGTGAGGGCAGGAGCTCCTGAAAAGTGGGGGAGATTTTCGGTTCACTTCCTCTCCTAATCTCCTCAATGTTGAGGTCAAAGGGAGGTGCTGGAAAACATGCAAAACGCGCGCGCGCACGCACACACACGAGCCCATCAAACCTGTGTGCGCTTTAATGCTTTTCTTACAACATTAACACTAGCATTTGTACCTTGGGAGCGGTAGCTTTGATAACTTCCCTTAAACATGAGTGTTAATGTTTCTTACTGCTCTTAAAAGTGAGTCTCAGTGGCACCTTGTCCCCTTAACTGCAAGTGTTAGCATTATCTCAACTTCAAAGTGCAGAAAGAAATCTGAACTGAAAGACCAGAAACTGTCTAAACAGTGCAGAATGTCCATTAGAGGTTCAGCAGTTCTGTGGGCAAAAGCGTCTCAGAGGAGACTAACCTGACTGGTACAAGCTGGCAAACAACCACTCTTTACAACCGCAATGAGCAGAAAAGCATCTCAAAACTACAACAGCAGAAGACCACATCAGGTATCACACCTGTCAGCCAAGCACAGGAGTCTGAGGCTACAGCAGGCACAGGATCACTAAAACATGACTGATGAGGAACAGAAAAATGTCACCTGCTCCAATGCATTTGGAGATGCTTTTCTACTCATCACGGTGGCAAAGACTGGCTATTTGAGTTAGCATCGGCTTCCTGTCAGCTCAAACCAGCCTGGTCAAATGTGTCGTGTTAATGTAGGACATGTAAATGTCACTTATACACTTTTCTTTGTTTGAAAAGAAACACATGAGGCTGCAGGAGTGTGTGTTAAAAGAACAGAATTAACCATTTGAAATAATAATGAACAATCATTTGCTGAAGGCGAAGTGAATAATACCCGAGACAAAGTCTCTCTTATTATTCACTGAGCCTGAGGCGGATAATTGTTTTAGTATAAATACACAGGTGATTATCCAAAATAAATAAATAAACCCTATTTAAAAAAAAAATAATAATTTATTTCAATCTTCAAAAGGGCCATGCAAATGTAATAACGCAGCCAGACTTGTTATTTATCTATACCAAGTCACATAAAATACTTTGTTTTGAAATAAATAAAATAAATCACAATTCCACCTGACTTTTGAATAATTTTAGACCAAACTTTATAGCATCTTTAGTACTTTTAGGAACAGCAATTTCTTTCATAATTTGTAATTCCTCACTTACAGTGACTGGCTGCCATTTTGCCAAGTCACATGAGGTGATCATTGAGAAATAGTCCAAATTTCTCGACCAATCAACAAGTGTGATTATAGGAAAATCACCTGCATATTTATACTAATCACAATTAGTAAAATCTGACATACACTAATTTATCTTGGAGCAATCTTATCTTGGATTTACTGCACGAAGCAATGTGTGAAGTTCTGTAGTTGAGGAGGATAAACAGTGCTCATGTTAGCCAACTAGTTTTTGTAACCAACAAGTGACTATGAAAATGGTGAAGTTTAGTGTGAGCACTAATTATTAAGTTATTCCTTCATTTTGTTTTTGTTCAGTAACAAGACTGTTTTCTCCTGTTTTCTATCTGCTGGGTGAATTAATTTTTTCTTCTCATTTGTTCAGAGCCCTGTTTCATGCACAAACATGTGAAGTACCTGTGTGCTGTGCTCCAGCTGTGTGAGGGTGCAGTAGATGAAGCGCAGGAGCGGTGAATGAAGAAATGCCTCGGCTTGCTCAAACTGCTCGAGCAAAATAGGAAGAATCTGGGGGGGGGGGGAGCAAATTTACTGTATAGTTTTTAATGAAAAAACTATACTGTAGGAGGTGCTTGTGCTGATCTGTGGTGTGAGTGTTATGGGGTGGATAAAAAGCAGATAAGATAAACATTGTTTAGAATAAGTGATATGATTTACATCGACACTATTTGAAATAAAAGCTTGTGCTGTTTGACTTTACATTCTGCACCCTTTTTTTTTTAAAAAAAAGCTCAAGTTTTCAAGTTTAGAAACCATTAAAAAGAACAACATGAAGGGCCTGCTTAAACCTGTGTGCGCACGTGTGTGTGTGTGTGGGCGTGTGCACAGACCTTGGCACAGCGTTCATGCAGGGAGGGATGTGGAACCCCATATGGGTCAAACTCTCTCTCTGTTTTCACGTCTTCAGAGGAAAGAGGCGGGCCATCCACGATCCAGTCCATCATATACGAGAGCAGCCTCACTGCTGTAGAACTGGAAGTGCTCTAAAAGCAAAAGAATTGTCAATCAATAATTTTTCCCAGCATTGTTATCTAACCAAGAAGCCTAAACGTTTCAGTGATATCAATCTGTTTTTATCTTTAAACTGCCTCAGGAGTGTTGGGTTTGAACACAGATTTATACTGTGTATTGTGTGGTGCAGGAGTGTCAGCACTGCTACTGTCAAGTTAATTTGTATTGTACTTTTAACAGACATTGTCGCAAAGCAGCTTTAAAGAAAAATAAAAACTTAAAACATATATATGAGCTAATTTTATCTCATCCCATTATCTCTAGCCGCTTCATCCTGTTCTACAGGGTTGCAGGCAAGCTGGAGGCCATCCCAGCTGACGACGGGCGAAAGGCGGGGTGCACCCTGGACAAGTCGCCAGGTCATCACAGGGCTGACACATAGACACAGACAACCATTCACACTCACATTCACACCTACGGTCAATTTAGAGTCACCAGTTAACCTAACCTGCATGTCTTTGGACTGTGGGGGAAACCGGAGCACCCGGAGGAAACCCACGCGGACACGGGGAGAACATGCAAACTCCACACAGAAAGGCCCTCGCCGGCCATGGGGCTCGAACCCGGACCTTCATGCTGTGAGGCGATAGCGCTAACCACTACACCACCATGCCGCCCTGAGCTAATTTTATCCCTAATAAATTTATTTAGACCTAATGAGCAAGCCTGTGGTGAGGAAAAACTTCCTTGGACAACATGAGGAAGAAACCTTGAGAGGAACCAGACTCAAAAGGGAACCCATCCTCATCTAGGTGATAACAGATAGCATGATTATAAATAACTTGCTTCTATAACTGTATCTATACAAGCGGCAACCTCTACTCCTGAAAAGTGAAGCCAGTGCGGAAGTGCAGTTCCTCGAATGGCCACTTGAGGCTGACTCCAAAAATTAGTCAATTCCTACAGACCCCCATGTTAAAATGTCCAACTTTACAGCGAAAACAAACGTTTACAGCCTGGTACAAAAAATGATTTCGGTCTCTATAGCTAGTTTCCCCCTTCATGACAACTGTATGGGAGTGAATTTTTATATAATTAAACAGTTTAAATTATATTGAGCATATTTATGCATAATTGGGGTGGGGCCGGTCTGAGTGACAGCTGAGTTTGTGTCATCTTGTTAGCCATGAGCTGGCATTACCTCAGAATTCAAGCCATATAACACTGCAGGATTTATGTAAATAATTTATGGAGCCTTGCCTATTTTCGTCTCAGGGCTGTTCCATGCAATCACAACTTTTACACACTACTACACCTGTTATTTTAATTTGCTTTATGAGATTGTACTTCCCTTTCAATATTTTTGATGTAGTCACTGGCAATATTTATCGGGGTCTCCCCTTCAGTAAATTAGGCTCAGACTGACAATTTGATAGCTTGAGCAACTTTAAAAAAAAAACAAAACAAAACAAAAAAAAAAAAACACACCACTGACATTTTGGAGTTTTTGTTAGAGAAGTATCCATTCAGCATAAAGATTGACTATTGCTACGTCAATCGTTCACCAAGAGGTACATCACTTAACTAAATCGTGGGTTATGTCAATTGTCTCATATTAAATACACTGTGCTATGTGACCATCATAGACTGACCATCTACAGTGGTGCTTGAAAGTTTGCAAACCCTTTAGAATTTTCTATATTTCTGCATAAATAGGACCTAAAACATCAGATTTTCACACAAGTCCTAAAAGTAGATAAAAAGAACCCGGTTAAACAAATGAGACAAAAATATATATCATTTGGTCATTTATTTAAGAAAAATGATCCAATATTACATATCTGAGTGGCAAAAAGTATGTGAACCTCTAGGATTGGCAGTTAGTTTAAAGGTGAAATTAGAGTCAAATGTTTTCAATCAATGGGATGACAATCAGGTGTGAGTGGGCACCCTGTTTTATTTAAAGAACAGGGATCTATCAAAGGCTGATCTCCACAACATGTTTGTGGAAGTGTATCATGGCATGAACAAAGATGATTTCTGAGGACCTCAGAAAGCGCGTTGTTGATGCTTTTACAAAACCATCTCTAAAAGAGTTTGGACTCCACCAATCCAATCAGACAGATTGTCTACAAATGGAAGAAATTCAAGACCATTGTTACCCTCCCGAGGAGTGGTCGACCAAAGATCACTCCATGAACATGGTCTATAATAGTCAGCGAGGTCACAAAGGACCCCAGCATAACTTCTAAGCAACTGAAGGCCTCTCACATTGGCTAATGTTAATATTCATGAGTCCACCATCAGGAAAACACTGAACAACAAACGGTATGCATGGCAAGGTTGCAAGGAGAAAGCCACTGCTCTCCAAAAAGAACATTGCTGCTCGTCTGCAGTTTGCTAAAGATCACGTGGACAAGCCAGAAGGCTATTGGAAAAATGTTTTGTGGACGGATAAGACTAAAATAGAACTTTTTGCTTTAAATGAGAAGTGTTATGTTTGGAGAAAGGAAAACACTGCATTCCAGCACAAGAACCTTATCCCATCTGTGAAACATGGTGGTGGTAGTATCATGGTTTGGGCCTGTTTTGCTGCATCTGGGCCAGGACGGCTTGCCATCATTGATGGAACAATGAATTCTGAATTATACCAGCGAATTCTAAAGGAAAATGTCAGGACATCTGTCCATGAACTGAATCTCAAGAGGAGGTGGGTAATGCAGCAAGACAACGACGCCAAGTACACAAGTCATTCTACCAAAGAATGGTTAAAGAAGAATAAAGTTAAAGTGCATATCACGGGTAAATTCAGGAGCAAGATCAATGTAATTCTCGTCTCGTCTTCATCCGCTTATCCAGGACCGGGTCACGGAGGCAGCAGTCTGAGCATGGAAGCTCAAACTTCCCTCTCCCCAGACACCTTAGCCAGCTCCTCAGGAAGAACACCGAGGAGTTCCCAGGCCAGCCGAGAGACATAGTCCCTCCAACGTGTCCTGGGTCTTCCCCGGGGCCTCCTCCCGGGGGGACATGCCTGGAACACCTCCCCAGGGAGGCGTCCAGGAGGCATCCGAAAGAGATGCCCGAGCCACCTCAGCTGATTCCTCTCGATGTGGAGGAGTAGCGGTTCTACTCCGAGCTCCTCGCGAGTGACTGTGCTTCTCACCCTAAGGGAGCGCCCAGCCACCCTACGAAGGAAACTCATTTCAGCCGCTTGTATCCGCGATCTTGTTCTTTCGGTCATTACCCAAAGCTCATGACCATAGGTGAGAGTCGGAATGTAGATTGACTGGTAAATCGAGAGCTTTGCCTTTTGGCTCAGCTCCTTCTTCACCACGATGGACCGGTAAAGCGACCGCATCACTGCGGAGGCTGCACCGATCCGCCTGTTGATCTCACGCTCCATCCTTCCCTCACTTGTGAACAAGATCTCGAGATACTTAAACTCCACTTGAGGCAGGACTTCCCCACCAACCTGGAGAGGGCAAGCCACCCTTTTCCGGTCGAGAACCATGGCCTCGGACTTGGAGGTGCTGATTCTCATCCCAGCCACTTCACACTCGACTGCAAACTGCCCCAATGCATGCTGAAGGTCCTGGTTTGAAGAAGCCAACAGGACATCATCTGCAAAAAGCAGAAATGAAATCCTGTGGTTCCCAAACAGGATTCCTTCTGGCCCCTGGCTGTGCCTAGAAATTCTGTCCATAAAAATTATGAACAGAACCGGTGACAAAGGGCAGCCCTGCCAGAGTCCAACATGCACTGAGAACAGGTCTGACTTACTGCCACCTTATTGTCCTAGAACTGCCACCTTATTGTGGTGGAGGGTTTGTGTGCTTGAATGATCCTAGGAGCTATGTTGTCGGGGGCATTACACCCGTTAGGGTCTCCCAAGGCAGACAGGTCCTAGGTGACAGTCCAGACCAAGAGCAGTTCACCAAACCCCTTACGGATATTAAAAGAACAAGGACCGTGATGTCGCCCGGTATGGCGCAGCTGGGGCCCCACCCTGGAGCCGGGCCGGGGGTTGGGGCTCGTATGCGAGCGCCCGGTGGCCGGGCCTTTGCCCATGGGGCCCGGGCGGGCTCAGCCCGAAGTGGTGATGTGGGCCCGACCTCCTGTGGGTTCACCACCCACAGAGGTAGCCGTAGGGGGCCGGTGCAGTGTGGATTGGGCGGCAGTCGAAGGCAGGGGCCTCAACGACCTGATCCCCGAACACAGCGGATAGCTGTTGGGACATGGAATGTAATTCTCCTATTTTATATTAAACTTTGGTCAAATATCCATAACATTCTGCATTCTCTGCAATTTTTTTTACCTTGCGCAATACCAGAAATATTCAGTTGAAATCAAACCATCTGAGGCAAATTGGTCCACCTCTGAAAAAACTTGGCATTCGAATTTCCCAGCAAACATTGATTTTCGTGACGTCATCTGCGGGACGCCTCCCTCTGAATCCTACGTCAGCACTGGTTTATGAGAAAACGACCTGGTGGTTTTCTGCAAATTTCTTCAACGTTATCACGTAATTATTAAAATGGTTAACAGATGTATCATAGGAGGGTGTAGCAACACCAATCTTGACGAGGTTACTCCTCATTGTTTTCCAAAAGACCGGACAATGAGAGAGAAATGGGGGCGCTTGGTCTACACAGGCTTGGTCTACACAGTTAAACCGTGCAAAGCTCACGCAGCCTGCTCGCGCTTCTGCAGATAATGTCACGAATCTGGCTCCAGACTCCCTTGGGATTTTTCCAGACACGGTTTGTTATTTAATTTTTTTCTGCTGTAGACAGATGGCCTTGTGCAAAATTACCCTTCTGGATGAGTGTGTAAAGGGACATACTTTCATATACATTTAAAAAATAAAATAAAATAATTGGTCCAGAATATGCCCTTTAATGTTTTGGAATCGCCAAGTCCTGACCTTAATCCAATCGAAATGTTGTGGAAGGATCTGAAGCGAGCAGTTCATGTGGGGAAACCCACCAACATCCCAGAGCTGAAGCTGTTCTGTATGGAGGAATGGGCTAAAATTCCTCCAAGCCAGTGTGCAGGATTGATCAACAGTTACCGGAAACATTTAGTTGCAGTTATTGCTGCACAAGGGGGTCACACCAGATACTGAAAGCAAAGCTTCACATACTTTTGCCACTCACAGATATGTAATATTGGATCATTTTCCTCAATAAATAAAATGACCAAGTATAATATTTTTGTCTCATTTGTTTAACTGGGTTCTCTATCTACTTTTAGGACTTGTGTGAAAATCTGATGAGGTCACATTTATGCAGAAATATAGAAAATTCTAAAGGGTTCACAAACTTTCAAGCACCACTGTAACAGTAGCTGCAATCGACCTTAGCCACGCTGAGCTAGCAAAAGCACTAGTAAGCTAGCTATTTACCAAGATAGCTTAGATAACTACCGTTATCAGGGAAAAAGATATTTGGAGGAAATATTATCGCTAATGTTTTTTATTAAAAATTATTAAGATTGAAGAGACGGTACCCCTTGATCAAATTCATTATAGGACATTTATATGCCCGGTGATGATTTTTTTTTTTTGTAAACCAGCCATTGAGGTTATGGTCTGTATCTTATGAAGCGGCTTCTTTTAGTTTAGCTAGTAGGCTAGCTTGCTAGTTTCAAGGTTAACAGGTATATTCCAGCCATACTATTCCAGCGGCCAGGCTTCACTATCCCCGTCCCTTTCTCCATTTATGGACTGGCCAGGATTTAGGCAGAGTCAGGTGCTACCAAGATGGCGACACCTGAAGCCTCCTTATTTGAGCTTCAAACCCACTTTTCAGAAATCCTATGAGTGATGTCACAGAGGTTTTGTCTATTATTTTTACAGTCTATTGTCCTATATAGTCACAAAGTACAACCCCAATTCCAAAAATGTTGGGACACTGTGTAAACTGTAAATAAAAACAGAATGCAATAATTTGCAAATCATGGAAACCCTATATTTCATTGAAAATAGCACAAAGGCAACATATCAAATGTTGAAACTGAGAATTTTTACTGTTTTTTTTTTTTTAAATGCTCAATTTGAATTCGATATCAGCAACACATTTCAGAAAAGTTGGGACAGGGGCATGTTAGTGTTGCATCGCCTCTGCTTTTAACAACACTCTGTAAACGTTTGGGAACTGAGGAGACCAATTGCTGTAGTTTTGAAAGAGAAATGCTGTCCCATTCTTGCTTGATCTACAATTTCAGTTGCTCAACAGTTCTGGGTCTCCTCTGTCGTATTCTGCACTTTGTAATACGCCAAATGTTTTAAATGGGAGACAGGTCTGGACTGCAGGCAGGCCAGTTTAGCACCCAGACTCTTTTACTACAGAGCCATGCAGTTTTAATATGTGCAGAAAGTGGTTTGGCATTGTCTTGCTGAAAGAAGGAAGGACTTCCCTGAAAAAGATTTTATCTGGATGGCAGCATATTGCTCTGAAACGTGTATATATTATTCAGCATTAATGAGGCCTTCCCAGATGTACATTCTACCCATGTCATGTGCACTAATGCCCCCTCATACCATCACAGATGCTGGCTTTTGAACTGTGCACTGATAAGCCGGATGGTCCCCCTCATCTTTAGCCTGGAGGACGTGGTGGTCATGATTTCTAAAAAGAATTTCTACTTCTGATTCTTCAGACTTCAGGACAGTTTTCCACTTCGCCTCAGTCCATCATAAAAGAGTTCAGGCCCAGAGAAGGTGGCAGTGTTTCTGGATATTGTTCATATCTGGTTTTAACTTGTATTTCTGAATGCAGTAATGAACTGTTTTCACAGATGATGGTTTTCTGAAGTGTTCCTGAGCCCATACAGTGATTTCCAGCACAGACACGTGTCTGCTTTTAATGCAGTGTCTCCTGAGGGCCTGAAGATTATCACAGGCATCCAATGTTATTTTTTAGCCTTGTCTCTTGCATACAGAGATTTCTCCAGATTCTCTGAATCTTTTCATGATATTATGTACCATAGATGATGCAATCCCTAAGTTCTTTGCAGTTTTACATTGAGGAACGTTATTCTTAAATTGTTGCACTGTTTGCCCATGCAGTCTTTCACAGAGCGGTGAACCCCTCCCCATCTTTACTTCCGAGATGCTCTTTTTATACCCAATCATGTTACTGACCTGTTGCCAATTAACCTAATTAGTTTTTTTTTTAGCATGACAACTTTTTCAGTCTTTTGTTGCCCCTGTCCCAACTTTTCTGAAATGTGTTGCTGACATCAAATTCAAAATGAGCATGTATTTTTCCAAAAACAATAAAATTTCTCAGTTTCAACATTTGATATGTTGTCTTTGTACTATTCTCAATGAAATATAGGGTTTCCATGATTTGCAAATCTTCACATTCTGTTTTATACACCGTCCCAACTTTTTTGGAATTAGGGTTGTACAACTGTATAACCAGGAAATGCATTATAGTTTTAGCATGAAGTCTGGTGCTGCTGCCCCTTGTGGCTTCACCATGGTACTACATTTTACACAAACACCTGTGTGCGTTTACCTTTCTATTATTGGTTAAATAAATGAGGAGTCAAATTTTAACACCTATGTACATCATTTTTCATAATCGACTATACTGATTATTCAGACTAACCCCAACAGCCTTAATGTGTATATAATGTAATCATCCAAACAAAAGTAACCATCCAAACATCTTCAGTGTTAAAATCATGGTTGACCCCTCAATTCAGCTGTTTGATTTACCTTGCAAGCTTTGTGGGGAGGTGGAGGTTTGTCCTGATTGAAGGGTTTGAGATCACGTGACTTCAGCATGTTTTCCCATCCTCGGTGCTTTACTGAGTACTCGTACTTCCTCTATCAAAGATAAAAACACACAATACAAGCACGATTGGAAAAAAAATGCAGAAATTATTTTTATATCTCTTAAGGAGCACAAGACCACTGGAATATTTTCTACAGACTTTTATTTAGGAAACTGAAACATTTGCACATTTCATCAACACAAGAACAGACCAGTAAACTAATTTTTCACCTGTAGGTTTTCTAGTCGAGCTTGAACTTTCCGTGATTGCCTCTCCAGCTTCGTGTTCTGCTCACATACTTCATTCAGCTACACAAGAAGACACACACACACACCAATGCAAATAGGATTAATATAAATGACACTCTTTTCCTTCTGTATCACACCCTGAAGATGAAGGACATTAGTTTCCTGTGTAAAAGTTTGATATAAAAAGCTGAAACATCAGTTTAACTTTAAATCCCCACCTGTTTTTTCATTGTGTTATTTAGTTCCTTGATGGAATCCAAACTAGATTTAATCCTTTTGTTCTCTTTGGTCTTTTCTCTGAGTGCAGCCCTGAGACTCTCCATCTCCTGCTGGTGTTGCTGTGCAAAAAACATGACTGTCAGAGCTGCTGTTATAGAGAATTAATCAACACCTACTGACCAATCACAATCCAGAACTCAGCAGCGCTGCACTATCGGACAAAGATATAATACATGAACAAATGTGATCTCATTAAAAGTGTATTGATATCATTTATCACAAGAGTGCTCCGAGAGCACAATATCCCCCGCTAGCAACTATGCCATAACTCTGGTAAAATGCGAGTGAACTGAACAAAATTGGAATATGCGTATTACCAACATATAACAAAGAATCCTGTCAAGTTTCGTGAAATTCCTCCAAAAATTGTGAGAGGAGTTGATTTCAGAAGGTGAGTAGCCTTCCTGGGACAGACAGATGGACAGACATTGCCACGACATAATCCCCCTTCAGGCCTTTCAGCCAGCAGGGGATAATAAAAATTGTGAGGGAAGTTGATTTCAGAAAGCAAGCACACCTTTATGAAATTGCCAAAGTACAAATTTGTTAATAATCAAGGGCGTAACTCTGGTGAAATTTTCCCAAATTAAATGAAGTGTCAATATGCGTATAACTGTCATATAACAAAGCCTTTTGCCAAGTTTGGTGCACTTTCTCCACAAATTGTGAGAGGAGTTGATTTCAGAAGAATATACACCCTCATGAAATTGTCAAAGTACAAGATATTTAATCAAGGGTCAAAACTCTGGTAAAAATTTTCACAAACGAAATTAAATCGCAATATGCGTATTACCGTCATATAACAAGGTCTTCTGCCAAGTTTCAAGAAATTCCTCCAAAAATTGAGAGAGGAGTTGATATCAGAAGGCAAGCACACCTTCATGAAATTGTCAAAGTACAAGGTTGGTAATCAAGGGCCACAACTCTGGTAAAATGCGACCGAATTGAACAAAATAATAATATGCGTACTACCGACATATAACAATGCTTTTGCCAAGTTTCGTAAAATTCCTTCAACAACTGAGAGGTTCAGAAGGAAAAAACACACTCATGAAATTGTCAAAGTATAATTGTTAATCAAGGGCTGTAACTCTGGTAAAATGTGACCGAATTTAACGAAATTACAATCTGTGTAGTACTGACATATAACAAAGAATCTTGCCATGAAATTCCTCCAAAAATTGTGAGAGGAGTTGATTTCAGAAGGTGAGCACCCTTCCCGGGACGGACGAAAATCGCCACGACATAATTCCCCTTCGGGGCTTTCAGCCAGCGGGGGATAATATTGACACTGTAGCATGGCATTTCTCAGTCCTACTGTGTGTGTAAAATTAGGTTTAAACTGCTGCATGGCATTAATACAATCTAATACATCTTCCTCCACATGGAGAAGTCTGTTTACAGTGCTCTGGTGCTTCAGGAGAAACTTCTCTCTCTGCTGGAGCGCATGTTCAGCCTTACACAGCTCAGCCGCTTGCACCTGGGGACGGGGGACACACACACTGAGAAAAACAAGCATGATTGTAATAAAAATATAAAGGTGAGTATTACAATGCACTAGTAGAAAGGTACATCATGATAGAGTAAAAAAGTTCAGAAGATTCCATCAATTAACTGAAACTTTGATATTTTACAGCGAATAAGTCATTATTTTGTACTATTTTGTCTGTTTACAGAGAAAATCACAAATGTAGTAAAAAGTAAGTGTAGTACACAAGAATTTGGTGCACAAGTTTATACATACAGCACGCATAGTATTTGGTTAAATGTCCCTTAGCAAGTTTCACCTTGACCCAGCATTTTTGATCAGCTTCAGCAAGCTTCTGTTAGAATTCTGGTTGAATATTTGTTCACTCTTCTTGGCAGAATTAGTTGAGTTCAGTTAAATTAGCGTTTCATGGCACAGACCTGACTTTTAAACACAGTCCACATATTTTCGATAGGGTTGAGGTCAGCTTAAAGTTAACCTGCTTTATCCACAACCAGCTCTGATGTGCGTTTGGGATCACTGTCCTGTTGGAACACTCACTTGTATCCAAGTTTCTGATCATTTGAAGTTAAGCTGAAGAATTCTGTGGTGGTTCATTTTTCCATCCACTTCGTGCAATTCAACAGTTCCATTGGCAGCCAAACAGCCCCACAGCATAATGCTACCACCACCATCCTTAACATCCTCATCTTATCCGACCATAAAACTTTCCTCCAGAAGGCTTTTCCTTTATCCGTGTGGTCAGCTGCAAAGTTTAGTCGAACTTGAAGGTCTTGATTTTGGAGCAGGAGCTTCTTTCTTGAACAGCAGCCTCTCAATCCATGGTGATATAAAACTCACTTGACTAATAAACAGTATTCCAACAGCTTCCGGTTCATAGCAGTACCGTTCCAGTTCATGGCCTTGGTGATTCCTGACCATCAGAACCAATTCCCTCTCAGCTGAAGAGGACAGTTTGGGTCTTCTTCCAGCAAAGTGGCTTCACCTCCCAATAGAGGCTTTGCACCATCATGTGACCCCATAGCAATGGTAACTATGCCATCATGACAGGAGGCAACAAAGACATGAGGTTTTTTTTTTTGATTTACCAAAAGTAATTCCGTTGCTATGGAGTCACGTGACAGTGCAAAGCCTCTATAACTTATACTCACCTACAGTTGTTTGAACTCCTGATCTTAAAACCTGCAGTTGTTTAGAAACAGCTCCAGGAGACATCCCTGAATCTGTCCCTCTGAGTTACATGTCAATCCTGGGATTGAGGTGCTGACCTCTTCTGCTCCTCCAACCTGCCTGATCCATTCTGATGCCCTATGTCTGGTTGGAGTCTCATCACATCGCTCCTGTGGAGGACGGCCCCATATGGACAGTTGAAAGTCACATTTGGAAGACACTCTGGACACTTACAGTAATGCTTTTGTGGCTGAGGACTACAGTTGGCTTGCTAACTTTGGGACTGCAGTTGCCATGAACAGTTTTGCACTCAAGTTTCCATTAATGAAGAGTAATAACAAACGAAACTGACTTCATGTTAAAACTGTTAATGTTATAGTCATGTTGTCTGTTGTTTTCCAGGTGAGGATGGGTTCACTTTTGGGTCTGGTTCCTCTTGAGGTTTCCTCCTCGTGTTGTCTGGGGGAGTTTTTCCTTGCCACCATCGCCACGGGCTTGCTCATTGGGGATAGATTAGGGATAAAATTGTCTCTTGTCTTGGGTCATTCAGATTCTGTAAAGCTGCTTTGGGACAATGTCTATTGTTAAAAGCACTATACAAACAAACTTGACATTCTTCAATGTGTCAATCTAAGATCCTTTTTCTCAAATCTGCACTGAGCTCCTTGGACTTTTCCATTGTACTGGTCAATTCAATGAGTGTCAAAAACCCTTTTTATATGTTTCCACAGAGAAGCTACCAGCTGTAGTCGGGTTCCACTCCTGACAGCCAAGAACAAGAATCAGAGGCTACAGTTGGGACAGACTCACCCAAACTGGACAAATGGGAAAACCGGCTTTTGGTCCAATTACTTAAATTCTGTGTGAGGACTAGCGAGTTTCAAGGGAAACTGACTGATTTTAACCATTGTGTTAGTTAAACCTTACGCAATCTTTGCAGATGGCCAAGACAAAAATAAAACGTAAATAAAAACATTTCAAAGTCATTTTTGGTGAAAATATACAGAGTTCCTTACTGGTGTAGTACAGGTCAGTATTTCTTGTTACTTGTGTTGCTGCAGTTCAGAAATGTTTCCTGAGCTGAAGTTCTGCTTTTAGTACCACTGAATGAGTGGAGTGTGTTACAAATCACTTGAAGTGTTACGCCAAATGTTGGGTTCACGTACTTGCAGTTTTTTATAAATCTGAATCATCTCGTGGTACACTTGTTCAATAGGCGCCGAGCTCCTCAGCCCCTCTGCTCTGCTGAACACCACTGGCTCAGTCTCAAATGAACTGGAAGTGCACACTATGTTCGAGGGCAGCGTCACATCTAGAAATAAATGAGAACAGAATTGCTAAGTGGTCAGAGGGCATATCCTGATGTTAAACATTCGTATCATCGTAACTGCATGATGTCCGCATCAGTCAGGATTCAGCTTCATCGTACACCATCACTTCTAGTCCGCAAGTTTGAGGAGGCTAGTGTTTATAAGCTAGCTAAATGCAGCTGTGGCAATTTCTGGTGAACAGAATTAAGGGACTGCCCTCATGCAATGCTGCCATTTTCAATCCAAAAATATAGCTTCTGTAGGAGACAGACTTTCCCACAATATAACCACAAGCAGCAATTTGTGGGGTTCAAGCACCCTTCGCAAACAGCAGTGTCGTTGGCCAGTTCTTACAAAGTTACATAAAAAAAAGACAACATATTAACACAATGTTCACATTTTGTTACAGTAGCTTAATGTAAACCATGTGAAATGCCTGCTGAAATCTACTGGCTGATGGCTGGCAGTCATGATTTTTAAATCATTAGAAATCCAATTGCAGAAGAGCACAAAGATGCAGTACACCAGAAACAGAGATACCAACATTGACAAATGAAAAAGAGTAGCATCTCCGAGTACAGTGAGGTGAAGCTGGGTGGAAAAAGGGCTTCCTATTAGGCTGGGGGTTTGGGGGCCACCAAGGCCCCCAAAAACCAAATTTCAGGGAAATTCAGAGATGCAATCTAGGCCATTTTGAGCTACTTACTGAAGAAAATAAATGCAGAGTTTACTGTACAGTATAAGCTTGTGGCAGCGGGGGCGTAGTGTGGCAGCGGGGGCGTAGTCTAGCATCGGTCTGTGACAGGAGGGCGGAGTCGGGGAAGTTAAGTGGCAGAATCATTACACCTGTTGTTAATTAATGTGTTTGTGTGTCTTCCCAGTGACCGCGCCCTATTTAAGGAGAGAGAGTGAGAGCAGAGGGAGCGCTCTCGACAACCAGACGGCTGATGTGTGTGCGTGTGTCTGAGTGTGTGTTTGCAACTGCAAAGTGCAAATAAAAGAGTTTTGTAAGATCAGTTCTGTCCTGCCATCCTTCTGTGCTCCACCCACCTACATGGACTGCTACAGTGGTGCCGAAACTCTGGATCCGAGCACAGAAGACAACATCCCCATGGAGTCCTCCACCTTTGCCGACCTGATCCACGCCCTCGCCATGGCCCAACAGAGCCAGCACCAGGCGCTGCTCGCCCTCCGAAAGGAGCAAGAACAACGGTTCGAGGCCCTGGTGCTGGCGCAACAGGAAGATCGTCGGGCGTTCCGGCACCTCCTCGCGTCGGCGGGGTCCACCATCTCCACCGCCGCGGGCCCTTCCCCCCTCACAAAGATGGGCCCGCAGGACGACCCCGAGGCATTCTTCACGCTCTTTGAGCAGGTAGCAGAGACCTCGGGGTGGCCGGTGGAACAGCGCGCGGCGCGCCACCTCCCCCTGCTAACGGGAGAGGCGCAGCTGGCCGCGCTACAGCTCCCCGCCGACCGGCCTACGCGGACCTTCACCGGGCCGTCCTCCAGCGGGTGGGACGCACCCCGGAGCAACATCATCAGCGTTTCCGCGCTCTGCGCTTGGAGGAAGTCGGCCGGCCGTTCGCGTTTGGCCAGCAACTCCGGGACACCTGCTGGCAGTGGTTGAGGGCTGACAGCTGCGACGCCGAGGGACTCATCGACCAGGTGGTACTGGAACAATTCATCGCGCGTCTACCAGCGGGAACCGCAGAGTGGGTCCAGTGCCACCGCCCGGCGTCACTGGATCAGGCAATCGAGCTGGCGGAGGATCATCTGGCGGCTGTCCCAACAGCAGGACAGCAGACGACCTCTTCTCTTCTCTCCTCTCTCTCCCCTCCTCCTGTGTCTTCTCCTCGCCCCATTCCCCCCACCGCGGAGACGGGGGCCGGTGCCACCTCAGCCGGCCCGCCGCACCCTTCCGTGTCTCCCTTCTGTGTCTGTCTCTCCCCCGCCTCAGGTGAGTGAGCCCCAGAGCACTAGTGCAGAGAGGAAGCCCGGGCCGGTTTGCTGGCGCTGCGGGGAACCGGGCCACCTCCAACAGCAGTGCTCGATAATGGAGGTGGGCGCGGTGGTTCGGATCCCCAACGCGCCAGGAGCCGCCCTCGATCAGGCCGGAGCATATCGCATACCGGTGAGTATCCAAGGGGATACATATCAGGCGTTGGTGGATTCTGGCTGTAATCAGACCTCAATCCACCAAAACCTGGTGCAAGACGAGGCTTTGGGGGGAGCACAATTGGTGAAGGTGTTGTGTGTGCACGGGGATGTTCACAACTACCCTTTAGTGTCGGTCCACATTATTTTCAGAGGGGAAAAATTTATAGTGAAGGCGGCGGTTAATCCTCGCCTTACCCACTATAATTTTGGGGACTGATTGGCCGGGATTTTGGGGTTTAATGACACACTTAGTACAGAGTGGGTCCTGCCATTTGACAGGGGGAGGTCCCGGTGTCGCTTTGGCGGGAGCAGCTGTCACAGAGCCGTCTAAGTCATCTTCGCGCCAGAATGAGGAGCCGCAGGCTCCTCCTCTCTCTATTGGGGAATCCCTCGCGGATTTCCCATTACAGCAATCGCGAGACGAGACTCTGCGGCATGCGTTTGACCAAGTGAGAGTAATCGATGGTCAAACGCTCCAGCCGAACGCCACCCCGTCCTTCCCCTACTTCGTGATTATGAAGGATAGATTATACCGAGTGACGCAGGACACTCAAACTAAAGAGCGAGTCACGCAGCTTTTAATTCCGAAGCTCCAGCTCACTTTAATCCCATGGCTGGACATTTAGGGCAGGATAAAACACTAGCCTGAATAATGGCCTGATTCTATTGGCCGGGGATTCGCGGCGATGTCCGTAGGTGGTGTACGGCATGCCGCGAATGCCAGTTAGTAAATCCAGCGGCCATTCCAAAAGCGCCTTTGCGCCCTCTACCGTTAATCGAGACCCCGTTCGAAAGAATTGGGATGGATCTCGTCAGGCCATTAGATCGGTCAACACGAGGGTACCGCTTTATATTAGTTCTGGTGGACTATGCAACGCGATACCCGGAAGCAGTGCCTCTTCGCAATATCTCAGCACGCAGTATTGCGGAGGCACTCTTCCGCGTCATCTCCCGAGTTGGAATCCCGAAAGAGATTCTGACTGATCAAGGCACCTCGTTTATGTCACGAACACTGAACGAACTGTATGGGTTATTAGGTATTAAGCCGATCCGCACCAGCGTGTATCACCCACAAACGGACGGTTTAGTGGAACGGTTTAATCGCACCCTTAAAAACATAATTAAAAAATGTGAGGACGCGCGTAACTGGGATAAATGGCTCGAACCCTTGCTCTTTGCAGTGTGAGAGGTCCCCCAAGCCTCCACGGGGTTCTCCCCATTTGAATTATTATATGGGTGTAAGCCGCGCAGCATTTTAGACGTGCTGCGAGAAAATTGGGAGGAGGGACCTTCACCAAGCAAAAATGAAATTCAATACGTTATTGACCTGCGCGCAAAACTCCACACACTCACCCACCTAACCCAGGAGAATTTGCGGCAGGCCCAAGAACGGCAAACCCGCCTGTACGACAAGGGTACGCGCCTTAGAGAGTTTGCACCGGGAGAGAAAGTACTCGTACTGTTGCCCACATCGAGCTCTAAATTAGTCGCCAAGTGGCAAGGACCCTTTGAGGTCACACGGCGAGTCGGGGACGTCGACTATGAGGTAAAGTGAACGGACAGGGGTGGGGCGCTACAGATTTACCACCTCAACCTACTCAAACTCTGGAACGAGGAGGTCCCCGTGGCATTGGTGTCGGTGGTTCTGGAGAAGGCGGAGCTGGGGCCGGAGGTTCAAAAAGGAACATTAGCATCACATCCCTCTCCGGTCCCCTGTGGAGACCACCTCTCCCCGACCCAACTCGCGGAGGTTGCCCAGTTGCAGACCAAGTTTTCGGACGTGTTCTCACCCCTGCCCGGCCGCACTAACCTCATAGAGCACCACATTGAGACGCCCCCGGGGGTGGTAGTGCGTAGCCGCCCTTACAGGTTACCTGAACACAAGAAAAAGGTGGTTCGGGAAGAACTCGAGGCCATGCTCGAAATGGGCATCGTCGAGGAGTCCCACAGTGACTGGAGCAGCCCGGTGGTCTTGGTACCCAAGGCCGACGGGTCGGTCCGGTTCTGTGTGGACTATAGAAAAGTCAACGCGGTGTCTAAATTCAATGCGTACCCAATGCCTCGTATTGATGAGTTGCTCGATCGGCTAGGCACGGCTCGTTTTTACTTGACACTGGATTTAACAAAGGGTTATTGGCAGATCCCCTTGACTCCATTATCCCGTGAAAAAACGGCCTTTTCCACACCGTTCGGCTTACCAATTCGTCACACTTCCTTTTGGGCTGTTTGGGGCGCCCGCTACGTTTCAGCGGCTGATGGACAGGGTCCTCCGCCCCCACGCCACCTATGCGGCCGCGTACTTAGACGATATCATTATTTATAGTAATGACTGGCCGCGGCACCTACAACACCTGAGGGCCGTCCTTAGGTCGCTGAGGCGGGCGGGTCTCACGGCCAACCCGAAGAAGTGTGCGATTGGGCGGGTGGAAGTACGGTATCTGGGCTTCCACTTGGGCAACGGGCAGGTGCGTCCCCAAATTAACAAGACTGCAGCGATTGCGGCCTGCCCGAGGCCCAAGACCAAAAAGGGAGTGAGACAGTTCCTGGGGCTGGCTGGCTATTATCGTAGGTTTATACCTAATTATTCGGACGTCACCAGCCCGCTGACTGATCTGACTAAAAAGAGGGCACCAGATCCGGTCCAGTGGATGGAGCAATGCCAGCAGGCTTTTTCTAAGGTTAAGGCTGCACTGTGTGGGGGGCCACTTTTACACTCCCCTGACTTTTCTCTCCCCTTTATGTTGCAGACGGATGCGTTGGACAGAGGGCTGGGGGCCGTTTTGTCCCAGCAGGTGGAGGGGGAGGATCGCCCCATCTTGTACATTAGTCGCAAGCTGTCGGTGCGTGAGGGGCGCTACAGTACCATCGAGAAGGAGTGCCTGGCGATCAAGTGGGCGGTCCTCGCCCTCCGTTACTACCTGCTGGGACGCCCTTTCATCCTCTGTTCGGACCACGCGCCCCTCCAGTGGCTCCATGAAGGATGCCAATGCGCGGATCACCCGTTGGTATCTGGCACTCCAACCCTTTAACTTCAAGGTGATCCACAGGCCGGGGGCGCAGATGGTCGCGGCGGACTTCCTCTCCCGTCGGGGGGGGGGGAAGTCGGCTGCGGGCCGGACGGCTGCCCGGCCTGAGTCGGGCGGTGGGGGTATGTGGCAGCGGGGGCGTGGTCTAGCATCGGTCTGTGACAGGAGGGCGGAGTCGGGGAAGTTAAGTGGCAGAATCACTACACCTGTTGTTAATTAATGTGTTTGTGTGTCTTCCCAGTGACCGCGCCCTATTTAAGGAGAGTGAGAGCAGAGGGAGCGCTCTCGACAACCAGACGGCTGATGTGTGCGCGCGTGTGTCTGAGAGTGTGTTTGCAACTGCAAAGTGCAAATAAAAGAGAGTTTTGTAAGATCAGTTCTGTCCTGCCGTCCTTCTGTGCTCCACCCACCTGCATGGACTGCTACAAAGCTCAATTATCTGAACTCTCTGGGGGAAAAGTTTGGCTAACTAAGAGGATGTTCAGATAAAAGGGGTTCAGATAACTGAGCTTGTACTGCAATACCGTGCTTCAGTAGTTTCATCATGATCAACAACAAAAGCCAGAGTTAAAGACAAAAGATTTATGTATTGGTCTTTCAATAACAACGAAATTAATACTGTATTTACAACCCCAATTCCAAAAAAGTTGGGACAAAGTACAAATTGTAAAAAAAAAAAATGGAATGCAATGATGTGGAAGTTTCAAAATTCCATATGTTATTCAGAATAGAACATAGATGACATATCAAATGTTTAACCTGAGAAAATGTATCATTTAAAGAGAAAAATTAGGTGATTTAAAATTTCATGACAACAACACATCTCAAAAAAGTTGGGACAAGGCCATGTTTACCACTGTGAGACATCCCCTTTTCTCTTTACAACAGTCTGTAAACGTCTGGGGACTGAGGAGACAAGTTGCTCAAGTTTAGGGATAGGAATGTTAACCCATTCTTGTCGAATGTAGGATTCTAGTTGCTCAACTGTCTTAGGTCTTTTTTGTTGTATCTTCCGTTTTATGATGTGCCAAATGTTTTCTCTGGGTGAAAGATCTGGACTGCAGGCTGGCCAGTTCAGTACCCGGACCCTTCTTCTACGCAGCCATGATGCTGTAATTGATGCAGTATGTGGTTTGGCATTGGCATGTTGGAAAATGCAAGGTCTTCCCTGAAAGAGACGTCGTCTGGATGGGAGTATACGTTGCTCTCGAACCTGGATATACCTTTCAGCATTGATGGTGTCTTTCCAGATGTGTAAGCTGCCCATGCCACATGCACTAATGCAACCCCATACCATCGGAGATGCAGGCTTCTGAACTGAGCGCTGATAACAACTTGGGTCGTCCTTCTCCTCTTTAGTCTGAATGACACGGCGTCCCTGATTTCCATAAAGAACTTCAAATTTTGATTCGTCTGACCACAGAACAGTTTTCCAGTTTGCCACAGCCCATTTTAAATGAGCCTTGGCCCAGAGAAGACGTCTGCGCTTCTGGATCATGTTTACATACGGCTTCTTCTTTGAACTATAGAGTTTTAGCTGGCAACGGCGGATGGCACGGTGAATTGTGTTCACAGATAATGTTCTCTGGAAATATTCCTGGGCCCATTTTGTGATTTCCAATACAGAAGCATGCCTGTATGTGATGCAGTGCCGTCTAAGGGCCCGAAGATCACGGGCACCCAGTATGGTTTTCCAGCCTTGACCCTTACACACAGAGATTCTTCCAGATTCTCTGAATCTTTTGATGATATTATGCACTGTAGATGATATGTTCAAACTCTTTGCAATTTTACACTGTCGAACTCCTTTCTGATATTGCTCCACTATTTGTTGGCACAGAATTAGGGGGATTGGTGATCCTCTTCCCATCTTTACTTCTGAGAGCCGCTGCCACTCCAAGATGCTCTTTTTATACCCAGTCATGTTAATGACCTATTGCCAATTGACCTAATGAGTTGCAATTTGGTCCTCCAGCTGCTCCTTTTTGTACCTTTAACTTTTCCAGCCTCTTATTGCCCTTGTCCCAACTTTTTTGAGATGTGTTGCTGTCATGAAATTTCAAATGAGCCAATATTTGGCATGAAATTTCAAAATGTCTCACTTTCGACATTTGATATGTTGTCTATGTTCTATTGTGAATACAATATCAGTTTTTGAGATTTGTAAATTATTGCATTCCATTTTTATTTACAATTTGTACTTTGTCCCAACTTTTTTGGAATCAGGGTTGTACTTAATGAATTGTGCACCAGTCTAATATTGGACTTAACTAATAAAGTCAATACTGAAAGATGCCCATCCATACAACATTTAATTAAACTGAACATGTTGAAGTTACTTAGATAATTTGTTGTATGTAGCTGACTTTGCTTTCTTCAGTGTACTTCTGTCGTATGACTCATTGAGGCACACTGAACCTTTGGCAATCATGAATTGCTTGTCTATGACTAAGCTGCTCACAGTCTCGGTCTTAATGTTTAGCTTGAACTCAGTCTCATTTTTGGTTATAAGCCTGAACACTCACTCGCACTCTGCATTGGAGTGGAATATACATAGTACTGACAGCATTACCTTACACATTGTTAGGTTTATATAAGTATTATTCTTATTATTCTTATAAGTATTATTATTAAAATGGTGACAAAATTAAGCGTTAACTTAAGGTTCAGTTAAAAATGACCTTCTGTCTCGGCTGGACATTGTTTGGGAACATTTTGTTTATGAAATGTGTATTTTGAACAGAGAAGTGTCTGAAGGACCCACCAAGGTCTGTTTTAGTGTCAGATTGACCCACACACACATTGCTCCTCCCCCCATGTTATATGCTGAAATCACACCTACACAGTACAGTAGGCATGGTGATTGTCCAGTTTCGACTGTACAATACACGGAACAGTCCGAGCGCCGAAAATATGTTGATCTGATTGATACATGGGCAAAACCAGTTGAATAACGTATCATTTTCAGGTCTACGTGTAGCACCGTAATTGTGCTTCAAATCCGTAGCTGCAACACCCAAATCGTTGTCTTCTCTGCAGAAACTAGCCCTGCAACAGACTGGTGACCTGCCCAGGGTGAACCTCGCCTCTCACCCCGCAATCAGCTGGGATCAGCTCCAGCTTCCCCATGACTCTGACAGATAAGTGGTATAGATAATGGAGGGATGGATAGATGAAAAATGCTAGAAAAAAAACAATAAGGTTTACCCAGTATGGCTGCTTGGACCTCTAAATATTGCTTCTGTTGAATATTATGGTATGTAGTGATGAAATCTCACCAGTCTCAGTACACAGGATGTTGGTATGGCCCAGGGCATCTGTTTGGTCACTGAGCTCATCTTCACTGCTCAAAACGCACTCATCACGGAAGAGCCTGGTATCAGAAAATGACAGCAGGAGCAAGTTAACGAAGTCAGTGTGCTCAGTTCAAAACCAGATGACTTCAGTAAATGAGCACCATCTAAATTTGAGCTGCTCCTCAAATCACATACTGAGGCCTGGGCAGAGTTTGACTTTTCCCCTTTTTTCTTCTTAATAAAGACGCAAGCAGATGCAATCTTTGAGTAAAGCAGGGCTCGACATTAACCTTTTAATCCACCCGTCCAGTCATACAAACAGCAAGCTTCTTTACTTGTCCTGACCATAACCTTTTTATTCCTTCAGTATGTATTTACTAGTTCAATGAAATAGAGATGAAAGTGGAGCAAAGAAAAAAAATCCTGAACTTTTGAAAGTGAAACTAAGATGGGAGGGGCCCAACATCCCCCGAAAATTTTTTTATAACATAACGTGCAAAACCCTGCATTTTAGTACTTATTTTCACTAAAACAAATTATAACTTTTAAGCATTTTTCTTTCATGTACATTAATGATTAACATCAAAAATATCTAATTTAATTCCCCTAGTTAATGAGTAATTTTCAGGAGTGCATTTAGAAAACGCGGTGATTTTGCTGGCTACACAGTTAATTACTTTGAAAAATATCAGACAGTTGAAGGTAAACTCAGCAAAATCCCAAAACAATACTGTTAAAAAGTAAAAGTCTGTTAGAGTTTCTAAAGCTTTCAGGTTTCAATGTTGGGGACACTGAGCCTCGTTTATCAATCTTTTAGTAGAGTTGTGCGTTTGCATAAGCTAAAGTGAACTAAAAATTTCCAATTCATATTTATGCGAGTTGAAGCCAATTGTTTACATTAGTTCGTATTGTCTAAATTTAAACACACCAATGAATACCAAATTTCTCATGTAAATCAGGGGCATAGCTAGGATTTTTCAGTGTGTGTGTGTGTGTCACACACTGACTGACAGCCTGAGTACATTATGTAACAAAAAATAAATTACCATTACTAGTTTTAGGTAGCTTAGAAACCGGCTCTTCCATTATTGCTGTTTCTTCTACGTTTTCTTGATGATGCGTTCTAGAAACGGCACTAAAACTTAGCTTCGAAGCCACAAAATGCAACTTTAATGGAAAAAATATATAATAAATTGCTTACCTCTCTTCAAGTTGAAAGAAGGAGGAAAGTTTTGTTTGTTTTGACATAGCGAATTATTAACACGAGGGAATACTCGTAATTCACAACTAAAAAGACTGTAGCTACACTGGCAGCTTGAACATGCTTTCTAGTGCGATTGTGTTGCGCTTGCGCTGCGCTTGCGCTGCGCTTGCGCAGAATGGTGTCAGTCCTGCGTGCCTTAGCTCGTGCACCTGAAGGCGCGCGCGCCTAACGAGCTCCGGCACGCGCACCATTAACAAAGAACAGCTGTCTTTAATCAATGAACTATGTTTAGGCTATTTAAGGACTGCGCCCATGCAAGGACGATGCAAAGTATTAAACCGCGTCTAGGAATGCGAAAAATCCGAAAAATAAATTTCTCCATTCGGGAAACCGGAGATTTTTAAAAGTTTTGTCAAATATCCGGATTTCCGGGTAAATCCAGAAGACTTTCATCTATAAATGAAAGAAAAGTAGTTAACAAAAAGTTTATCATAAAGCAGGTGTAGTTATGATAATCATTATGCTTTAATGATTTATAATTTTTCAATAAAACTCAAACTTTAAAGGAATACTCTGGAGTGAAATAATTTTTAGGGCTATTTTTGCATGATTGGGAGTGCATATGTTGAGTTGGTAGCACAATAACGTCAATCGGTTGTGTTTTGAGAAAGCTGTTTTTTTGTGATTTAAACTGAAAGCACTAACACGGCAGTGCGAGGGGCATGTCATTTCGCCGATACAAAATGCTGTTTTTAAAACCATTGCCAAGGTCCAAACAACATTACAGTTCAGTGGAAGTGAGTACAGGGTTCCTACACACAAACGGAAGTGTCCCTGGCTCTGTAAGTGTACGGACAGATCGTCTAGAAGACTGAATACAAAACATGTACCTTCCCGAAAGTAGTTGTTCTCCAGACACCATCTTCAGGGGACAGTCCGTAAAAGTCGAGTGCAAAGCTAAATCCTCTGGAAATGCACAATTTCGTAGCATTTTATGGAAACACAGTCTAGTGTTTAGTTCGAAATTAAAAGGAAACTGCATGCAACAACATTATAGTCCAAGCGGGTTGGAATTTTGAATGGGAGGTCATGTGATGCTACGAAATTGTGCATTTCCAGAGGATTTAGCTCTGCACTCGCCTTTTACAGACTGTCCCCTGAAGATGGTGTCTGGAGAACAACTACTTTCAGGAAGGTACATGTTTTGTATTCAGTCTTCTAGACGATCTGTCCGTACACTTACAGAGCCAGGGACACTTCCGTTTGTGTGTAGGAACCCTGTACTCATTTCCACTGAACTGTAATGTTGTTTGGACCTTGGCAATGGTTTTAAAAACAGCGTTTTGTATCAGCAAAATGACATGCCCCTCGCACTGCCGTGTTAGCACTTTTGGTTTAAATCACAAAAAAACTCTCAAAACACAACCGATTGACGCGATTGTGCTACCAACTCAACGTATGCACTCCCAATCATGCAAAAATAGCCCTAAAAAGCATTTCACTCTGGAGTATTCCTTTAACTGTAACAATAAACAAAAACTATACAAATACCCCATTATGGTGCATGTTATAATCCATTATCTGCTCTGCAGTTTTAAGCCTTAGACTCACCCAAATTCAAAGCTTCTGGAGGAAATAAAGTTAAATCTTGATTAATCCAGTAAAACGTAAAGTATAAATTAATTTAAAGAAATGAAACTGAAAGAAAACAAGCTAGACATAAGGGTGACAATCACGTTGTGAATGAAAACAAACTACCGGTAAATTAGTTCGGCAATGTCATAAAATTCCCCCGAAATATTTTACATTTGTCATGATTAATGTGAACCATACAAAAGAAAAATACAATGAATGTCAGAATGAAATGAAGATTCACCACAGATATTTATTTTATTGAGGTATTTGATCACCGCTTCTCTGATTTCTATGAACTCAGAGTCTAATAATCTATAATTAATTAGATATTATGACGTGGTTATTTTTACACACACACACACACACACACACACCTACTGTACTCTGCTTCCCTGAAATTTCATAAACAACAACACAGCTGGATCACTGAGGGGATTGAACTGGTTTTGTTGGAATTTTATTGATGTAACTCTTGAATAATTACTATAAAAAATGGTGATTTTCAACAAATGTTTAACTCGTCCCATCGGACAAGCAGATGCGGATTTGACTTGTCCGGACCAAACATTTGGTTGTCCTGGACAGTCAGACTACCGTTAATGTCAAGCCCTGTAAAAGACCGATTTTTATTGATGCTTCATTCATGTACACACACACACGGGTTGTTTCTTCAAGATTTAAGTCCTCATCTGCCCACTTACTGAGGAGAATTTTCTCAAATCATCTTACTTCCCTTCTTACTAACCAAAGGTCAGCGCAAAGGTAAAACTGTCTTCAGCCCAAGCAAACACATTCCTGTACAAAATACATGTCAAGTAATGAGGCCTCTATGAACACATGAATCATGAGAAATGACTTAACGAATGAAAAGCCATTACATCATCAGCAGTCATCGTTGCATTCCGCTCTCTTACCATTCAGATCGATCTGAGACGGCATGGAAAAGCTCCTCAAGTGCTCGGCTGTAGTTTCTCATCTCCCTGCATGATGTTTTCACTTCCTCTCTGCCTGTGGCCGCGCCTTCAGATTAAAGAACATCAACACTTCAGTTGGTTTAGAAAAGCAGCCGTAGTGCCAAATAACGGTTCAATCCAAAATGACCCCACACAGGGTGTGCCTCAGTGTCACCAATAAAGACTATGTTACCAATAAAGACTAGAAAGGCAGCCTTTTAATCAGAATGGTGCTTTATACAGGCTTCCTGACAGATCGACAGTGACTAACATGAAGAGTTCTTCAAATTTATATCTAAAACGGAGAGTCGGTACTCTGTAAAAAAGAAAAACATTGCGCCCCAAAGCTCACTGCCAGGCTAAAATAAAATACCAGATTACAACGACGCACATTTATTAAACTTCAGAAAACCTGCCTTCTTCATCTAAAGTGATCTGAGATGCAAATAATCATGACGATGAAATGAATGTGTAAATTTGTCTGACGATGTCATCTGGTGATTTTTTTTTTTTTTTAAATCTTGTATTCACTACTATTGCCTGAAAAGAGTCTGCAATGCTGCTCCTACACTTGGACACTAACTTTAAAAGAAAACCCATTTTTAAAATAGTTATGAAGATAGATTATGATATAAACTAACAATTCATGGCAATAACTGAAAATAAGGAGCTCACACAACTAAGATATCCATCTCCAAAAGTCAAGTTTCTATGCAGAATGGACGATTTCATGGAGGCTGCCATTGCAAATATTTTAACCAATCAGAAAAATCCCCCCGATCGTTTCCAGCAGCGCTCTGATGTCATTTGAGCGCAAGACACAGAAGCTCCGCATAGCATAGCAAGTAAGACTTGAAGCTGCCCCTGGCTGGAGATTATTTCATTAAAAGTTTATATGGAAAAAAAAATTGAAATTCCATTTCTCTAACAAAAAAAAGAGGAGGGGGAAGATAATACTGATGTCACTGATAAACAGCGAGGGAAGAGTGAACAGCTGATGTATTTCTATGTGACTGAATGCAGGGAGGTAACTTTTCATATTTATATCCCTGGTACAAGTAGTGCTACCGTGACAGCCTCATTCTGCGGACTGTAACCTCACTAGACAAAGTCTGACTTACCTAAATCTGTTGACGAGGCAAGTGCACGAGTTTTTAACACATTCCTGGAAGCATATGCTCTCAACTCATTCATGAAAAATTTCCTTGTCAAGACCATAGTAGTGTGTCCAACACCCGCAGCAACACAGAAAGAGGGTAAACAAACACTGCTTCGTGCAGTTCGTGTGCTCGGAACATTCTGAAGAAAACTGTTTCACTCAAACAACTTGGATGCACCGGCATTAGGAACACTGTACAAGCCAGAGCTGAATCCAGATGCGGTTCCCTCAATCTTCGGCCAAAAAGCAGACAAGACAAATGAAACAACACGGTCAGTAGTCCGCAAAAGAGAAGTTCAAAGGGTAAGAAAACACTTTTATGGCTTCCCTAACTTTTTATTAAGCGTGATATGTTATTCTGAGTTCCTTTGGGCATAAATGTAATAATTGCTGATGCAGTTAAGTGGCTTGATATTTGTTGGGTGTCTTGCTTTGATTCAGTGTTGTCAGAAAAGCCTCAGTAATGATTAACTAAAAAAATCTATACATATTGTTCACTTGTGTGTATCTAATTGATATGGTAATGCTTGTTTTTCCTGATAATCATCGTTATTGCGTTATCGTTATGCGTCACTGTTCAAAATACTCGAGAAAATCGGTGAAGAACGGTCACTGGCACAATGGTCCATTTTGTCAAATTTTGCCATGTATTGTAAGTGATGTCAAACTTTACGGAAAACATTCGGAGTTCTTTTAGGTATACAGGAATTTGTTTGTGGAACAGCCGACCTCGATCACTGCAATCTAGTCAAACACGTGATAATTTTAAGAAACAGGTGAAACAGTTTTTATGGAGTAAATTCTAAACCCAGTTTTGTGTGTATATAACTAATTTTTAATCATTTTGGTGCCATTTCCGTAATCTAGTTGAACTCTGTGATTATTAGTTAGCATATATTTTTTTGTTTATGACTTTCATCATTGTTTATACAATTTTGTCAATTTATTATTGTCTCTTATATTTTATTGTATTTTGCTGTCATCAAGAGGACCACTTTGGAAATAATTGCATTTTATACTTTGTATTGTCCTTGGTGCCATTTATCGTGCATCTTTTACATGTATGAATTTTACCAAATAAATCCATACCATACCAGCAACTCGCGTGTTTCTGGCAATATTTCCGCCTTTTTCCGTACAAGTACATCCTGCTTTAATGTTCACATGAATCCTGGCGTTTGTTTACCCTCTTTCTGCGTTGCCTCAGGGGTTGGACTGCCTACTACAGTAATTACGGTAGGCTAGCCTGGGGAAGTCTTGAAGTTTTTCATGAATAAGTCAGGAGCATGCTAATGAGTAGTATAACAGTTTCAGCCTCATTCTAGAGGTAAAGAGTTCAGGTTTGCCCATAAGTCAGGGTTGCAGCTCATTAATACATTATTTCAGATGTATAGTGAAAAAAAAAAATCGACAATGTCACCTTAGTAGACCTTTAGCTTTGCTCCTTCAGTACTGAAGTATACACTCAGCCTTGCGCCCAAATGACGTCACGCACTGCCCTTCCAACAGGCAACATGGCGGCCTCCTGGTGGCATTAGTAGAGTGATACAAAAACACTCACAACTTTCTTATAAATGGTCAAACATGCCTGGAACTTTTCTTAGGGGCTCTCAATATTACAAGCTACTAACCCATGCACGTATTTACTTTGTATTTTATATTCCTTTAACTCCCTTTGTAGAGCACTACAGTTACACCACTATAATTCGCACCCTATCTAGTGCACTTGCTGTATCTCAGAAATAGCCATTTGAATCACTTACAACACTCTGCAGGTTTTTGTACACTTCCACTTTTTTCACTCACTCGGGCCTCTTCGGTGGCAGAAACCTGGTCAACAGAAATGTTTTTATTATAAAGAAATGAAAATCTGTTAATGCTCATGACTAATAAATAAATAGACGTCTATATTTAAGAGAAAACTAGGGCCGAATGCTAAATGCCGAGCTGCTCTCTACGTCAGTGCCCTACAGAATCATGGGGAGACATTTGATATTGGGCCCAGTATTTTTCCATCGTGCTAGCGGTTATGGACTTTACGTTAACACACATTAGATTGACTTGAATAACAGACAAACAAATGTTGTCGCTGTTTACTAGTTACATCCAAAAATTACTTTTATATCACATAAACTTAGTTAAGGTTTATCAGCTAGCTTTATCTAATGTGACGCGTTTAAATTCGCTCCTGACCTGAGACTGTTTAGGGTTGTTTGTTTGTATAAAATATAATGAATACCCGATTTCTCCTCTCTAAATACTTTTTCTTCAATATTTCAACTTTTAGGTCTAAATCACTGCCAGATAACTCGGTGCTCATTTTCGGATTTCAAACTCGCCGCCACGCTTAGGAACAAGACGTAAACAAACAACGGACTACGTTTTCACCTCCTGGCAAATCCCGCCTCCTGTTCTCTGATTGGCTCTAATTCCTCATGACAGTGAAACTTTCCAATTGGCTGGAATACAAGCCTCCAAAGAAGGCGGAAGTTGTCGGAATGCGGGTGTGAAAAATATTTATCAGGCCTGCCCAGTAATACCGGCAGTGTCCGACATTTTACAATTTCACAACATCTTCACCCTTTCACCCGTAGTCAGCTGGGATAGGCTCCAGCTTGCCTGCGACCCTGTAGAACAGGATAAAGCGGCTAGAGATAATGAGATGAGGTGAGATGAAACATCTTCACAATTTTTGAATAGTTTTTGTATAAAAATCGAAAATGCATAAAATTAAAATCTGTCACTTAAAAAAGTTTTTACCACTCTAAAGTCGTTAAACATATTATTATTATTATTATTATTATTATTATTGATAACCTCATAAAATACTATTTTAAACATCCTAGAATAAAAAAATATATATATATTGCGATATATCAGAAAATACTACAGTATATTTACGAACATACAATATTGTGCAAAAGTCTTAGGCCCCCTATTTTTTTCATACAAACTTTGTGATAGATTATATTTTATGACTTCTACATTATCAAGTCAGTACAAAAACATTTTAGAGTTCCAAACATTCGTTTTCCAGCACAAAATTAAATGCTACGGGGGGAGTTTGTATCTGAGAAGCATATTGCATAAGAGACCATTTTTCAGATTAAAAAAGAAAACATAATGAAGGCTACCGGGTTTTGCTGTAAAATTAAGAAGCAAGTGTGACAAAGTGTCCAGTAGAACTGTGGCTGGTTCTGCAAGATGCTCAGTAAAACCTGTAATAAAACTGCACTCACTGTACCTGAGACTACTTTTTTTTAAGCAAAGGGTCGTCTCACACCAAATATTGACTTTGTTTAATTTATGGTTACTGCTGTTTATAGTATTTTTTTTTATGTTTAAACATTTAATTTCATTATTTTTAAACCATTTTTGGTCTACAGTATTTCTTTACATGTGCCTAAGACTTTTGTACAGTACTATATATCAGATTTTTTTTCACCAATGTATTTCAAATAAAAATTGTAAAATATATATGCTGCTCGATATACTGTATCAGACTATATTTTTTCACCTAGGGTACTGACTCTCAGAACAACACAATTAGTTAACTGTCTATTTTACATTCAAACCACACAAACCACAGAAATTCTCATCTCATTATCTCTAGCCGCTTTATCCTGTTCTACAGGGTTGCAGGCAAGCTGGAGCCTGACTACGGGCGAAAGGCGGGGTGCACCCTGGACAAGTCGCCAGGTCATCACAGGGCTGACACATAGACACAGACAACCATTCACACTCACATTCACACCTACGGTCAATTTAGAGTCACCAGTTAACCTAACCTGCATGTCTTTGGACTGTGGGGGAAACCAGAGCACCTGGAGGAAACCCACGCGGACACGGGGAGAACATGCAAACTCCACACAGAAAGGCCCTCGTCAGCCACGGGGCTCGAGCCTGGACCTTCTTGCTGTGAGGCGACAGTGCTAACCACTACACCACCGTACCGCTCCCAACAGAAATTCTACCATCACAAAAAGAGAACAGAAAAAAAGCGACCCTCTCCCAATGATGCCATTAATCAGTCTGTTTCTCAGACTTCTAGCGTCATATCTACTAACGCCCACTCTTTGAGCAAATTGTTTTTTTTTTTTGTCATCACCGTTGACAGACAGCAGAACTCAGTGTTGTGCTGGTATCACCCTGTCACACACACATCCACACCCACACACAGCTATTTCAAAAAGGATTACAGTACCTTTTATGAGGCAAGGAGTTCACCTGACATTTCTCATAGTGTTGATGATCTCATCAGCTATCCTCCACAGCACAGGTTCACAACCCTGCTACTGCTAATATTCTGAGTCTGTGTGCTTGTAACCAAACGTTATATTAAAATGCATTATTTGAAGCATGTTGTAGTGTATTCAGTTTGAGCATCATGGTCTTTATGACTACAGCAGCAGTTAATAGGCACAGGGCAATGTAGGCTTTCCCTGTGGGACCCACAGGCTACAGCAAAAGGTCTGAGGTGGATCGTTTATGGTGTCCTCTTTCTGTAAACCCTGTCTTCCTCATGAATGACATCATGCACTCAACTGGAAGAAATACTACTAACTCTCTCTCTCACACACGCACACACAGATATAAAGACCATTAGGTGTGTAAATCCCTTTGAAGTAATTTCCTGTATTATCAGCAGCTGCTGTGAGCCACAGACTGTGCCTCACACTTCCCAGTGGACACTTGGTATCTACTCCTAATCAGAAAGAGGACACCATTACGTTTCCCGGTATGCACCTCACACCTTTCAAAATTTCCCCACTTGCATTTTCACAGTGTACCTCTCTCTTTAATGGATTAACCAACTCATTTGTGAGGTCATTTCTGCACCAAGCTATGGCTTCTTTGATTGGCCTGCTGGGTAAAATGTTGGCACTTAGTCAGTGCAACAAAGCACATTGGTGTCATGTGTGTTGTTCTGGTGTTAAATGAAGTGGGACGGAAATGTCACAAACTCCTGCGCACACATCCTAAAAACCTAATAAAACGTCCCAACTGTAATACTTAATGATCATTTTCTTTCTCATTCCCTCTCAATTGCTGCCTCACACATTTCTTTTGCAAAAGAATTATAGCATGTAAAGGAAAACTTAAAGAATCTCATTAGACAGTATAGCTGCAAGCAGCGATGAGGGGGCCAACCTCCCAGCAGGACAGAGTCACCATGGCAACTTGATGTAATCATGTTAAAGGCATGGCTGTAAGCACTGATACCAAGTTTTATGTCAACTGACCAAAGATTGGATGTAACTGAGACATGACCTCACATCCTGTTTGGTGGATTCACCGCCAATTCCAATGGACTGTATGGACAAACACTTTTGAAAATGGAAAAATCCATTTGATAAATTTGGTGAATCTTTTTTCGAAGATTATCTCCACCAAATTTGCTGAACATTGGACATAATTTGTGGCCTGGAAAAATTACCTTAATTCTTCATAAAAAAAAATACAGCCATGTCATTTAAGTTAAGATTACAATTTGTCATGTCTCATCTTTGGAATCTCCCGAAGTATCACCTGACACAAGAATCATCTTCTTCTTTTGGCTGCTCCCAATTAGGGGTCGCCACAGCGGATCTTTCCTCTCCAACCTGACACAAGAATCACTTTTGTTAAATGTTCGTAATGTTTCTAGTGAATGAAGCACTTCAGGCATAGATTCTGTAAACAATCTATGGCTTCCGGTCGCAGTTCTACTACATCACTGCCTTGAACACGCCTCTACCCAGGGCCGTTGGAGATGCTCAAAGTTGATTGGCTCCCGATTTTTCGGGAGCTTGGAAGAGGTAAAAAAGTTGTTTTTGCTTGTTGCTGCATTCTCCGGTGATCTCCCAAGTTACAACCATATACAAGAATCACATTATTAAGGCAAACACAGCAACAGTTATTGGGCAAAATGGGTTTTTACTTATTGCAGTGCCCCCCAGTGGTCAAATGACTCAAGTTTTTGTTCATGTCCTCAGAGCAGGGTACTGATAGTCTGGCTAACGCGACTTCAAAGCTCTGCGAGCATTTGGTCTGGCAAAGATATTAAGCCCAACCATTTCCCAAAGTGCATGGTTGACCCGCCTCCCTGAAATGCCTCAGTTTGCTACTGGTCGAAGCCAGAAAAGGCTGTGATGAAGCTTAAACCAATCACATCACTCTTTCCTCTGACGTATGTGACGCGAAGGGGCTAACTGGTAGATTAAACTCTTACCGAAGCCGGTCGGGAGCAAGGCGAAAACAGCCTTCCTTTCAATAAATACCTCCAGGGCTGCTCTTTGCTCCGTTTTCAATGAGAACTTGCTCCATGTTCGTAATGTTTCTAGTGAATGAAGCGCTTCCGGCATAGATTCTGTAAACAATCTATGGCTTCCGGTCGCAGTTCTACTACATCACTGCCTTGAACACGCCTCTACCCAGGGCCGTTGGAGATTTTTCGGGAGCTTGGAAGAGCTGTAGATAGCTTGCCTTGCCAGAGTAAGCTCGCAACAGGCCCTCGTGTTGCGTCACACTTAGGATGGGCGGGCCCAGGCTAGGGTACTGAGCCTGTGCACGGTTTGGCGTCAATACATCAAACCCTTGCTGAGATATGACTTGGTTCAGTGGCTTCATTGCTGATTTCAATTTGCTGTAATGGACAAATGGTTTTGAAAATCAAAAATCATGATGATAACGTTTGTGAGACTTGATCTGAAGATCACCTACAGCAAATTTAGTGAAAACTGGACAAAATTTGTGGCATGTGAAATATTTTAAAACTTTTTCACAAAATCCAATATGGTGGAAATTGAGTTCATGGTGCACCGAACACAGCTTGAGCCAAGGAATCAAACAGTACATTATATTTGAAAATCAGGCATACGGTTCAAAAGTTACCTGCATAACCACACCTCCAAATTTGGCCTGATAGTGGTGCAAACATAAAACTTGGTGAAAAGAATCAGGGGACTGTTTGATATAGATATTTTCTAATCTCTGTCTGTAGATGACTTGCATTCCTGAAATTTTACATGTTTACTGTCATTCATAATAAAACATATTACAAAGGAAACATTTATAATTGTTGGATTTAAATTCAATTTCTAGTCTGCAAATTGCATACAATATGTGCTGTATTTGTAAGAGTTCAAGGTATTACCTTGATCAAACAATACATAATGGTTGCGAACATAAATTATGCTTCAAGAATCTCACTTACTGGTGAAGATTGAATGTGATAGCTATTGTTTTTTTAATTACCCTATTCACCTGGAGTGCATTACTTTAAGCATGATTACAATGTAGGGATGATTATTATCTATTCAGTAATTTCATTTTATATACACAACCCCAATTCCATAAATTTGGGACACTGTGTAAAACATAAATTAAAAAGAAAAGAAAAATAAAGAATAGGACGATTTGCAAATCTTGGAAACCCTATTTTCAAAACATTGAAAATAGTACAAAGACAATATATCAAATGTTGAAACTGAGAATTTTTTTTTTTTTAATATATGCTCATTTTGAATTTGATGTCAGCAACACATTTCAGAAAAGTTGGGACGGGGCAACAAAAGACTGAAAAAGTTGTGTAATGCTCAAAAAAACTAATTTGGTTAATTAGCAACAGGCCAGTAACATGACTGGGTATAAAATAAGCATCCCAGAGAGGCAGAGTCTCTCAGAAGTAAAGATGGGGAGGGGTTCTCTGCTCTGTGAAAGACTGCGTCTGCAAACAATGCACCAATTTAAGATTAATATTCCTCAATGTAATATTGCAAAGAATTTGGGGATCACATCATGTATGGTACATAATATCATTAAAAGATTCAGAGAATCTGGAGAAATCTCTATATGCAAGAGACAAGGCTGAAAACTGACATTGGATGCCTGTGATCTTCAGGCCCTCAGGCGACACTGCACGTGTCTGTAGTGGAAATCATTGGATGGGCTCAGGAACACTTCAGAAAACCATCATCTGTGAAAACAATTAATTACTGCATCCACAAATGCAAGTTCAAACCAGATATAAACAATATCCCGGAACACCACCACCTTCTCTGGGCCCGAACTCTTTTACGATGGACTGAGGCAAAGTGGAAAATTGTTCCGAGGTCTGATGAATCAAAAGTAGAAATTCTTTTTAGAAATCATGGACACCATGTCCTCCAGGCGAAAGAGAAGAGAGACCATCCTGCTTTTTAACAGTGCAAAGTTCAAAAGCCAACATCTGTGATGGTTTGAGGGTGCATTAGTGCGTATGACATGGGAAGCTTGTACATCTGGGAAGGCATCATTAATGCTGAATGATATATAAATGTTTTAGAGCAATATGCTGCCATCCAGACAAAATATTTTTCAAGGAAGACTTTCCTTCTTTCAGCAAGATAATGCCAAACTGCTTACTGCACATACAGTGGTGCTTGAAAGTTTGTGAACCCTTTAGAATTTTCTATATTTCTGCATAAATATGACCTAAAACAACATCAGATTTTCACATAAGTCCTAAAAGTAGATGAAGTTAAGTCAAGTTTATTTGTATAGCGCTTTTAACAATAAACATTGTCGCAAAGCAGCTTTACAGAATTTGAACAACTTAAAACATGAGCTAATTTTATCCCTAATCTAAATACAGTGGTGCTTGAAAGTTTGTGAACCCTTTAGAATTTTCTAGATTTCTGCATAAATATGAACTAAAACGTCATCAGATTTTCACACAAGTCCTAAAAATAGATAAAGAGAACCCAGTTAAACAAATGAGACAAAAATATTATACTTGGTCATTTATTTATTGAGGAAAATGATCCAATATTACATATCTGTGAGTGGCAAAAGTATGTGAACCTTTGCTTTCAGTATCTGGTGTGACCCCCTTGTGCAGCAATAACTGCAACTAAACGTTTCTGGTAACTGTTGATCAGTCCTGCACACTGGCTTGGAGGAATTTTAGCCCATTCCTCTGTACAGAACAGCTTCAACTCTGGGATGTTGGTGGGTTTCCTCACATGAACTGCTCACTTCAGGTCCTTCCATAACATTTCTATTGGATTAAGGTCAGGACTTTGACTTGGCCATTCCAAAACATTAGCTTTATTCTTCTTTAACCATTCTTTGGTAGAACAACTTGTGTGCTTTGGGTCATTGTCTTGCTGCATGACCCACCTTCTCTTGAGATTAAGTTCATGGACAGATGTCCTGATATTTTCCTTTAGAATTTGCTGGTATAATTCAGAGTTCATTGTTCCATCAATGATGGTAAGCCGTCCTGGCCCAGATGCAGCAAAACAGGCCCAAACTATGATACTACCACCACCATGTTTCACAGATGGGATAAGGTTCTTATGCTGGAATGCAGTGTTTTCCTTTCTCCAAACATAACGCTTCTCATTTAAACGAAAAAGTTCTATTTTGGTCTCATCCATCCACAAAACATTTTTCCAATAGCCTTCTGGCTTGTCCACATGATCTTTAGCAAACTGCAGACAAGCAGCAATGTTCTTTTTGGAGAGCATTGGCTTTCTCCTTGCAACCCTGCCATGCACACCATTGCTGTTCAGTGCTCTCCTGACAGTGGACTCATGAACATTAACATTAGCCAATGTGAGAGAGGCCTTCAGTTGCTTAGAAGTTACCCTGGGGTCATTTGTGACCTCGCTGACTATTACACGCCTTGCTCTTGGAGTAATCTTTGTTGGTCGACCACTCCTGGGGAGGGTAACAATGGTCTTGAATTTCCTCCATTTGTACACAATCTGTCTGACTGTGGATTGGTGGAGTCCAAACTCTTTAGAGATGGTTTTGTAACCTTTTCCAGCCTGATGAGCATCAACAACGCTTTTTCTGAGGTCCTCAGAAATCTCCTTTGTTCATGCCATGATACACTTCCACAAACATGTGTTGTGAAGATCAGACTTTGATAGATCCCTGTTCTTTAAATAAAACAGGGTGCCCACTCACACCTGATTGTTGTCCCATTGATTGAAAACACCTGACTCTAATTTCACCTTCATATTAACTGCTAATCCTAGAGGTTCACATACTTTTGCCACTCACAGATATGTAATATTGGATCATTTTCCTCAATAAATAAATGAGCAAGTGTAATATTTTTGTCTCATTTGTTTAACTGGGTTCTCTTTATCTACTTTTAGGACTTGTGTGAAAATCTGATGATGTTTTAGGTCATATTTATGCAGAAATATGGAAAATTCTAAAGGGTTCACAAACTTTCAAGCACCACTGTATATAAAGAGAACCCAGTTAAACAAATTAGACAAAAATAGTATACTTGGTCATTTATTTAATGAGGAAAATGATCTAATATTACATATCTGTGAGTGGCAAAAGTATGTGAACCTCTAGGATTAGCAATTAATTTGAAGGTGAAATTAGAGTCATGTGTTTTCAAATCAGTGGGATGACAATCAGGTGTGAGTGGGCACCCTGTTTTATTTAAAGAACAGGGATCTATCAAAGTCTGATCTTCACAACACATGTTTGTGGAAGTGTATCATGGCATGAACAAAGGAGAGTTCTGAGGACCTCAGAAAAAGCGTTGTTGATGCTCAACAGGCTGGAAAAGGTTACAAAACCATCTCTAAAGAGTTTGGACTCCACCAATACACAGTGAGACAGATTGCGTACCAATGGAGGAAATTCAAGACCATTGTTACCCTCCCCAGGAGTGGTCAACCAACAAAGATCACTCCAAGAGCAAGGCGTGTAATAATCGGCGAGGTCACAAAGGACCCCAGGGTAACTTCTAAGCAACTGAAGGCCTCTCTCACATTGGCTAATGCTAATGTTCAGGAGTCCACCATCAGGAGAACACTGAACAACAATGGTGTGCATGGCAGGTGTAGGTAACACACAGTCCCTTTAAGAAACTACATTTCCTATCAGCCAACTTCCGCGGTGATCTACGTCACGCCTGGGCGGGATCACCTACGTCACATCCTCCAGGAAGGCATAAGAAATGGAACAATGCTTCCGTCTCCCTCTCTCTCGTCTGGACTTCAAGCCATCTGGACACAAAGAGATTTGCTCCACCAGAAAACCAGATAAAGACGTCTTTTCTTTCCTTTTCCTCAAGAATCAGAGTTTTGCGCTTTTCTTTCACCTTTGGCCACGGTTGATTCTAGGATTGTGCAATTTTAAACTCAGCTTGAGCTACAGCCGGTTTGTTTGTCTATTATCAAGTACGTACCAAACTGCCGCCAAGCAGTTAATTTAAAAGTTAGAAGCGACCGGATCCTTCTAATATTAAAAAAGCTGTGCACATTGTCTGATCAGAGACTTTCTTTTCATCACGAGTGACCACGCGTCGGACCAAGAAATCCTCTGCCTTCACGGACGTGACTCACATGCTTCACAACGGTGAAACTCCAAAAATCTCGGAACATCTCATAATCTCGCGTAGAGGCGAGATACTGAAGTAAGACTGGCAAATTTTGGGCATAAAACTAGTCTTAGGAATTAGCTTTATGAAGAAGTGTGAATTTACCCTCAGGAACTGTTTAAGTGTGCACACTGATTTTGTGTTCCATAATTGTTCTATGTTCTCTCAATTGCTTAATAGACAGGTTGCATGCTTTCTTCTATTCCTTCCTAACACTCTTAATTTCATTCTTACACATATTTTGACCTCATCAAGATTTCAGGGGATTTAATAATGCTATAAGCTTGTGGGTTAGCTACACAGAGCTAATCTTTTGTCTCCAACACGTGGTCATCCTCCCCCACACCTTAGATAACATTCCTTTGTTCTTAACTCCACAAGGTAGGATTCTTGGGCCTTAGCTAGCCACACGGCTAATTCCTTTGTCTCGTTAGCAAGCTAGGCTAACCTTTTGCTTAGGCCACAGGCCACACACAAACACACCTTAGCTAGCAATCCATGCTAACTCTTTTGTTCTAGCCACACACACAGGCTTCACAAACACATCTTGGCTAGCATTCCTTTGTCTTAGCTAGCGACACAAGGCTAATCTGTGTCTCCACACGTGGCCAAAACATCTCAATTAGCAACCAAAGCTAACTCTCTTGCTGTACTTAGAAACACGTGGTCATAAGGCCTCTCTCACACACACACGCCATATCATATTTGTATATAATGATTCCAACTGCCATTATTCATTTTTATCTTTATAATAAATTCATTTATTATTGAAACTGTGTGTTTATTTGTTGTTCTGATATTTTTGAAGTACCCAACCTCAAAGAATTCCAAGGTGCATATGAGTTATGTAATATGGTAAGTGATCATAATAATTTGGAATATACCATAATTTAGCTGTTTGGTAATTTATTATTAAGCACCAAAATTAATGAGATTAATTAATGAGACTGATTTAATATTTAATGAGACGGATTTAATGAGATTGATCACTTAATTACCAATTGTACCTACATATTAAATTGGTGCCCCGTGTGAGAAGATTGGTGTTGACTTCTTGAATATTGTTGCAACAACAAATAAACTATCAGTTTGATTCAGCAGTTGCCAAGGTATATCCCCAGGTGTGTTAAACGGTTAACAGTAGCGTGATAACCATATCACAAAATACTAATAACCTATTCATAACTTAGGATAAGAGATAGCATTGTCAAACAAAACAAACTTTATCAACTGATTAATTAATTACATAGTTAATATTAATTAATAAAAATTAATTAATAAATTAAGTCATTGATTAATTAATTATCCAATATCCAACCTAAGTAAAATGGCATCCCCTCATGTCTCAGAAATTGAAGACAAGGCTCAAGACGTGTCTCTCCTTGAGGTCATCGCAGATCTCATTCACTGCTCTGCCTCCGAAAAGGCAAACATTAGGAACACGAGTAAGAGTGAATGCCAAAACAACATAGATAACTCGAACAAACATATGCGAGATCCAAAAGGAACAACTTTTAGTGTCCAAGAGGCACTAGGCAAGCTATTCCTGTTACACTTCCAAGAAACTGATTCAGAAATCAGACGCCTCCACGGAGAGGTTGAAAGGCTGACCACCAGCAACGCCGAGCTGGCAGCCGATAATAATGATTTACATAGGGAGCGTGAGCTCTTGAAAACCTCCCTTGATGATCACGCCAAAAGGCTAGAGAAAGCCAAAAAGGCTGCCAAGAGGGATCCCGAGGAGCAGACCCCCCCAAGAAGAGCACGAGGGGCGTGAAAGACCCCCAACAATGCGCCGAAGCTCAGAGCGGGAAGAGGCGTCCGAACCAGACACTGTAGATTACCTGGTCGAGGACCAGACACCCCGCCAAACTCCATCAACTCGCTACACGACTTTATCGTTTAGCCAGGGTGGAGCCGTACTGTGCTCATCCCGAGCCCAGGACCCTAGCACACCCAGGTCAGTGTGCTACAGTATCCTTGATCCATCTTCGGATGAATGAGGCTATGAATCTAGTGCGAAACGGGAGCAACACCAGAGTAGCTTAGATAGTGAGTACTCAGGAGAGCCAAGAAGGTCACACAAGGGCGTGCACCAAACTCTTCACTTACGGCAAATTGACCTACTTGCCAACGATGTTGAGCGATTCGATCCTCAGAATAAAAGAACAAATGTGAATGATTATTTGCGAGAAATTGACTGATGCCTGATGGACCTACCGAAAGCCACAACGCGAGGGAAACTTAAACTGATCTGGAAGACCTCCAGTAGCAGCGTTCATGCCTTTTTAGAGATGCTACCCCCAAACGTTCACGATAGTTACTCGAAACTTCGCAATTACATGAGGGAAGAATTTGCACCATACACGGATGAAACCTCCATGACATTGTGTGCTATACAAATCAAACAAAAACGGTCTGAGGCGCCTCATGAATATTATAGACGGCTACGTACTGCCTATTTCCAGGGTAGTAACGCACAAGGCTTGGAAGAAGATAGAGGTTTCAAATCCCTCTTCTTACATAACCTCCACCCAAGCGTGCGGACTCAAGTCGCACTGACGTGTTGACAGGGTTTCCACTCGATGAGGGAAATTAGGCAACTAGCCCAAATGACCTGGGAGACCATTGTCAAAACCGCAAACGGAAACGATGGTGAACCCAGAGCCCTTAGTCTCCAGAGTGCAGACGGGCCCCTGCTAGCCTTAGAAGGAGGCGAAGCTCCAAAAGGGGGACCCCCCTGGAGAAATCCCGGTCCGAACCACCCCTTGCCGAGCCATCACCAGCGTGAGCGGAGAAATCGGCAAGGTAAGGCCAGGAGGGACCGAAGGCAAGTCCACAGTGACTATGGCAACCTCCCATCACATGAAAAGGGTCGTAGGGAACAAGGCGGTTGGCAGCAAGACTGTCATCCCCACTCTGGCCAGAGACGGCAGGAGCATTCCGACCGTAACTCTAAACGTAGGGGTAGAGATGACCGACACAGTGACTCAGACCAACCTGGTGAGTTCCGCTCAGAGCTGGACTCTTTGAAAGCCCAGTTGGCTGAGATTAAAGAACTATTACAAAAGAGGTCAGACCCCTCAACAGATAAATAGAAGCGAGCGTAAAAAGACAAAAGGCCTACTACGACCGAAAAGCCTCCCATCACAAATATCAAATAGGCGACAAAGTCCTATATTTCAACTTCACCAAGCCAGTAGAAGTCTCAAAAAGTTCCTACCACACTGGTCAGGACCTTTCGATCATAGGAAAACTGTCCCCCGTCACGTATCACATTAGGACATCCAGGCCCAATCAAACGCTCTCATATCGATTTCCATAACAATCAAATCAAGCCTTTTGAACAGTCCTCACTCCAAAAGGAGGTGACGATAGTTGGGCCCATCCTGTCCACCTAGCTTGTACGCCTCACTCACCATAAGCGTACATTGACATGCCCAGTCACATTCACCAACCCAATAACTTTCTAGAAGATTAGGTTTACCAACCCAAACACTAATACTTCTTTCCTTCCTTCATTTCTTCTCTTTTCTTGTTTTGTTATGCGTAGGAAATGAAGTATACATGTTTCATGTTTAATGTTTCTTTATAGATGTGATTGACCTAGTTAGATAGCATGATTATATGCCCAAAATGCCTATAGCCTGAGTATATGCCCAAAATGCCTCTGCCTCCAACTGTCTTACTGGAACTCATGAGTTTACACAGTTTTCACAGGACACCATGGACTGTACAGAGCAAGGCTACCTCAAGGACTATGGACACGTGGACTGTACGGTACTGTGCTCTCAGTGCTACGACTCCGTCATACCCCTGAGACCAAAAGGGGAATGTAGGTAACACACAGTCCCTTTAAGAAACTACATTTCCCATCAGCCAACTTCCACGTTGACCTACGTCACGCCTGGGCGGGATCACCTACGTCACATCCTCCAGGAAGGCATAAGAAACGGAACAATGCTTCCATCTCTCTCTCGTCTGGACTTCAAGCCGTCTGGACACAAAGAGATTTGCTCCACCAGAAAACCAGATAAAGACGTCTTTTCTTTCCTTTTCCTCAAGAATCAGAGTTTCGCGCTTTTCTTTCACCTTTGGCCACGGTTGATTCTAGGATCGTGTGATTTTAAACTCAGCTTGAGCTACAGCCGGTTTGTTTGTCTATTATCAGGTATGTACCAAACTGCCGCCAAGCAGTTAATTTAAAAGTTAGAAGCGACCGGATCCTTCTAATAATAAAAAAGCTGTGCACATTGTCTGATCAGAGACTTTCTTTTCATCACGAGCGACCACGCATCGGACCAAGAAATCCTCTGCCTTCATGGACGTAACTCATGTGCTTCACAACGGTGAAACTCCAAAAGTCTCGGAACATCTCATAATTTGGCGTAGAGGCGAGATACTGAAGTAAGACTGGCAAATGTTGGGCATAAAACTAGTCTTAGGAATTAGCTTTATGAAGAAGTGTGAATTTACCCTCAGGAACTGTTTAAGTGTGCACACTGATTTTGTGTTCCATAATTGTTCTATGTTCTCTCAATTGCTTAATAGACAGGTTGCATGCTTTCTTCTATTCCTTCCTAACACTCTTAATTCTCGAAGTCGGACATCCGGGTCACTGGTCATGTGACTTCCATGACAACCCAGCTGCCATATTGGTTTAGGTGAAAGGGAGGGAGAAGCCTGTTTGTGTATTGTAGCAATTTAGTTCAAATTTGAGAGTTTTTTAATGCTATTAGCATGCCTAAAGGGTGTTGTGTAGCAGGCTGTACAGCCAATTCAATAAAAAAATATAGCTGCAAGCAGCAATGTGGGGGCCAAGCAACATATGAGCCTAGTCGGAAGGCCAGCAGAATGCACTTGGGCCAGGTAATGCCCTTGTGCAGCTTAGTCCAAAGTTGCTATCTACCAAGTTTGGGAGAAATTGGTGAAAAATTGAGGGAGGAGAAGCATTTTAATTGATTTTTACAAAATTCAAAATGGCGGAAAATCGTAAAGGCTAAATATGACGTCATAGGCTGCGATGGATTCGGCTTGAGCCAAGGATTCCAGAGATAGTGGAACTTTGTTTCTAGCCCAAACAGATCATGAGATATGAGCCAAAAGTAATTTTTCCTAGTTATAGCGCCCCCTAGCTGCCAAGTTGTTCCAAGTTTTTTGGGGACCTTTCTGGTGGCGTCTGGCAAAAGGCCACCAAGTTTCATTAAGATCTGCCAAAGGGCGGCCGAGATGTGAGCACACATACTCTTTTGCATCTGAGGAGCCAAATTTGATTGGCTGCCATGGCCAAATGCTTATGAAATTCATAAATCCGTGTAAGATTCTTGTGCAGCTTCGTCCACAGTTACTATGTACCAAGATTGGGAGAAATGGGTTAAAAACTGAGGGAGAAGAAGCATTTTAATAGATTTTCACATAATTCAAAATGGCGGAAAATCTACCAGGTGCAATATGACGAGACAGGGCGCGTTGGATTCGATGTCACCAAGGCATTCCAGAGATCCTAAGATTTTGAGGATCAGACGTATGGTTCAAAAGTAACAACCAGAAATGTACCTGCGAATTTGACCTGTTGGTGGCGCTAGAGAGTTTGAGGTGGTGAGTTGAAACTTGGCGAAAAGACCCTTGAGGGAGCGTAGAATCAGGCTGCCAAATTTGAAAACCTCTAGTCATATGGTTCTATGGGTTGCCATCGAATTTCATTGATTTTAACAAAATTCAAAATGGTGGAAAAACCTCAAGTCATAATATGACGTCATAGGGTGCGATGGATTCGTCTTGACGCATGGATTCCAGAGATAATGGAATTTTGTTTCTACCCAAAAGGCATCATGAGATTTGAGCCAAAAGACATTTTTCCCAGTTATAGCGCCCCCTAGCAGCCAATTTGTTCCAAATTTTTTGCTGCCCTTTGGGGAGGCGTGTTGCATAATGCCACCAATTTTCGTTAAGATACGCCAAAGGGTGGCCGAGAAATGAGCACACTTCCTGTTTTGCATCTGCCTTCCAAATTTGATTGGCTGCCACGGCCAAACGCTTAGGAAATTCTAACAACCGGGTAAGTTTTTTATGCAGATTAGTCCCCAGTTGCCATCTACCAAGTTTGGGAGAAATTCTTCAAAAATTGAGGGAGGAGAAGCATTTTAATTGATTTTCACATAATTCAAAATGGCGGAAAATCTACTGGGTGGAATATGACGAGACAGGGCGCGTTGGATTCCTGTTGAGCCAAGCATCCCAGCGATACTAAGAATTTGATGATCAGACGTATTGTTCAAAAGTAACAAGCAGAAATGTACCTGTGATTTTGACCTGTTGGTGGCGCTAGAGAGTTTGAGGTGTTGAGTTGAAATTTGGTGACATGATCCTTGAGGCAGCCTAGAATCAGTGTGCCAAGTTTAAAAACCTCTAGTCAGACGGTTCTATGCGTTGCCATAGAATTTCATTGATTTTAACAAAATTCAAAATGGCGGAAAATCCTCAAGGCAGAATATGACGTCATAGGTTGCGATGGATTCGTCTTCAGCCAAGAATTCCTGACATAGTGGAATTTTGTTTCTAGGCCAAACGGATCATGAGATATGTGCCAAAAGACATTTTTCCTAGTTATAGCGCCCCCTAGCGGCCAATTTGTTCCAACTTTTTTGTGGCCCTTTGAGAAGGGGTAGCGCATAATCCCACCAAGTTTCGTCAAGATAGGCCAAAGGGCCGCCGAGAAATGAGCACACTTCCTGTTTCGCGTCTTCGCAGCCAAATTTGATTGGCTGCCACGGCCAAACGCTTGTGAAATTCAAATCACCGGGTATAACTTTTGTGCAGGTTGGTCCAATTATGCTATCTTCCAAGTTTGGGAGAAATTGGTAAAAAATTGAGGGAGTTGAAACATTTTAATTGATTTTCACAAAATTCAAAATGGCGGGAAAAATATATGGGCGGAAATGACGTCATGGGGTGCGTTGGATTCGTCTTGGCCCAAGGATTCCAGGGATACCAAGTTTTTGAAAATCAGACCAACCTTTCAAAAGTTACAAGCAGAAATGTACCTGGGATTTTGACCTGTTGGTGGCGCTAACGGGTTTGAGGTAGAGGCCTGAAATTTGCTGAGAGGAATGTTGAGAGTGTCTAGAATCAGTGTGCCAAATTTCACAACTTTTTACCAGACGGTTCTATGGGCTGCCATAGACTTGCAGAGGCGGAAGTGGACTGAATAATAATAATAAATATAGCTGCAAGCAGCAATGAGGGGGCCAAGCATCCTATGAGCCTAGTCGTCAGGCTCGCAGAATGCATTTGGGCCAGACAGATGGTCACGAGCACACACAAGAAGTTTCATGTCGATATACCATCGTTTGACTGAGATACAAGGTCATTTGTTGTTCGGCGGCTTCATCATCAAATTCGATTGACTGTGATGGCTGAAATTACTTCAAGTGTACTTGGTGTGTATGTGTGTGTGTGTGTGTGTGTGTGTGTGTGTGTGTGCTAGAAGACTGCTGACATATGAGCTCAATGACATATGAGCCAAAATATATTTTGTATAGTTATAGCGCCCCCTAATGGCCAATGTGCACCAAATTTGGTAGGAGAGCTTGCGGAGGGGTGGGGCATAATCCCACCAAGGTTGGTTAAGAAATGTCAAAGGGCTGCCGAGATATGAGCTCACATCCTGTTTGACATCTTCGCAGCTGAGTTTCATTGGCTGCTGCGGCCAAACAGTTTAAAAATTTCAAAAGACTGAGGATAAATTTTGTGCGGCTTGGTGCAATGATGCTATCAACCAAGTCTGGGCAAATTTGGTCAAAAATTGAGGGAGGAGTAGCAATTTACATGATTTTAACAAATTTCAAAATGGCGGAAAATCTACCAGGTGCAATATGACGAGATAGGATAGGTTGGATTCGGTTTGACCGATGGATTCCAGCAATACTAAGATTTTGACAATCAGCCGTACGGTTCAAAAGTAACAAGCAGAAATGTACTTCCAACTTTGTCCTGTTGGTGGCGCTAGAGAGTTTGAGGCGGTGAGTTGAAATTTGCTGACAAGAACCTTGAGCGAGCCTAGAATCAGTGTGCCAAATTTCTCAACCTCTCGTCTGACGGTTCTATGGGTTGCCATAGAATTTCATTGATTTTAACAAAATTCAAAATGGCGGAAAATCCTCAAGGCTGAATATGACGTGATAGGGTGCGATGGATTCGGCTTGAACCAAGGATTCCAGAGATCGTGGAATTTTGTTTTTAGCCCAAACGCATCATGAGATATGAGCCAAAATTCATTTTTGCTAGTTATAGCGCCCCCTAGCGGCCAAGTTGGTCCACGTTTTTTGGGGACCTTTCTGGTGGTGTCTGTCATAATGCCACCAAGTTTCGTTAAGATCTGCCAAAGGGCGGCCGAGATGTGAGCACACATCCTCTTTCGCGTCTGTGCAGCCAAATTTGATTGGCTGCCACAGCCAAACGCTTATGAAATTCGAAAATCCGTGTAAGATTCTTGTGCAGTTTCCTCCACCGTTGCTATGGACCAAATTTGGGAGAAAATGGTCAAAAACTGAGGGAGGAGTAGCATTTTAATTGATTTTCACATAATTCAAAATGGCGGAAAATCTACCAGGTGCAATATGACGAAACAGGGCGCGTTGGATTCATTTTGACCCAAGCATTCCAGAGATACTAAGCTTTTGACGATCAGACGTATGGTTCAAAAGTAACAACCAGAAATGTACCTGCGAATTTGACCTGTTGGTGGCGCTAGAGAGTTTGAGGTGGTGAGTTGAAATTTGGTCACAAGACCCTTGAGGGTGCCTAGAATCAGTCTGCCAAATTTGAAAACCTCTAGTCATACGGTTCTATGGGTTGCCATCGAATTTCTTTGATTTTAACAAAATTCAAAATGGCGGAAAATCCTCAAGTCAGAATATGACGGCATAGGGTGCGATGCATTCGTCTTGACCCATGGATTCCAGAGATAGTGGAATTTTGTTTCTACCCAAAACGCATCATGAGATATGAGCCAAAAGACATTTTTCCTAGTTATAGCGCCCCCTAGCAGCCAATTTGTTCCAAATTTTTTGTTGCCCTTTGGGGAGGGGTGCTGCATAAAGCCACCAAGTTTCGTTAAGATAGGCCAAAGGGTGGCCGAGAAATGAGCACACTTCCTGTTTTGCATCTGCAAGCCAAATTTGATTGGCTGCCACAGCCAAACGCTTAGGAAATTCTAATTACCGGGTAAGATTCTTGTGCAGATTAGTCCCCAGTTGCCATCTACCAAGCTTGGGAGAAATTGTTCAAAAATTGAGGGAGGAGAAGCATTTTAATTGATTTTCACATAATTCAAAATGGCGGAAAATCTACTGGGTGGAATATGACGAGACAGGGCGCGTTGGAGTCGCTGTGACACAAGCATTCCAGCGATACTAAGATTTTGATGATCAGACGTATGGTTCAAAAGTAACAAGCAGAAATGTACCTGCAACTTTGACCTGTTGGTGGCGCTAGAGAGTTTGAGGTGCTGAGTTGAAATTTGGTGAGAAGATCCTTGAGGCAGCCTAGAATCAGTTTGCCAAGTTTAAAAACCTCTAGTCAGATGGTTCTATGCGTTGCCATAGAATTTCATTGATTTTAACAAAATTCAAAATGGCGGAAAATCCTCAAGGCAGAATATGACGTCATAGGGTGCGATGGATTCGTCTTGACCCATGGATTCCAGAGATAGTTGAATTTTCTTTCTAGCCAAAACGCATCATGAGATATGAGCCAAAAGGCATTTTTCCTAGTTATAGCGCCCCCTAGCGTCCAATTTGGTCCAAATTTGTTGTGGCCCTTTGGGAAGGGGTTTTGCATAATGCCACCAAGTTTCGTCAAGATTGGCCAAAGGGCCACCGAGATATGAGTGCACTTCCTGTTTTGCGTCTGCGCAGCCAAATTTGATTGGCTGCCACGGCCAAACGCTTGTGAAATTCAAATCACCGGGTATAACTTTTGTGCAGGTTAGTCCAATTATGCTATCTTCCAAGTTTGGGAGAAATTGGTAAAAAATTGAGGGAGTTGAAACATTTTAATTGATTTTCACAAAATTCAAAATGGCGGGAAAAGTATATGGCGGAAAATGACGTCATGGGGTGCCTTGGATTCGTCTTGGCCCAAGGATTCCAGGGATACCAAGTTTTTGAAAATCAGACCAACGGTTCAAAAGTTACAAGCAGAAATGTACCTGCGACTTTGAGCTGTTGGTGGCGCTAGAGGGTTTGAGGTAGAGGCCTGAAATTTGCTGAGAGGAATGTTGAGAGTGTCTAGAATCAGTGTGCCAAATTTCACAACTTTTTACCAGACGGTTCTATGGGCTGCCATAGACTTGCAGAGGCGGAAGTGGACTGAATAATAATAATAATAATAATAATAATAATAATAATAATAATAAGAAACAATAGAATCACTATGGGTGCCTTCGCAGCTTCGCTGCTTGGCCCCCAATAAATAATAAGAAACAATAGAATCACTATGGGTGCCTTCGCAGCTTCGCTGCTTGGCCCCCAATAATAAGAAACAATAGAATCACTATGGGTGCCTTCGCAGCTTCGCTGCTTGGCCCCCAATAAGAATAATAATAAGAAGAAACAATAGAATCACTATGGGTGCCTTCGCAGCTTCGCTGCTTGGCCCCCAATAATAATAATAATAAGAAGAAG